>NW_024466681.1:0-576569 GCF_017591425.1 Ochotona curzoniae | reverse complement strand
AATGAATTATCTGTGACTGTATTGGCTTCCCCATGTTCAAGTAGAAGCAATCTGATTTCAGAGCCCACAAACCTTCGAAGACAGGTAACATCTGCCAGGTGCTTAAAACCATACCTGGAACCTAATATTGTTCAGTAAGCCAACTCTTACTTCTTCTACCTTATTATTACCACTTAAATTAATCTCCTTTTGAAAGTATGGAATTATTGATTATCTCATTAGTTCAGGACGAGTCATATTTAGGGGCCAGCGAAGTTAATTTGCTACTGTTTAGTTTCTGAATTATCTTCCTGCATTATTTTGCGGAGTGTTTTTGGTCTGGATTTTCTTATCCTGATGCGATAGGTGTGGTAGATCAGAGGGCGTCACAGGATACTCCAAGGCAGAGACAAGCAGCTCAGCATCCGCATGGGAGAACAGCCCCAGCTTCACCCACAGGCTGTGACCGGCACTGACAGCATTCCCCTCCATGCCACAGGGCTGCTCTGTGCTGGCGCTTCTCTGTGGCCCCATCCTGCTGAGTGTCCACACTGTCCAAGGCAGAGCAGAGAGGCTGGGGTGCAGGGGAGGGGTCGAGGAGGGAAAGCAGCTCCAAAGGGCATCCTAGTGCTAACAGGTCATGGCCCTGCACTGTGCCAGGCTAACCACAGCCAGCCTGCCTACAGGATCTCATTCACACAGCACATGGAGGAGCTGCTGGGGGTGGGAGGATGGCACATTTCTCAAAGCAACACAGAGCAGCTAAGCCATTGTGGCAAATGGCAGCAGGCCGACACCAAGCCTGACACATGCCCTTTACTAGACCCTGTGCACATGTGGCTTAAATGGATCACCTTCTTGTTACTGCTTCTCAACCAGCAAGGCAGCACAAGGAGCAAGGAGCTTCTCATGCCCAGCTCTGACTGTACACGGGAGGAGCACAGCAGAGAGGCCCCCAGAGTTCCAAAGCCATGCCCTTCAGAATTCCTTTTGGGAAGTTGACTGCTGCCATTCAGTCCAAATCTGACCAACACCAATTCTTTGAAGCAGGTCTAATACCCCCATTTTATAGATGGAAACACTGAGATCTAGTGGGGTGCAACAGTCTGAACATTCGAGTCCCCCCCACAAACTCATAGATTGAAACCTACACCCTAACTCAGCAGTATTAGGAACCAAGGCCTTTGGGGGTGATTACGTCTCATAGGCTTGGTCCTCATGAATAGGGGAGAGTACTTAAAAAAGGAGCCAGACGGACTTATTTGTCTCTTCTGCCACTTGGGGACCCAGCCAGCAGGTCCCATGGAGGAGTCGCGAGCCCTCACCATACTAAGGCCTTGTTCCAGGTTTCCCAACCTGCCAATCTGTGTGCAACAAATGTCCATAATGCTGGAATCACCCAGTCTGGAATTTCACTAGAGCAGTCTGAATGGATGAAGAAAGGGGTGGAGAAGTGTTCTGTATTACATGATACATCGGGAAGCCAGCTTTTCCTCCCACATTTTATGCTTTATAGAAGCCTGTGCCCTCAGAGAAACTGAAACTACAATTGCAGAGAAATCTGGCGGCTGACTGCAGGGCTGCTGCCCAACGGGCTGTTCGGGAGGAGGAGGTCCTCCTCCAGCTGGCCTTCCTCTACCCGCAGTGCTCATCATCTCCTGACTGCACAGAGCAGTGCGGGAGCGTGCGGGGAGGATGGCAAGCCCAGAGCCCCTAGCGAGGTCTGTTAAATAGCAGCTTTGCTTAAAGGACGTGATGCTCAAAGGTGCGCGGGTTTCTCTGCACATTCTGTCTCCCCGTCTCCTGGGAGAGAAGCTTGCATTCCAGGGAGTCACAATATTTGTGCATCTTTCTGACAGCTTTCTCTTTGGAAAGCTGCAGGGAGCTAGCGGGGCAGCGATACAGCTCTCGGTGATGACAAAGGCTTCCGGGGAATGACAGAAGGCTGCAGTGGAGTTCAGTGCAGTTTTCTTGGGCTGAAGCAGGAGACGGGTTCTGTGTCCGGATATGTTTTTGGCGTGTGTGTGTGAGAAAGAGACAGACAGAATGGGCAAATCACTTATCCACATCAAGTCCCTTCATCAAGAGAAAAGTTGATGCCGGCAAGGTCGGGATGAATGAGTACTTGTGCCAAGGCCGAAACTAAACAGATAGGTCTAAAACCTACTTGTGCCAAGGCCGAAACTAAACAGATAGGTCTAAAACCAGACCTGTTCCCTAGACAGGGGCTAAAACACACTGATGAATAAATAATACCATGAGACTCTGCCGACTCGTTTCATTCGCTTCTTGTGGCATCCTTACTGGAGGACCGGGATTGTTCTGGATGCTGGAAATGCAGGGGAAAACTGAGACACAACATCTTGCTCTGAGGAATTCAAATGCATGTCTACCGTGTTCTCTCACCAAGACGGGTGCTTCCAAGCCCAGAGGCTACCCTGGCCTGAAATCCAAACATCAGACTCCTTTCTTTGAGTTAGTGCCTCAGCTACTGTGAAAATGGCTGTGAGTGAGGGGTAACAGTGCCGCGGATTAGCTCTGGCCCTTTGGAAAGCGAAGGACCCTGAAAAATCGCACTGGGCTGTGTGAATCCGAAAAGATCCAGGAGCTTCTAAACTGTGTCAGAGGAATAGCAAGGCAAATGAGGGGACCATCTGCACATGAAGAAGAGGATCTCCTGCCCCCTTTTTCTTTTCTTGCTCTAAGCCCCTTTGGTTTGCACGTCTGTGCGTGGCACAGTGAGTTTCAAGACAGTGTGTTTTCAACATGTGGCTCTCTACTAGCGGCAATCTTTCAAGTTCAAGTGTCAGCAGTTCAGCCAAGTTGATCGAAGCTTTTTATCTGATGTAAAAATAAATGGATTGTGTGGCATGTTTACTTCACACAGAAAACACTGTTGTTATATGATTACAAGATGAAAAAATTTTTAAATTATTGCTGCTTTAATAAAATAATTTGACCACCTCATAATAATAAGTAGGATGACCTAACACTTGAAACTTGACCTTGCAGGCCCAATACTCGGTGAGACATCCTTAAGACCAAGGTCTATCCAGATGAATGAGATATGTATGCGAATGGGTGAGCCATCAGGATCCCCCCGGGCACCTCGGTTCTCTGGAATATGTCTGACAAAACCAGCAGTGCTTACTGTCGTTGGAAGGCAAGGATACAGGACTTATTTTCAAATTCAGAAGGAGAGAGAGAGAAAGCAAGAATCTCCTAACCTCTGCTTCATCCCTCAAAGTGCCTGCAGAGTCAGGCTGAAGCCGGGAACTCAATACTTGGGCCATTATTTGCTGCCTCTCAGGATGCAGACTAGCACAAAGCCAGAAATAGGAGCCAGCCAGGACTCAGACTCAGGTGCTCTGAACTTCAAGGCCGATCACCTGCCTTACCAGGACAATTACATGTCATTAACTTGTGCATCTGTCCAAGTGGGACATTATCAATCACGTTGGGAAATGATCAAGAAAAGTGCAGAGTAAAGCAGCATCATAAATTATACTTTCCTCTAACATTATGTTTGTGTAAGTCTAGAGCTATAAGTGAGTTTCAGAAACTCCTCCCTAGAGTGAGCCTAGGATTTAGCTGCAATGCTTGTAGCCCAAGCAATTGCCCTATTTCTCCGTAAAGTATCTCTTTGGTCATATTCCACCCCAATTTCCAGAAACCATAAGCATTTTTAGGTTATCTAATGTCACTATGTCTCATCCCCTGTGACATTTTAAAGATTTATTTATTTATCTATTTATTTATGTATTTGAATGGCAGAGTCAGAATGAGAGAGAGAGATCTTTTTGCACAACTTTCCCAGGCACACTAGCAAGGAGCTAGAATGGAGGTGGAACAACTAGGAATTGAATTAGTGGTAATACGGGATGCTGGTATTACAGATGGCAGCTTAGCTCATTGAGCTACAACACCAGCCTTTGTGACTCTACATAATTTTAATAACCACTGAACAACCAATGGTTAAGTGTTTTCAACCAACCATTTCATACTTGAAAAAACAAGTCTGGAGTTAGACAAATTGCCCAAGGTCAGTCACTAATGAGAAACATAAAAGGGAATCCATTTACTACTTTGACCCCATATCTCAATACATTTAACATTTTTTAATTTAAAAAGTAAGGGATATCTAATATCATACTGTATGTCTTGTTTTATTCTTTTTCTGAAAGGCAGAGTTACAAAGACAAAAGGAGAGAAAAAAAAACTTCCATCTTCTGATTCACTCCCCAAAGGAACGCAACAGCTAGAGCTGGGCTGGGCTGAAGCCAGAAGTTTTATACATGTCTTCCATCCGGGTGTAGGTGTTCAAGCACTTGGCCCATCTGCTGCTTTTCCAGGCAATTAGCAGGGAGCTGGATCAGAAACGGAGCAGTTGAGACTCGAACCGATGCTTATATGGGATGCTGGCAGGTGCCACAGGCAGAGATTCAGCATGCTGTGCAGCAGTGCTGGCCCCAACATCACATGAGTTTTAAAATTTAATCTTTTGAGTCAGGATAATGATTTTTGCAGATTTTTAACTTCTACCACCACTTTCCAGTCATCAGAAACTTTGTAGAATACTAGCAGTTTTCTTAGAGTGAGTTTTAAAAATTACCCTCTTTCAGTGAAATCCGGAGTTGCTTTCAGATCGTTTTTAGAAGGCCAACAGTGCGATGAATGGGACAAACCATGACTGCGAAGCTGGGCTCCCATGACTTCACGTTTGCACCAACAGAAGAGGATCCGAGTACCTGGGCCCCGCTTACCCACATGGCAGACCTGGGTGGAGCTCCAGGCTCCTGGCTCTGGACTGACACAGCCCTGTCCATTGCGGCCATTTGGGAAGTAAATCAGTGCATGGATGACTCTCCCTCTCTGCCTTTCTCCCTCCATGTATGTATGTGTGCGTATGTATGTGTGTGTGTGTGTGTTCTCTCTGTGTGTGTAACTCTGCTTTCCAAATAAATAAATATGTTTAAAAAGAAAAGAAAAGGGAGAGCTTCAGCATTTCTAGACACGTCTGTCACCCCAGAGGTGCTCTTGGTTGCATTCTGAATGTGGACTTCAACGTGGAAGAGCAGAACTCAAGATTCCTGTTAACATATGAATATCCTAAGACTAGTTATGCCCGGGGATCCAACTTCATGATTAAAAAAACAAATTCTGCTATTTTACACACTTAAAAAAAAAAAAAGCCCTGTGGTTCTACAGCACCCAATCATTTGGGCTTATCAGTCCGCTTGATTCTCTCCAGGCCGACCACTCTGGACTCAGTGTTATCAAGAAATGTTAAGTGTTACCGCCTGTGGAATGTGTGTGGGCAGCAGTCTGATGTTTTCTGCATTCTTCTAATTCTCAATCACAACAACCCCTTGAAGTGTTTCTGTACCCATTTCACGATGGAGGAAACAGATTCTGCCCTCCTGGCCTGCAGGGCAGCGCTTAGCAGTGGTCTCTGGCGCATACGCCCTCCCTCTCCTCCCATCCAGCCTCCTGGTTACGAAAGTGCTCTGTAGGTATGGCATGGGACTCTGGAAGTCCATAGACATTTCTGAGACTGCTAATGTATTTTATCTGCTGTTCCCAGGTACCAAAATCAAGGACTACCACCATCAATAAACCCTGGGCACGGAACTCTTAATTGAATGGTCTGCGGCACTGACATTGCCTCAGTTGGATGTCCTGGTCACGTGTGTGGTTATTTTCTGTTTCTTTCGTTTTCCTCTGGGGAAGAGATATTGGATCTGAGCGCATCCATTATTTTCTGGAACCGTTTTCTCGTTTGGCTTCAAGTTCGCTGTAGGTATCAGACGCGCCCGCTTAGATTTGTGGGTGCTCGCCATAGGGCGAGTCTTTCGTGTAAAGTGAGAACAGCCGGTGTTAGCAATGCCACTGTCAGCTGCCTTAATGAAGTTGCTGGAATCTGATAGTCCTGGGTTTTTGAGGGAGACAGAAGAACAATGGGGCCCGAGTTAATGCCCTTCTGTAGCCGAGGTGCTCGCTTCACAATGCGGCTAAGACTTCTGTTCCTCTTACCGACCATCAGTAACCCAGCTACTGAACGACAGGGATGGCAGCTAAAGGCTGTTGGGGAGATTGGTAACTTCTGTGGGCCCCTGTCACTGCCGTTCAAACAAGGCTCATGGCTGGGGTCTGCGAGACACGCTCAGGATATGAGAAAATGCCTCCGTGGAAAGGTTTCCTGTAACAGCGGCGGTTTCCAAGAGGGAAAAATACAGCTGACATTCAAGTCCGTCAGAGAGGCAATTACAGTAGAACGTAAACGCAAACAGCGGTGACAGAGACCAGTACCTATTTTTCAATAACATAACTGGCTTTTCCCCCCTTCCACGAACAAGAAAGAAACTTTTGCAGAAGCACACATGGAAAATACAAAAAAACATGAAAAGAAAGAATCAGCCTGTAATCAGACTTACCTGAGATAATCACCGTTTATAGCTTTCTAAGCATATATTTTATTTTTTTACATATCATTTGATACAGAATTTTTAGTTTATTTTCACTGCAGCATGGTCTTCAGTACCTTTGTATTATTAACCTTTTGGCTGAGAATAATTCATTTTATCCATTTCTGATACTGGACACTTATGTTTCCTAGTTCTTATAAACAACTTTGAAAGCAATCGTTTGGTCACACACATGGCATGGCTGTGTACTACCCAGCTGTTCATCAGAATAAGTTCTCATGATGTTACTGCCTATATGCACAGATTAAGAACAAAGTCTCTGGCCGTGGCGTGGTGGCTCACTGGCTAAATTCTCACCTTGCACATGCCAGGATCCCATATGGGCGCTGGTTCATGTCCTGGCTGCTCCACTTCCCATCCAGCTCCCTGCTTGTGGCCTGAGAAAGCAGTTGAGGACGGCCCAAAGCCTCAGGACTCTGCACTTGCATGTGCGAGACCCGGAAGAAGCTCCTGACTCCTGGCTTCAGATCAGCTCAACTCTAGCCAGTCAAACACCTTCACCTCAGCTAGTATGCTCATCCTAACAATGGTGAGGCTGATCAAACCCTAGCGGCCAGCCAGGATTTGCCAAGAGTTTTTAGGAGACTGCTGTCTTTAGAGCACCCATCAGCTGCAACAAAGCAAGACAAACCTTTCAGGCCCTCACTACTGGGCACTTGGCCTCCAATGTCCTTCCTGCCTGTCATCTAACAATGCCAAAATGTCAGCCCACCCTTTTTCTGGTTGCAGTATGTGGGCAATCCTGGCCTCCTAGGCTAAGATAGAACACATTGTTTCCTGTTCGGCTTTCAGGATAAATTTGTGGAGGATTGATTTTACTGCCTTTCAAAACACATGTTTGAATTCAACAGTGAACCATCTGGATGTGGGCTTTTCTTTGCAGAAAGTGCTAAAATTTCTACTTAAAACTCTACTTTTTATAGGTCTAATTAAGATTTCTATTTCTTTTTCAGACAGCAGATTGTGTCTTTAAAATTTTTTTTTAATTGGAAAAGCAGATCAGATTTGTGAAGAAGCGAGATAAAGCTCTCACATCCATTGGTTCATTCCCAAATGACCACATGGCCAGGGCTAAGCCAATCCCAAGCCAGGAGCCAGGAACCAGGAACCTCTTCCAGGTCTCCCACGTGGGTGCAGGTCCCAAGGCTATTATTGCTTTCCATGTCCACAAGCAGGGAGCTGTTGGGAAGTGGAGCAGCCAGGACATGAACCGGCACCCATATAGGATGCTGGTGCTTGGAGGTGGAGGATTACCCAGTTGAGCTGTCACACCAGGCCAGTTTATGCCTTTTGAAATTTTTCCTACTTCATTTCTATTATATAGTTTATTGGCATACAGTTGTTAGTAGTATTCCCTGCCTGTACTTTTTTTAAATTTTTGTCAGGTTGCTAATAGTGTTATTTTTCATATCTGGTTTTAGTAACTTTTGTCTTCTCCAATTTTTTTTTCTGGTCAGTTTATCAGTCTTGTTGATCTTTTCAAGGAATCAACTTTTTGTAGATTTATTCAATTTCATTCATTTCTGTTCTGATCTTTATTATTCTACTTGCTTTGTATTTACTTTGCTCCCGTTTATTTTGATGTGGAAGTAATGTTGCTGAAAGCCATTTGCACACATGCCATATTTCTACTTTCCTCAATCCCAAAGTGTTTTCCCATTGCACGTGCGATCTCCTCTTCACCTACGTGTTACTTAGAAAACTGCTGCCTAATTCCCTCAAATGTCTGTCTATTATTGATTTCTACTTTAATTCCCTTTGGTCAGAATATCCTCTGCCTAACTCTAATCCTGTTACCTTTACTAATATTTGCCGAATGACCTGGCATAAGCTACCCAGAGGTGCTCCACGTGCCCTGGAGAAGGTGTGGTGTGGCTGGTTGGCTGTGGGGTTTTGGAGATGTCCATTACGTCTAGAGAGTTTATAATGGGGTTCACGTCTTGTACATACATGATGATCTGCACGCTCTGTGCAACATTGAAAGTGGGTCTTCCGCAGGCTTTGGTTTGTTATTATTTTGTACATCTTTCTGGGATAATTCTAATTCTTTTATATTTTTCCTGGAAAATTATTTACCATATGCAAGTTTTCAAATTTTTTCCACAGGGCATACTCTTAGAAAATTTAAAAATTTCTTTGCATTTATGGCTTTATTCTTCTTTCTCACTCCTAATATTTTCACTTCTGTTTTAGATTAGAGGTTAGATCATCTGCTTTCTTACATTTGTACCAAAAAAAAGCAATATATTTTTAAAATAATTTGTCTTCTAATAAATGTCTGCTTTTATCTTGATAAATTCCTTCTCTCTGATTTCCTAAAATTAGTTTTGTTGCTGAAGTTATTACTATAACATTTAGCATATTTTTCCTTTGTATTTATTTTGTAACAATTTATACATTCATATTTTCCCTGCAATAATTCCTGCTTTCATTTATCTGGCTAAAATATCCAGAGGTAATCTGAGGTTTACATTTCTTTCTTATAGTTTTAAAAGATTGATTTATTTTTATTGCAAAATCAGATATACAGAGAGGAAGAGAGATAGAGAGAAAGATCTTCTGTCCAATGCTTCACTCCCCAAATGACAGCAATGGCTGAAGCTGAGCTGAGCTGATCCAAAGCCAGGAGCTTCTTCCAGGTCTCCTACGCGGGTGCAGGGTCCCAAAACTTTGGGCTGTCCTCAACTGCTTTCCCAGGCCACATGCAGGAAGCTGGATGGGAAGCGGGGTCATCAGGTTTAGAACTGGCACCCACATGGAATCCTAGCACATGCAAGGCGAGGACTTTAGCCACTGAGCTACTGCACAGGGCTGTTTTTCTTATAATTCTTTTATCACAAGTTTAGGTTGTCCCATTGTCCATAGAAGCTGGTGGAAAAGCATTGGACTCATTCCCTTAAGTAAATCTATAATATTTTATGAGAGACACAAGAGTATTAAAAATACACATAATTGAAAAATAAAGCAAAGCGCATTGCACAGAAACCAGCAGTGATGTTTTTGATATATGTTTGTATGTATACACATATATTTATATACACACACAAATTGGAATATTATCTTAAATGTATGAGCAGATACTTACTATGTTTCTTTATAACCTGTTATATTTTCCTTTAAAAAATAAAATGCTTGTATTTCCATGCCCATGTTCAAAGTTTCTCAACTGAAAAATAACCTGGAATATAGATCAAGGTTCAATGAGAAGCTGGTGACAAGAAAATTGCCTAAAGCAAAATATTACTGGATGATCAAAAGCAAAATGAATGCCAAAGATCATCAGAAAATGATCTCCAAAAAAGTCAGAAGCCAAATTTTAGTATCAGAAAAAAAAAAAAATCATGGTCCATTAGCGCACTGGGTGAGGATGGCTTCACAAATGTCTTTGCTTTGGGCCCGACGGTATGGCCTAGCAGCTAAAGTCCTCGCCTTGAATGCGCCGGGATCCCATATGGACGTGCCGGTTCTAATCCCAGCAGCTCCACTTCCCATCCAGCTCCCTGCTTGTGGCCTGGGAAAGCAGTCGAGGACGGGCCAAAGCCTTGGGACCCTGCACCCGCGTGGGAGACCTGGAAGAAGTTCCTGAATCCTGGCTTTGGATTGGCATAGCATTGGCCGTTGTGCTCACTTGGGGAGTGAATCATTGGACTGAAGATCTTCCTTTCTGTCTCTTCTCCTCTCTGTATATCTGACTTTCCAATAAATAAATAAATCTTTTTTAAAAAATGTCTTTGCTTCCACAACGTTGTCACAAACTTGTTTCTTACTCTTCACACTCTCTTCCCTACACCTGCCCAACCCATGTACTTGTCTCAACCTGTCTTCCAGGTCCAAATGTTTGATAGGCAGGTCTCTTTTTGAAGCCTGCCCCCCAGGGCCAACCCTTCTCCAAGGTCTCCTTCTGCCTTCTGGCTTGCACCTGTTTGCTTGCTAAAGTTCAGGACTTTTTCCGTTAGCCTCAGTCACGTCTGTGATTTTCCTTCATTTTCACTAAATTTTCCTGCATGCTAAGACTCCATATTATTTCATCTGGGAATAAATTAATCCTCCCGAATCTGTTTCCCTCCCTTCGATTTGTGTTACTCCCCAAATCTCCAGAGTCCTCAGAGGATGGAAGATAATGTTCTTCTCCAGCAGTAGAAAGTTCAATAACTTATAACCTGGACTCTAAACACAGTTTTGAAGTTATTATTCTTATTACCATGGTTTTCTAAACAGTCTGTCCTTGGAGTTTTTCTTTTCCCTTTGAACCAAGAATTATTGAAGCAAATATTCTTATATTTCCAATTCTATCACTTATTAACAGTATTTTTGCAGCTGAATATGAAGCCAATTTTTGTAACTATTTCCACAGGATATGGCTCAAAGACCAACAAACCAGGTCCAAATTCTGATCACTGTGTTTCGTTTTGAGGTATTTTTGTTTTCCAGTTGCCAGAAGTCGTTGAAAACTGACAGTTTGCTTTTGAAGTTGTAAAAAAGGTTTGATTTATTCCTTTAAAAGGCAGTGTTGTGGAGAAAGATGGAGAGACAGAAACGGCAAGAGAGTAAAGAGATCTTCCACCTGCTGCTTCACTCCCCAGTGCTGGGTCAAGCTGAGGCTGGAGCCAGGGACTCCATCCTCTCTCACACACAGGTGCAGGGGTCCCAAGCACTTGGGAGTGAAGACAGTCCCGATGCATCAGTAGAGAGCTGGATATAAAGCGGAACAGCCAGGCTTAGAGCTGGTCATCCCATTAGGCTCCATTCTCTGCACCATAAGGCATCTTATGGCCCATCTTTTGAAATATTTTTAAACTACAGAAAAGTAGCAAGGGATAATGATGGTTTCCTTTATATTCCTCACCCTTACATTAAAACTTGATGTGAAGGGCCCAGCGGTATGGCCTAGTGGCTAAAGTCCTCACCTTGAACAAGCCCGGGATCCCATGTGGGTGCCGGTTCTAATCCTGGCTGCTCCACTTCCCATCCATCTCCCTGCTTGTGGCCTGGGAAAGCAGTTGAGGACGGCCCAAAGCTTTGGGACCCTGCACCCGTGTGGGAGACCTGGAAGAAGTTCCTGGATCCTGGTTTTGGATTGGCACAGCATTGGCCGTTGCGCTCACTTGGGGAGTGAATCATCGGACGGAAGATCTTCCTCTCTGTCTCTCCTCTCTGTATATCTGACTTCCCAATAAATAAATAAATCTTTAAAAAAAAAACTTGATGTGACAATAGTGCAATTATTGAGAATAATTAAATAGCTTCTTCTTCCGCCAGTTTTTTTTTTATTGTAGCAAGATATACACAACAAAAAACTATAAACACAACTTTGTAGAATTGCATGGTACAGTTAAGTAACAGTAGAAATATTCATGCTGCTTTGCAACCATCACCACCATCCATTCCAGCAAGCTGTTTACTGGGCTAAACTGAAACTCCAGCCCAATAAACAGTGTCTCCACTATCCCCTCCTACCATTCTGCTTTCTGTTTTTAGGATTTTGATTCCTCTAAGTACCTCTTGTAAGTGGAATCACTCGCTGTCTTTCTATAACTGTGCTTATTTCACTTAGCACCAGACCCTCAAGGTTGATCCCATTGCTCCATACATTAGAATTCTTTTTTTTTTTTCTTTTCAAGGCTGAGCAGTATCTCCATTAAATGTGTAAATCATGTTTTGACTTCATTTGTGATTTAACTTAGGTATATTCAACGTATAATTGAGAAAAATGTGTAGATATGTTGTGTTATTGAGGGTGTCTGAAGCCCTAGTTAACTTGTCCATTGTTCCAGTCATTTTTGAGACTATGATGGTAGAACCGTATTTTTTCCCCTTTATGTATATCAGATTTTACTGCATATAATTTGGTGACCTACTATTAAGTGGGTTTGGAATTACTGTGTCTTCCTATTTTATTAGTATACACAATGCCCCACCTGCCTCTTTAAATTGGCTTGAAATCTACTTTGATAGCTAGGTAGCTACTTCTGCTCTGTTTTAATTACACTATTTGGTTTGGATACATCTTTTCTATTTGTTTGTGTCTGTGTACTGAAAGTGTGTGTGGTATACACAGCATACTTTTGGATGTATATTTTTAACCCTCTGTCCATCTTTGTCTTTTGATTGGAGGATTTAATCCATTTATATTTAAAGTAATTTCTAACAAAAAGAGAGTTCAGTCTGTTTTGTACTTTCCATATGACTTCTCATTCTTTTGTTCCTCACTTCCTATTCTCATTTGTTGGATTTTCTTTTAAGATTCATTTTAGTTATTTGAATGGCAGAGTTACAGAGTTAGAGGGGAGAGACAGGGAATGAGATCTTCCATCCACTGGTTCACTCCCCAAATTGCCACAACAGTTTGCTAAACCGGGCCAAAGCTGGGAGCTAGGAGTTTCACCCAGGTCTCCAGGTGCCCATGCACTTGGACCATCCTTCATCCCATCCCAGGACCATTAGCAGGAAACTGGAATGGAAATGCAGCAGCTGGGACTCAAACTGGTACCCGTATGGGAACCCAGCATCACAGGTAGTGGCTTGATCATATATCCCACAATGCCAGCTCTTTCAGTTGACTTTTTATAGTAAAACATTTCAAGAACTTTTTCTCATTTTATTTCCTGTGTATTCTATAACTGCCGTGTTGTGTTTGCCATGGTGATTACATTTAAACCCAAGAGTAGCAACACTAGAATTTGAATTTCTACCAGCTTGCTTCCAACAGCATGCGCAAACTCTTACAGCTCTTTCACAAACTCTTCCATGCTCTTCTACGGCTCTATCTCCATTCCTTTGACTATTGAGCTCACAAAATTAATTGTGCTTTCATGCATTGTGGGCTCAAAAGCATAAACTTACAATTCATTCAAATACATGAATCTCTTTAATTACATAGCAAATGACTTGTGAAGTTATAAATCCAGTTTACACTAATGTACAGGGACTCATTTCAATGTATCAGTGTCTTAAATCACGTAGCAAACACACAGTGGAGTTTCAAACTGTTGTTGCTATAAAATGAGCATCTATAATTGCTCCTGTAATGACATCTGTCAAGATCCCAATTTTTTTACATAGCTTCAGTTCATCCCCTAGCATCCCTTCCTTCAACCTGCTGGGCTCCCTGGAACACTTAGTGACCCTAAACTCGCTCAGCTTGTGCTTGTCTGGAATTAAATTCATTTCTCCCTAACTTAAAAGACAGCTTTCCTGGATATGGGATCTGTGGCTGATAATTTTTTCTTTTAGCACTTGGGATACAGTGCCCCACTGTCCTTTGATGAAAAATCTGTTTTAAAAATTTCTCTTTTTAATTTATTCATTTTTTAAAAGAATTACAAAGAGAAAGGGGGGAAAGGAGTACTTCCATCAACTGGTTCACTTGCAGATAGTCACAATGGCTATTGCTGGGCCAAACCAAAGTGGGGAACCAGGAGCCCTATACAGGTCTCTCGTTTGGGCACAACGGCCCACACATTCAGGGCATCTTCTACTGCCATTAGCAGTTAGCCAGACTGGAAGTGTAGCAGCTAGGACACGTACCAGTCCCAAATGCAATAATGCCATTGCAGGTAGCTACGTTCCTCCCAATGCCACAATGCTGAGCCCTGTGCTAATAATATTCATGAGGGTCTTTTGTATATCAAGAGATCTTAAAGTTTTCAGGCTCACCTCTTTATCTTTTAAGTTTGATTACAATGTATCTTCTCGGGAATGATAGCATGGTACATGGAACTCAGCAGCCACCAAAGATGCCAGCATCCCATACAGGAGAACCAGTTTGAGTCTTTATTGCTCTACTTCTAATCCAGCTCCCCCCTAAACATCCAGGAAAGCAGCAGAGGATAACCCAAGTACTTGAAACTACCACCCACATGGGAGACCCAGATGTAGTTATGGACTCTGGTGTCAGCTTTGCACCAAGCCTCGTCACTGCAGCCATTTAGAAAGTGAGTACAGTGATGTAATATCGCTATCATTCAGCCCTGTGTGCGTGTGTGTGCGTGCGCATGTGTGTGCATGTGTGTGTGCGTGTGTGCATGTGTGCATGTGTGTGCGTGTGTGCATGTGTGTGCATGTGTGTGCGTGCGCATGTGTGTGTGTGTCTTAGAGCAAGTATGAGCTCACCTTCCTTGGAATTTGTTGAACTTCTTGGATATTTGTAATTAGGTCTTTCATCAAGTTTGGGAAATCTTCAGTCTTATTTCTTCGAATACTCTCTCCTTTCCTACTGGAAGTACCACAACACATGTACTAGTTTACTTAATGGCACTCCACACAGCCCTTCGGATCCATGGAATTGTTTCAAACTTTTTCCTTACTCTTGGTACTTCTTACTATCCTATCTTCAAGACCACCAATTCTTTCTTCTACCTGCTCAAATCTACCTTTGAATTCTACTGTTAATTTTTCAGTTCACTCTAACTCTAGAACTTTTTATTCCCTTAAAATTTTCAGTTTCATTATTGATATTTCCATCTTTTATACATCATTTTATCCACATATTCCTTTAATTATTTCCACACTGTTAAGACAATTGCTTCACAATTTTTGCCTAATAGATCTGCCATCTGATGTTTTCAAGAAGAGTTAGATACTTTTTTCTCCTTTGGATGGATCATACTTTCTCTCCCTCTCTCTCTTTTTTAATTGGAAAAAGTAGGTTTACAGAAAGAAGGACAGAGAGAAAGTTATTCCATCTACTCATTCACTCCCCCAAATGACCACAATGAGTCAATCTGAAGCCAGGAGCCAGGAGCTTCTGGGTCTCCCATGTGAGTACAGGTGACCATGTGAGTACAAGGTTTTGGACCATCCTCTACCACTTTCCCAGGCCACAAACAGGGAGCTGAACGGGAAGTGGGGCAGCAAGGACACGAACCGGCACCCATATGGTATCTTGATGCTTGCAAGGGGAAAATTAGCCAACTGAGCCATTGTATCTAGCCCGGATGGATCCTATTTTCCTTTTTCTTTGCATTCCTGTGAACATTTTTGTTGAAAAACTGGGCACCTGAAGCTAATCACATGGTGACTCTGGAAATCAGACTTTCCACTTCCCTAGGGTTTGCTGGATTTGGCTTATTTTTAAAATGGCTTTAGGCTGTCTCTGTGCCAAAAATTATCCTGATTTAATAACCTTAATTTTTCTCAGTTCTTTTCTGAATCTCTGATGTCTGTCTCCCAAAGGAAGAAACAGACAAAAAAAAAAATGAAATGAAATAAACAAAAGTAAAAGTAGGCCCTGGACCTAGCCTTTGAAAATCTATTTAGCTAAGGAGGGAGAGGCTTGCCACAATGAGTGCTGCCGCACTGATTAGGGCATTTGGCTTCTCTGTGATGGAGATCAGCAGTCAATTCTAGGAACACAGATTCTGGGTATTGGTGGATCCTCTTCTTTCCCCCTGGCTCCTGCAATCTGCCCCAGGAGCAAATGCACACCCTCCTGCCAAAAGCTGGGAAGTGGGGTGGGAAGAGGTAGCTCCCACTCTGCTAAGAGCTGACTGTAACGGAAGTGAACTTGTATGTCCACAGTCCTTCCACGGGACAGATTCTGTTAGCACAGTTGCTGTCTGCATGGGAAGACAGCTTCCTGTTGCTTTCTTAATCTGCCACCATGCCGGAATTGTCTCCCCACCACGTATTGTCATAAAGAACAGTTTACCAGAGTCTATTCTTACCCAGCTCGTGGATTCATTGTCTATGGCTGCCTCCGCACCACAATGGCACAGTTATACAAGTTTGAAACAGCCTGTACAGCCTGCTGCTGCAAAGCCATAAATGCTGCTAGTTGACCCTTCAACAGTAAACTGTGCCAATCACCACAGAAGAGTGGGATATGTAGGACCCAAGAACTAACCAGATTAGATCATCTATTTTCCAAATAAACCTGTTACGGATATAGATTATGCTTTTAAAAAGCACACACAGTTACAAAAAAAATGTACCACCAGTAGAAGTGTCCATGTTGCTATAAATAATCTTGGGAAGTGTCTAATTCCATTCAAGGTGGTCACCGCTCAATTTTAGAAAGAAACCCGGAAAAACTCAAGATGGATAGGATATACCCTGAAAGTACGCAAAAATATCAAAGTCACACTTTTTTTGCAACTTAATGGAAGATCAATTTCTCCAGAATATATTTGAGTTTAAAATATTAGTTCAAATATACCAATAGCAAAGAATGAGATATAAAATCTATGTACAGTTTGAAAAACAAATTAGTAGATAATGTTACTTTTTTAAAAATATTTATTCTTATTCTTATTGGAAAGTCACATTTACAGAGAGAAGGAGAAACAGAAGAGAAAGGTCTTCCATCTCCTGGTTCATTCCTCAAGTGGCTACAATGGGCTGAGCTGAACTGATCTGAGGCCAGAAGCCAGGAACCTCATTCAGGCCTCCCTCGCAGGTGCAGGGTCCCAAAGTTTTGGGCCATCCTCTGCTGGTTTCCAAGGCCACAAGCCGGGAGCTGAATGGGAAGTGGAGCAGCTGGGATGGGAACCAGCACCTGTATGGGATCCTGGAGGTTACAAGGCGAGGATTTAGTCACTAGATTATCGCGCCATGCCCAGATGATGCTGCCTTTGATGGCTGCGGGCTGATTGACCCAGGAGAGATGTCTTTACACAGTCAGCTCTGCAAGTTGCTGTAGAATTGTGATTCTTGATCAGGATGCTCCCTGTAACTGTGGGAACATGAAACTCGCAGCTCATCTTGTCTTAGCCTCAGAGACTGCCCAAAAAGCATTCACCAAAATATTCTGAGGTGAAAGCAGAAACTGGCAGTCTAGAGAGCAGCCAGGAATATTTGTGCTGTTAAGACTAGAGGCAAAGGCAGGGCTGCTACTGCTTCAAGAACAGGGAGAAGGACCCCTACAGGAACCCCTTCTTTGGTGCAAACGGTCCAGGATTTATAATCTAGATTTCTTTTTATCATCATCATTATTACTTTCCATGAGACTGCTTTGTAGGTAGAGGGATTCCCCCCATCACCTCCCCTTCTTCATCTAGATTACTAACAGTCATCTCAGATTCATCTCAATGGAATGAACAGAAGCTTAGAGCAGCTTCCCAGCACTCAACCCCAAGGACCACGTGGAGTGTTCCTTCCGGTTATTGCAGGAAGCCAGAGCTCCCTGGCACCTTTGCTTCTCGGGACCTTCCCAGAACCACTGCCATGTTCTTCCGTTCTCCTTTCTCTTCCCCATGGTCTGGCCTCTGCAGTGAAAAGTTTGTAGGAATAAGGCTTCCTCTACTTTCCTCGAGCCTCTGCTGTCTTCCTACCCTTTTCGTGGCTACAGTTGTCCAGGAGAAAAGAAGCGTCAGGAGAGCTGATTAGCAACACTCCACTCCTAGCACGTGAGCACAACACCAGTGTGGGCGGATTGCTACTCCTTGCTGTGTTCTGTGTGGAGCTGCAAGGGAAGAAGAATGTTACGAAGACCTTATCAGTGTTTTTTCATTCCCTCCAAAGGGAAATGGACAGGCAAGATGCTGCCTGGGCGGGACAGTCATATTCATTCACCTTTTCCATAGCTCAAATAAAATGTCATTCCACAGGACCTAGGAAATTCATCAGAGATTCCATGCTTCAATGGGATCATCCAGCCCTGTTCCCATAGTAATGACTAAGGTTGCTAATTTTCTAATCAATATTCATTCTCTCTCTCTCCAGTAACACAGTTCTGATTTGGGGAGAGGTGGGATATTATGCACAGCTACAAAAATGAATTTCTCAGCTTCTTTTTTAAAAAAAAAGATTTATTTTATTTTCATTACAAAGTCAGATATACAGAGGAGGAGAGACAGAGAGGAAGATCTTCCATCCGATGATTCACTCCCCAAGTGAGCACAACGGCCGATGCTATGCCGATCCAAAGCCAGGAGCCTCTTCCAGATCTCCCACACGGGTGCAGGCTCCCAAGGCTTTGGGCCGTCCTCGACTGCTTTCCCAGGCCACAGGCAGGGAGCTGGATGGGAAGTGGAGCTGCCAAGATTAGAACCAGCGTCCAAATGGGATCCTGGCGCGTTCAAGGCGAGGACTTTAGCTGCTAGGCCACGGTGCTGTGCCCCTCAGCTTCTCTTTAACAAGTTGGGTAAGTTTGAACTTAATCATGTCTTACGACAGATTCAATTCTTTGACAAGGGAACCCTAAAAAGCAATATGAAATCAGCTGGGAGTTCCCTTTAGCTCTTCTTTTTCCTCTTTCCTCCTGTCAGAATGAAGAATTCAAGGTCGGCATGATGGCTCAGCTGGTGACCTCTCCCTTTGCAAGCACCAGGATCCCAAATGGATGCCAGTTTATGTCCTGGCTGCTCCACTTCCCACCCAACTCCCTGTTTGTGGCCTGGAAAAGCACTGGAGAATGGCCCAAAGCCTTGGTCAGCTGCATTCATGTGGGAGACCAGCAGGGAGCTCCTCCTGGTCCCTGACTTTGATCAACTCAGCTCTGGCCATTGTGGCCATTTGCAATGTGAACCAGTGGATGGAAGATCTTTCTCCCTGTCTCTGTAGTTCTGCCTTTCCAATAAAAAGAAATCTTAAAGAAAAAAGAAAAAGGAAGAATTCAAAGGCAGAAGATGGAGGGTCTAACCTGTGTGACTTTGAAGCATCTTGTCTAAGAGGATAGCATCAGTGAGTCCACAAAGCTGGCATATTAACGTTTAATTATTCACATTCAAATTCTACTTATATGAGACAAAAACCAACTTTTATGTTCTTTAACCCAGCATGATTTCAGAGACCTGTTGTTAGCAATTGAATGAATATCCTTACCCCCTATGTGTAAGGCAGGACATACTAGAAGACACTAGGCAAGAATATCTCCCCTCACAGAGGAAAAATATGATTATAAAAAGTGTGATATTCCTATACCATCTCACACAGATTCAATTAGTAAGAAATAAGGGTCTGCAAACTGCTGTACCCAGAAAATTATAATATTGAATTTCTGGGTTTTATGGTACATGACATATGAGAAGAGAAGCTTCTACTTAGGAAAGTGGTAGAGGAAAGTGGTTCTTGAATTTTCCTTTTTTATTATTTATTTTTTATTTTTATTGGAAAGTCTGATTTACAGAGAGAAGAAGAGGCAGAAAGATCTTCCATCCATTGGTTCATTCTCCAAATGGCCCCAACAGCTGGAGCTGAGCCAATCTGAAGCAAGGAGCCAGGAGCATCCTCTGGACCTCCCACTCAAGTGCAGCATCGAGTCACCCTCCACTGCTTTTCCAGACCATAAAACAGGAAGCTAGATAGGACATGACGCAACCACAACATGAACCAGGACCTACATGGGATCCCAGTATTTGCAAGGGGAAGATAAACCAACTAGCCAATTGAGGTATCACATGGGTCCCTTAAGTTATATTTTCTTAACAAAAAGTGGTAGAGAAAAAGTTTTATAAAAAGTTTGAAAGATGAAATGGAATTAGTTGATTTGAGCTATAAGGATAGGAAAGTCGTGGATGGTTAAGACAGGAAGTATTTCAGCATTTTCCATGCAAATCCAAACTGTCATTCACTCACCAACACCCTTGCAGCTTGCGGTGCGGAGATCTTGACATCCATGTTTCCCAGCCTCAGGAGTTGGCCATACGGCCACTGACAACTTTCCTAATGTGAAGCCTATTTCCTGTCCTGCCATCTCAAACCCTGAGAGCCAACACTGGGACAAGAACCAGGACTTGACTGTGGTCCAGTAAACAGTCCAGGCCTGGGTTGGATTTAAGGAAGGACACACAAAGAATCATTAATGCAACGGTGACTATAATTTCCAAAAGTGGACCAAAGGTTAAGGATAAATGTATTTGGCAGTGATAGTTAAGATTTGTGTCGCTAGTTGACAAAAGATTAGGGGGAAAATCCATATCAGAATATAGCCTTGACATCATCAGAAAAAAACAAGGAGATGGTGAGGATGTTGTGATACAGTTGGATAAGCCATTACATGAGACCCCTTACCCCTTATCCAAGGACTCTTCAAATTTCAGTCATCCAGGGACTCTTCAAATTTCAGTCATCCAGGTTCCTGTTAATAAGCTCAGAAAGCAACAGGTGATGGCCCAAGTTCTTTAATTCCTTCACCTACATGGCGTTCCTGGCTTTGGGCTTTGGCCTTGCTCAGTCCCGGCTCTTGTAGACATTCTGGCAGTGAACCCCCAAACAAAAGAGTGTGACTATCTCTTTCTCACACTCTCTGTTAGTTCTTCCTTCCCTAATTCTCCTTCATTCTGCCTTTCAAATAAAAAAGATAGCTACATTTTAAAATGTTTAATAAGGAAAGAAAGAGTGAAAGAAAGAAAGAAAGAAAAAGAAAGAAAGAAAGAAAGAGAGAAGGAGAAAGAAAGGAAGGAGAAAGAAAACAGAAAGGAGGCAGATAAGACTAAAAGGAGAATTAAGAAGAGCCTGGTGACCAGCTTCCTAGAGGCACAGATGTGCCCAAGGCTCTGATCACCACACTAGTTATTTCTTTCGTGCATAAATCTACCCGCAGGCCAGCTCCCCTCTCTGCCCACCAGTTCCTGGGCTTTTCCAAGGGCTGGGTTTATCCCATTTCCTTACCTGTTCAGGGCAGGGGATGATGGACCAGAATGCCTGTGGCACCAAATGTCAGTGGCAAGAGAAGAGGACCAAGGTGACACAGAAGGTGACCACCTTGGATGCTCTTCCAGGCGTGGCTTCAGAGTGACAATCTCCCAGTCATGATTTTTGCCTTTGAGGGAACAGTGCTGGATGTGTTAGCTCACTAGTCCCAGCCTACCCTATGCAGTTGGATCCGTGATTATCTCCATGCTGTGATTCGCTTAGGCGGGCTAAGAGTTTTGTCCAAGATCACAGCTTGTCAATGCGAGCTGTGGAGTTCACAACGAAGCTGTATGATCTTGGAGCAAGACTCCACGGGGTTCTGTTTACTCATGATTTTCTGTGAAATACAGAAAAGGAGATGGAAGAGAATAGCAGTGACCTCTGATTCCTCCAACAGAGATAACTATTTATTTTATTTCTCACTTTTTAGCCTTACAACAAACCCCACCTTTATGCCTCAGTCACGACCCCACGGGGGGAACAGCGTGTTTCTCCTCCCCTTGGCTGTGGCCTGCTTCAGGAGCAGACCTGTGGGAGCTGGCAGTGTGGCATAACAGATAAAGCCTGTGATGCCAGCATCCTGTGTTGGCACCAATTCAAGTACCTGCTGTTCCACTTCCCGTTCAGCTCTTTCTTATAAATGGATCTTCAAAAAAAACCAGAAAGAACAAAAGAACAAAAACAAACAAACAACAACAACAAAAAAAGCAGCATGTGGCAATGTCTTGACCAAGCACATGCCCCACACCCACTACTTTTCCTGTCTGGTGTCCCCTAGGGAACCCACACCAACAGTGTTTTTGGCCGGTCCCCAGACCTGACCCTCTGCCAGGGTTTTTACTGCAAAAGTTCAGACAGTGTCCAGGTTGTGGGAAAAGAGGAGCTTGCAGCATAAATCTTTAGCCATCAAGACGGGCCAGCACTGCGACAGCCGTCCTGTCCTGTGGTCCCTGGCCTGCTCGGAGTTACTGTACTGCAGGATGAGACTTCCTGCAAAGCTGCTGAAATGCAAGTTCAAGCCTAGGAACTGTTTTGAGTCTCTTGCCCGTTCCCACACTCTGCTCTTGCCTAAATCCCGCACGCTTGGTTACAAGAGCAATTAGGGAAGCAGCAAGATGACGAGAACTGGGACCTGAAAATGGAGGAGTGCAAGGAGAAAGACAATTTAGGACGAGGATTGCCAGCCTTCACACAGAACAACCTTCACTTTCGTAAGAAATGATTCCCAGCCTCTGTTTGACGCTCCGGGATGAGATGAGGGGAGAAGGTTTGGCACAGCAGCTGAGTCCCTTGGGACGCCTGCATCCCATAGCGGACAGCTGCACTGCCAGCGTAACTGCGTGCTAACATTCATCCTGGCACTCAGCAGATCGAGTACTTGGGTCCCTACCACCCACATGGGAGACAGACATGGAGTTCTGGGTTCCTGGCTTCTGTCTGACCCCACCCCAGCGAGCACAGGCATTCAGGGAGTAAACTAGCAGACCTCAGCCTCTCTCTCTCTCTCTCAATCTGTCCCTCCCTCTCCCTTCTCCCCTTGCATGTTACTCTTACTGGCTGCCTTCCTTCCCTCTTTCAAATAAATAAATTTGGAAGTGTTTCTAAAGAAGACTTGTGTAAGACCTATTCATTTTTTATTGGAAAGTCAGATAGGCAGAAAGAAGGAGAGACAGAGAGGAAGATCTTCTGTCCCTTGATTCATTCCTCAAGCGGCCACAACGGCCGGAGCTGAGCTGATCCGAAACCAGGAGCCAGGAGCCTCTTCTGGGTCTCCCACACAGGTACAGGATTCCAAAGCTCTGGGCTGTCCTCCACTTCCTTCCCACACCACAAGCAGGGAACTAGAAGTGAAGCGGGGCCACTGGGATTAGAACTAGTGACTATATGGGATGCAAGCGCGAGCAAGGTGAGGACTTTAGCCATTAGGTTACCGCGCCAGGCCCCAAATTTGTCTTTTTTTTTTTTTTTAAGGATTTATTTATTTTCATCAGAAAGGCAGATTTACAGAGAGAAAGATCTCCACCTGCTGGTTCACTCCCCAAGTGGTCACAATGGCCAGAGCTGACCCAATCCAGAACCAGGAGCCAGGAAGCACTCCTGGGTCTCCTATGTAGGTACAGAGTCCCAAAGCTTTGGGCCATCCACTACTGCTTTCCCAGGACACAGGCAGGAGCTGGATGGGAAGTGGGGCAGCCAGGATATGCACAGTTCCCATAAGGGATCCTGGCACATGCAAGCCACTGAGCCATTGCAACAGGCCCACCAGTTGGTCTCGATATCATTATGGTTCAATCAGTGACTTGATGTCATAAGAAGTATCACTATCAGAAATGAGCATTTCCAATATTGTGAACAATTCTTGGTCAAATTCCAATCAAAACAAAATGATACTCCCCTTTGATTCACCACATAATTACAATCCTTGAAAAGCAAGTATATATGAAAAGCATGTGGAAAATTCATTATTTATAAAGCAATTGTCTTCGGGGTTCAGCTAACCACCCGAGTGATTTTACCAACATACACTTCTACTGTGATTTTTTTCTTCCAAAAGTGCATGTGAAACACAGAATGCTTTTCGTGGGGGATTACTTTGTGCATTTGAGGAAGCAAAATCCTTGGTCCCTATTCAAGATCCTAAGTGCACCCTCCAGCCACTGTTGCAAACAAAAATGCCCAGGCAGGGCCAGGTGAAGTAGCTTGAGTGGCTAAAGTCTTTGCCTCACAAGCACCGGGATCCCATATGGGCACCAGTTCTAATCTCGGAAGCCCCGCTTCCCATCCAGCTCCCTGCTTGTGGCCTGCGAAAGCAGTCAAGGACAGCCCAAAGCCTTGAGACCCTGCACCCACATGGGAGACCCAGAAGTGGCTCCTGACTCCTGGCTTTGGATCAACTCAACTCCAATCGTTCCAGTCACTTGGAATCAACAGGCAGAAAATCTTCCTCTCTATCTCTCCTCCTTTCTGTATATCTGACTTTCCAATAAGAATAAAATAAATCTTTTTAAAAAGTGCCCAGATAGAATTCCATAACTGGCCCCAGCAGTAACGACCCTCTCCTGAATTGGGGTTTGAAATGGCCCAAGGAAGCTTGCCCTCCAAGTAATCTATAGAATCTACAGGCTCACTCTTGAGTTATCTAAGCAAGCTAGGAAATGTAATCACCGAACTGATGATGGCAATTAAGCCAAGCTGCTTTAATCAATATGTCAAAATCCACCGAAAGTCAAATCAATCGTCAATTCGCCAATACAAACAAATGCAAAGTTAGCTTGGTGAAATATTAATGCACCCCAAACTGGCAAATCTGGTACGTAACCCATGCCTAGAACTGTTCACTCCTGCAGTTGTACAATAAGCTGGTTTGCTCTAGCGGCATTCCCGTTGGTATTCAAATCCTAATATCCTTGGCACTTTGTGTCTAAGTGGAGAGAGAACCAAGTGTTCTTCAAACGTTATCTAGGGTGCTTATCTCCCGTGTCAAGATTTTATTTTAAAAAAATTAACAAGTAAGGTAGATTGCTCTCCGCCAATGTTTTTATTCCACTTCTTTCCTGTTGCTTTTAATCACGGCTCTGTGAGTAAGCTCAGATAAGTAAGCGGCACATTTCAAGTTTCAGACTTGTTTCATTTTGCTATTACATCCATGAAAGAATACTTTGCTCCACAGTCACAGTTTGATACTGATTTGCCTTTGATTGCATGTCTGACCTCATCAGCTTTTCAAACAAATCTTTGCATGTCAATTGTTACATTATATACAAGGGTAGAAATTAGCAAAAATCCCTTCCCATGAAATGAGCCAATAAGCAAATAGAGGAATATGGCTGCCACTCAGGCTAGTGTCACAGGGAGGGGACAGCTCACCTGCTGACATGTAGAACCATCGATGTGAATGCAGGGCAAGGCACTGGATGGTGAAACACACGGAGCTCATTTGAATGAGCTGCCCTAGGAGGGCTTAGCGGGAGAGCTAAGTAAAGCAGAAACAACAATCAAATACATTGCTCAGAGATGATTGGAGCAATCCAGAAGGCCGTGTTAGAAACTCCAAAAGTAGCTCACGGAAGGAAACCTTCGGTGAATCGACACCCATATCGGTTGGTCCTTCAGCAAGCTGATCCACTATGACACTACCTTTCAGTGAGCGGATACACTGGTTTTAAGAGAGTTGCTATGCATCCCTCAAGAAATAACTAGCTGGACAGAGGGGAGCTGGGTGTACAGGAGCCCAGAAGCAAGCTTGAGGGGTGCCAGCACTTGCACAGCCCTTCTGATTCGGGTTGAGTTCTGCCTGGCACTTACTCACAGACCCCCATAGCGGAGACCAGCTTCAGGCTGGCAACAGGTGAATGCCATATCATTTCTTGCTTAGATTCCATGCCAGGATGCTTCTGGTGATCGATAAGCTTTCCCAGTTGCTTTCTGTCAGAGACCGTTGTAGGCCAATGCTCATGAGTACCTGGTCGCTCTGATGGATATGAACCTCACTGTGTAATCATTATTGGGCACCGCTGTTTTTGCCTACATTTTAAGAACTTCGTGAGTATGGGTCAGCACCACTGAGTCCAGTCACCCCTAGCACCCTAGGGAGATATTATAAGAGCTCCACACCTTCCATGAGGACAAAGAAACTTCATTTCCAAAAAGTTACCACTCACCTGTGTGTACTGTCACATTAGGCATTGCTTCAACCTGAGGACACACACACACACACACCACAAAGTGATTCGCTTCAACTGCCTGTGACCAGGGCTGTCAGCCAAGCTACTGCTGTGCGTGCCAAGGGCAGCCTTCTCCTGCTGGATCTCTTCCTATGGTTCTCCAGCTGTGCTAATCCAAGGCCTCTGGGTACCACACAGCAGGTGTCACTGCCATCACTGGCTGCGCATGCCCTGCACGGCAGAGGATCCAAGGAGTATCTTCATCTTCCTCACAGAGCACAGAGGGCCCTACAGTGCTGTCTCCTGTCTCCAAGGAGCTCTGCTCACAGTCCGGAGGGATTCAGTGCAGGCTCTAGACCAAGCATGACCACTGCCATGCAGAACTGGAACAAGTTCAAGCTCAAGGTGCAGCAGGCCACCAAGAAACACTGCAGAATCACTCAATCCAAGAAGAGAGTTAGCACCAGGGTGATGCCAGGCCCCTGGCTACCCTGTGCTGTCCTGCCCCTGGGAGAGTGAGAACTGCCATCCAGCCCCTCTGAAGAGCATGGAGACTTTCGTGATCACACACAGACGTGTGTAGACACACACACACACACAGGTGGGATTTTAAATCATCATTATGATACATGAACTCACTCATTTGTTTGCTTTGAGGCTTAGGCTCACCCGAAACTACCACAGCATCACATGTCCGAGTAAATGGCTACAGCCACTTTAAATGAGTTGTTCTGCAGGGCCCAGTGCCATTGCCTAGTGGCTAGGGTCCTCCCCTTGAGCACACCAGGAACTCATATGGGCACAGGTTCTAATTCTGGTGGTCCCTCTTCCCATCCAACTTCCTGCTTGTGGCCTGAGAAAGCAGTGGAGGACGGCCCACAGCTTTGGGACCCTGCACCTGCATGTGAGACCTGGAAGAGGCTCCATACTCCCAGCTTCAGATTGGTTCAGCTTCAGCCATTGTGGCTGCTTGGGGAGTGAATCAGCAGATGGAAGATCTTCCTTTCTGTCTGTCCTTTACTCTGTATATCTGACTTTGCAATAAAAATAGATAATTTTTTTTAAAGTTGTTCTGCTGTCTCCATAAAGTCACAGGTGAACAAAACCTTTTGGGTGGTGTAAGCAAAGCTGTCAGACCTAATTGGAGCCAGGACAGTCATACTCAACCTTGTGCTTAGCTTCAGTGAAAACAGCTTCCCAGATGCCACTCACTTTTCTGTGCCTCCAATGAGACCTCAGTGGCGTGCAGCCTGTCCCAGGTTCCGTTTCAGGTATCAAGGACTTTTCAACCTCTCTCCTATCTTGTCATGTTTCTGTAAGCGATGGCATGCATGCACCCCTACCCCCCACCACCACCACACACACGTATACACATTCACACAGGCACTCACACATTTTCTGCCCTCAGCCCCAGGCAATTCCCAAGGCTGCTGATCAGGCCTGGTGTTGCTCTCCTGATAGTTACTCATCGCAGTAAACCGTGGCTCCACGCGGCAGCTTCAAGATGCAGAGTTGCTCAGAGCAGGCCACGATCTCACCTTTCCAACGCCGTTTTCAGACAGCGTTCTGGAGCGCCTGCATCCTACAGGAGGGACTAAATTCCCATTCTGCAGGTGCCTCTCATTAATTTCAGCACCTGCGGCACTCTCCCTGCCCGATGTGTCAGTCCACGTGCCTTTCTGTCTCACCCTGCCTTCAAACTAAGCGAAGAGAAGATCTATTTATGGCTGAGCTCGCCTCCTGCTTTTTAAGGTAAGCAAAAGGATTTTTTTCCCCATCCTGCCACTAGGTTTTAAAATTAAATTTTCAAAGTGAATGCAATTTCTGAGGCTGTCCTTCCTTGAAGGACGCTTTTTTATTCCTTGTGTCGAATGTGTCCTAGGGATTGGTCTACAGAAGAAAAAAAAAGAAAACTTTCCGTGTCTCTGTTTTGTTTTATTCCTGGGATCGCCTGGGGGACGGGTGACCTGGGCAACCCACTGCGAGTCACAGCTCCCTTTGCCGAGTTCCTTTCACAGGGCAGGAGGGATGAGCAGCGAACATCCTGAAGCCGAGGCAACCTCCCTACACAACTATACGAAGCGTGGTTCTGCCTCCGGCCAAATGTAGTCACCTTTGATGGCCACTTTTAGACAGTGGCTGGCATGTTGCTCAAACCAAAGTGCTTCGTCACCAGGAGTTTGTTTCTCTCTCACACACACACATACACACACACAGAGGCTCTGGAAGAGGGTGAGTTCCTCTTGTCCTGCAGTATTCTGCTAGGACAAACTGGGCGGTTTATAAACATAAGGTCACAGCTGGCATGTGTATAGATAAATAAGTCCACTTGCCCACCTCCCTCAAAAAACAAAAACAAAGCAAAAAGATGCAGCACTAACTTCCAAAAAAAGAAGTTTAGTTGACACAACCACGGTTTTAAAGACTGCAAGTTCAAGGTTGAAGGGCGGCCTCCTTGGTTCATCAGACTCAAAAGGAAGGCATCAAATGGGGGGAAAGAGAGCAAGAGAGGGTCCAACTGATTCCTATAACAGGCCTGTTTTCATTATAATAAATCCGCACACTTGGGGTTGGCGTTGTGGTGTGGTGGGTTAACATGCTGTCTGCCATACCACCACCATGCCATATAAGCACCAGCTAGAGTCCTGATTGCTCTACTTCTGATGCAGCTCCCTGTTAATGTGCCTGGGAAAAGCAGTGGAGGTTGGCTCAAGTGCTTGAACTCCTTCCAAGCTCCTGCCTTGGACCTGGCTCAGTCCAGGCTGTTGTGGCCATTTGGAGAGTGAACCAATAGTTGAAAGATCTCTTTTTTTTCTTCCTCTATATCTCCCCTTCCCCCTGGGACTCTGCCTTTCAAATAAATAATCTTAAAAAAAAAATTTTTAAATCAGGGCCCAGTCCAATGGCTCAGTAGCTAAATCCTCATGTTATACACCTAGAATCCCATACAGGTGTCGGATTATATCACGGCTGCCCCACTTCCCTCCCAGCTCCCTGCTTGTAACCTGGAGAGCAGTCAAGGACGGCCCAAAGCCTTGGAACATTGCATCCGCATGGGAGACCTGGAAGAAGCTCCTGACTCCTAGCTTTGGATCAGCTCAGAGAACTGCTGGGGACTGAAACAGTGGACAGAAGATCTTCCTCTCTGTATTTCCTTCTCTCTGTAAATCTTCCTTTCCAATAAAAATAAATAAATCTTTCTTTAAAAAAAAAAGTAACAACATTAGGGCCCGGCTCTAAGTAACAACATTGAGCTGTAACAACGGAAGCCTCGTGTCCTAATCAAACCTAACCTCGTGTTGAGGTTCTGGTTCTCAACACTGGTCACCAGGATAGACTCCCAGTCTATCCCACCCCTTGCACTCAGGGGATACACCCAGAGCAGAGTGCAGGCCTTCCAGAAGGCCTTCTTGCTGCCCAGGCCTGAACCCATCATCCCCTGAGGAGAAAAGGGTGTAATTGGACAGGGATCTGAACACGTCTCTGAGTTGGGGACTCAAGGTGTCCCCACCTCTCGGGTGGGGGGGGGGATTCTCCAACCAGGGAGAGAAAGGAACGTGATCGGAAGAGAGGAGAAAAAAGGAAAAAAAAGGGGGGGGGGAGTAGGAAGAAGGAAATGAGGATGAGAGCAAAACTATAGCTCTTCACTGTGTCGCTTTCATGTGTCAGAAAGTTTGTGTAATGTTTGTACCACTCTAGGGAACCCCTAAGCCCAAGAGCTTAAGTTTCCTACCTAGCCAACTTCATACCACCCTTTGCAAATGCCAGAGTCAAAATCCAACCCCAGGCGCACTCTACTGTAAATGGCTATGCTCTATTTACCTTGATTTGTTGCCTTGGTCTTGTTTTATTTTTGCCCTTAATCCCCAAATCACTCCAAGGGCAAGGATTGTACAGCCACCTGGATAATTGTCAGTACTGTTCCTCACATATTTCCAGGTCATCCCTTTGGACACAGAGCAAAGCAGTGTCCTGGGCTGCTTCCTGATGAGGCAGCGTGGCTGGTTCAGGCCAATGAGCTAAGCAGAAGTTAGATGTGTTTGCTTCTGCACTGGAGCCTTTCGGCACTGCGGGAAGACCCCCCCCATAGCTCTCTCAGCATTGGCATCTATGCTGAAGCAAGGAAGCGGGGGAAATAAGGTGTGGGCCTGGATTATAATCCAAGACATCTGATACTGCAGCGTATTCTAGCCCAGTCTGACTGATGGGATCACAACCTAGAGGGTGCTGGACTGTGTCTTTATTCTCCCAGAGCTGAACTTTCACTTCCACCAGTCTGTCAGTAGTAGAATATTGATTTCTGCCCTTTCAACTCCTTCTAGTGCCATTCCGTGAACAGAATGGCCAGGTCAGTTTCAAATTCTGTGCCTAACAAGATGGGGTGGCAGAGCAGGAGTGGTAAGCAGAGGAGTTAAGTGCCCATAACAAAGAGAGGCACACATGGCTACCTTGACCCCGTGGCTGTCTTCCCATCTGCAGGAACCCACAACCACGTGACTCCTTGTGACCTTTGTGCATGTGCACAGCGCTGCCAAGGCCCCAAACACCAGGCCATCACTCTGCCGTGCCTTCATCCCAACCCAAGGCCTCCAGGGCCCACTTGCATTTCTCCTTCAACCCCACCAAAGCACCATTAACTCAAAGCTGCTGGGAGCCTGTGTGGTGGTCTGTAAGTGATGTGTTCAGCTGCAGCCGCCATTACTGGGGTACTGAAGAAGACTGGGGGCGGGGTGCTGCAGAACAAGTCCAGTTCTCTCCCTGGAAGGCCAGGGAGAGTAAAGCACAACCTTCATCTCAGACGCCTTCCCCTTTAATCTATCTGAAGTTTCTAAACAGGGACTGGCATGATGGTACAGCAGGTAAAGCTACCAACGGCAAAGGCAGCATCCTGTGTGAGCGCTGGTTCAAGTCCTAGCTGTTCCACATCTGATCCAGCTCCCTGATAAATGCCTGGGAAAGCAACAGAATGTAGCCCAAGTGCTTTTCTAAATCCCTACACCCAGGTTAGCAACTGGAAGAAGCTCTTGGCTCTTTAAATAAGAAAGAGAGAGAAGTGTCTATCCCATATTTCCTGTACCTGACAACAGGATGAAGACCCGGGCTGAGAATGGGGGGGGGGGGGAGAGTGGTTCAGGACTCAACCTCCCCGCAGGGAAGCTCAGTCATTATCTTACTCTATTGCTTCTCCCTTCCCAGTAATCTTTTCCCTCCCACTTTGAGATGAAAAATCATCACTTAGATCCATGCTGGATTGTAACAAGGTAAGTGCTGATTTGTGCCAGATATACATACATGTGTTGCTTCCTAGTCTTCACACACACACACACACACCCCAGTGCCCACACACCTGCACAATGCGCACGGTGACAGCACACACACACACATACGCACACACGTACACATGCACCCCCCCAGTGCCCATAGCGTGCATGGTGACAGCACGCACACACACACACACACACACACCAGTGAGCACAGACCTGCACAGTGCGCACTGCGGTAACAGTGATTTACACGTTGGTGTAAGCTCCTTATCTCGGTAATGAACAGGTCTCCGGAGGCAGCCGCTTTTGTCCCACATTCCTGCCTATTCTATGTTCAGTGGATAAATTTTATGCCCAGTTTCCTTCCGCTTTGGTTTTGATGTTCAAAGCCAGCTTTGGGAATTTGAAAAACCTTTCCACTCTGGTACCTTGTCTTTCAAGACTGTTGTTTCAATGAGATGTTTAAAGCAACCCCTTTCAACAATTCAACTGCCCCCTTCCACCCCGCCTGGATCTGCCCTTATCCTGAGAGGCCTTTCAGGAAAATCGTCACTGAGAGACTGGTGAGAAGAAGGGGATAGTTCTACCTCTTCAATATTTAGCTTTTAATTGTATTTCCTATCTTCCTGGCTAGAAAGTTGTATGGCTTTAAGGGAGGGGTTTATTCTACGAACAAGAATTCATTATCTAAGCATCCCGATGAATGAATCTTTGCTAGCTGTGGTGACTCTGTATGACTGTTGATGCAGACTTGCTCCCCTTTAACAACACACATAATCAAGTTACTGGATTGATATGTTGCTTATTAACATCACGTCAATGTGTAATGGCATGGACAAACATTCTTTACAACACGAGTTGAAGAAATGGGTTATAATGTTGAGTTATAGCATGAATGTAACCCTAAAAATAATTACAAACAGAAACAGGCTTGGGGGAAAAATAGTAGGAAAAAATTGATTGAAATGTTTATTTACACAATGCTCTTTCAGAGAAAAGCATTTTCAGCTTTTTAAAGAATCACTGCCTTGGGGCCCAACACGGTAGCCTAGCGGCTAAAGTCCTCGCTTTGAATGTGCCAGGATCCTATATGTGCACTAGTTCTAATCCCAGCAACCCCATTTCCCATCCAGCTCCCTGCTTGTGGCCTGGGAAAGCAGGATGGCCCAAAGCCTTGGGACCCTGCACCCATGTGGGAGACCCGGAAGAGGCTCCTGGCTTCAGATCGGCGAGGCTCCAGTCATTGCAGCCTCTTGGGGAGTGAATCGGCAGAAGATCTTCCTCTCTGTTTTTTCTCCTCTATATATATCTGACTTTGCAATAAAAAATAAAATAAACCTTAAAAAAAAAAAGACTGCCTTTCCCAATTGACCTCTGGTTGGAGCAGCACCCTCTTTTCATTATTTTATCTCACATTGATATTTAAATGGTTTGTTTCCCCAATTTCTTTTCCAAGATCTTTTCTGCAGTATGCTAATGATCTTAGGAGGCAATTTAACCCCTCACTTGTGACGCATGATTATAACTGACCTACTTCAGACCTCCTCCCCTCACCCTAGCCCCTGCTACGCTCTGAAAAGGAAGATTTAGAATAGAGAAATTTAACTTGCTTCTTTGCCTTCTGTACTTTACTTGTCTTACTTGCTGAGAATAGCTGAATAGGATGTCTTTGGTAAATGATTAGGTTCAATTGGGATTCAGGATACAAAATTCAACAGTGGCCCTGAGATAAGTATCTCAGGAGGAATCAAGGTAAAATAGTGAGGAGCCGAAAAGTCCCCGACTTCTTGGAGGAGGCTCCAAAGGTCTGAGAAAAGTAAACTCGGTCTGAAAAAAAACAAACTCAAGGAAAATTGTGACAAAGAACTAAAAGAAACAGCAGTCTTATGATGTAATGGTCAGGAAAAAAACAGCCCCTAACTTTATTGTTTTATGATTCTATTTGTACCTATTAGTAAGCTATTTTTCAAAATGCTGTGTAAGTGATTTTGGCCTACAAAAGACAGGTGATGTAGCGACTTGGTACGGATGTGCCACCCTCCTGCGTGAGGAACTGGCCTCCGTCCCAGCGCGCTGGTACCCGAATAAAACCTCATGCTTTTGCATCAAGCCTCGTCTTCGCTGATCATTGGGGAGACTCACTTTCTCGAGAGTCGGTAAGGCTGTCCTCACTTTGCGCGGCCTTACAGCTCATCGGCCGTGTGTCTAGGGACACCTGTGAGTCGCCCCCTCCGCACCGGCGCTGGTCCATGTGTACATGGCTCACGGCTGCAGGAAAGGCACAGCACACTCATTTGCTTCTCTAAGGCATCCGGTGCAGGGTCACCGAGACTTATCCAGAGTCAAACTCATGTTTCCTGTCCCAGAGGACGAGGAGACATCTGAGACCCCTTTCACAGCTGCCGAGGGTCTGGAACTCAGTCCCCATGTGATCCAAACCCTGGGATCACACTCAGTTGCAGGGGTGGCCTAGTTAGTTTTTTTTTCTTTTCTTTTTTTTTTTTTCTTGTTATTGGGCTATTGAAATATCTCACACAGTCCAAAATATGCCTATTGAAAGTATACCATTCACTATTTTTCATCTACTCCCAAGGTTGTGTAATGATCAGCATCAGCTGATTCCAGGACCCATTCTCATCAACTCTTCCTCCCCTGAAGCTGAGAGCAAGTATTCCTCTCTCTCCCCGGCCCCTACCAACAAATAACCTACTGATGGCTGCCCAGGGCACTGGAGACTCGGGGCTGATCTGCCCCGCCCGGACCTATCTCCTAGGCTCCAGCCTGGAACAGGAGGAGGGGCCACAGGAGCCAGTTACGTCACTGACCTGGCGGGATTCCAGTTGACCAATGGCACACCTGAATGGACATTCCTTACATAGTTGGGACACAGCCCCTTTGCCCTTCCACGTGTCTAGAGGGGTATAAAACTCCTCCACACGTATCTCAGACACCCTTTTTGCTTCTCTCTTCCTTCCCCTCTGCTCGAAGGGGGCCCAGGAGCGGATTTTCCAATGAAACTTCCATCTCAACTCTGAACAACTTGCCGAAATTATTCCACCAGCGGGTGGGCAGGCGGTGGCCATCATTTAACACCTACTCTCTGCGAGCTTGCTTGTTTTGCACAACCCCCCTCAGTGGAAGCACACAGGAAGTGTCCCTTTAGCACTGGCTTTCTTCACTGAGCGAGCAAGATTCACCCCACAGTGAACCATGTACCCGGATCCTCCTATTGGCCAAAGAGTACTCCACTGCATGGCTCTACAGTATTTTGTAACCCCTGATGGGTCTTAAAGAGTTTAAACCAGCATTTTTTTAGTACCTAAACTGCAGCCAATTTGGAAATCATGTGATAGTTCTGTTAGGAAATCAAGATAACATTTTGACTTTACTTCCTAAACAATACCGACGTCTCAAGCTAAGCAGGAAAAGGGAAGCGAATTGGGAAGAATAAGAAAATGTCTGTAGTTTTCCTATTCTTTCAGAAAAACAGAGTTCTGTGCAACCTAGAAATGTTTTCCTATCTCTTTCCTGGGCCCAGCCGTCTCTGTACACCTTGCTTAGCCATGAGCACCCAGAAAAGACCACACCACCCCAGACAGTGTGGAATGAGGGGGCATGCATATCTCTGGCCTGGCCTGGCCTCTCTCTCTCTGGCTCTGGCTCTGGTCCCACGCCCATCTTGCTGGTCTCCCTCTCGGGTGCCAGGGTTGAGAAGGCAGGAGGGGCCAGGTGTGAAGCAGGTAGCCTGGTCTCCCTGGAGCTGTGGGGTTGGGAGAAAGGCAGGTAAAAGCAGGGAAGTGCCTGCAGGGCCTTGGAAGGCGGCCTCTCAGCAAATAGATGCTGGGCTTTCTTGTCTGGCTGTTGTTAATAAACCAGATGTTTTCAAAGCATTCCTCCAACCAGTGACAGGCCTTGGAAAATTGCTGTGCCTTTACTGGTGGCTGAAACCAAATAAAAATCAAATTAAAGTTTAATTTGCCTCATAATTTTCCTCATGGCAGCTCTGCTACACAGCCCCAGGCAAAGCCAGCTTCCTCCTCCTCCTCCTCCTCCTCCTCCACCACCCCACCCTCCTCCTGAAGCCCCCAGGGGTCAGCAGTTTCTCTCCCTCCCCACCCCCCACCCCCAGTGGCCCAGGGCCTACCAGTTTGCAACTGCAAAAAGGCCACACTCCAGGCTAAGCAGAAACAACTTTGCTGTTGAAAGACCGCTCTGAGGTCTCTATGGCAACAGGGAGAATGCTGCTAGGCATTCCAGCTACGCATCTAGGGTCATGCCTGTTACCCAGCCTCCTAAGGGGCACTAGACCATAAACACTGTGAGGCCTACAACCACATGTGCCACATTCCCTGTGACACCCTTTACAGCCACCACACTGGCCAGCATAATGGGGACTCTGCTAGTATTTCATGCATTTATACAATCAATTTTCTCAATGAATTGATGTCTGAATGGATCAGGTACTTCCTTTTTACATAATCTTCATGCTTTCATCTTCTTTCTTCCTTCTGCGTGACATGCAGACTTTCAAGGCACCATTCCGACTCTAACAGCCAGTTCTACACGCGCCGGGTAGGAGCCACCAATTTGCAGCTAAGTAAATTCAGAGATGGGGCTGCCGTCTCTACAGGTGCAAAGCTGGGACCTGCTAGCTGCATCAGAGAAAGCACAAAGCTGAGAAGATAGTGATGGAGTCGGGAGTGGGATGAATCTTGGCACCAAGGAGAGTCTTCGAGGTTGAATTCATTGCCTCGAGGAAAAGCCTCTGCAAGCATGGGGAGATGTTCAGAAGCAAAACCCAGGCAGGGCTACACAGCCTCTTCCAAAATCAGCCCCTGCTCAGCCATTCATTGAACAACTCAGCGCCCGCAAAGTGGACCAGATCACAAAGATGAATGAGAGCAGAGGCTGACCCGGGGGAGCCCACAGCTGGTGGGGGAAACTGATGGGAAAGTGACATGATAAAAAGTTGCAACATAGTGAGAACTACCGCTGACATGTAAATGGACAGGTGTCGGGAAAGACTCTGCGGGGGCGCGGGTAGGGGAAGGGGTGGGGACAGGCCCTGTGGGAGGGACATTGAGTCCTCATTGCATAGAGAGGAATTGCATGGAGCAGGAGACTGCAGACCGGGACCAGGGGTGTTAGGCAAAAAAAAGTCCCTTAAGACAAAAGAGAATTAGAGGCTGCTCAGCTCTGCCCAAAGATGCGAATCACCTACTAGGGGTTACCTTGTGGACCACAGGGAACTCACGCTGTGTGATTGTGCGTATCTGTGAGTGCAGTGTGGATCTTCACTGACAGCTCTGGCTGCCATGCCCTCGGCTCCTTTACAAGGATATGGTACCGTCATCCTAACTAAAACGAGACTGCTGCTCTAGGTATACCAGTCAGACTACAGAGCCACATGATGGTTGGGGGCGCCTGCTTTGACTTGTCCACCTGTCACCTCCTTGCAGTGTTTAGCAGGTTGCTCCTCTGGTGAATTCCTTTGATCTCCTTTAGCACCGTCATCAGTTTTTGCTTCACGGAGGCAAGATTGGAAGGGGAGCCCAAAGATAGGACAACACGGTGTAGTTGGTTGTGCTAATCTTCACACCTGAACGTTGGCATATTCCTGATTTCTTCACGGGCCAAAGGCTTAATCATTGTGTATCTTCTGACATAAAGCAAAAAAGCAGCAGGTGTGGAAATCACGCCGTTGTTGGGAGACTTTTCATTTTGTTCAGTAAAATGGAACGCGTTTTCTGAAACTGTGTATGAGCTAAGCAGCTTTCATTTCCTCACGCACAGAAGTAGCCGCATGGGCCTAAGCATTCTGATTTCTAATTCCTGAACCGGGAAATCTTTCTGGCAGATCCTGGGGAGTTTTCAGTTTGGCTGCTGACAGCCGAATGAGCTTTCTACGGTCCCTGCCCCTCCAGCCTGTGTCCAGCTCCCCCATTCTCCCCAGCGGCGGGAGGCTGCGACAGGGCGACACACCCACAGTTTGCAGAGTTGAGGGTTGCTCTGCAGGTGGCCCAGAGCCCACAACGGGCTTCCCAGTAGCACATCCTATGTCGTGGTCACACAATGGCTCTGATAGACCTTATGTCTCTCCCTAAGACACATTTCCTCTTTCTACTTCTCTCGCCCATCTTTTAAAAATAAAATTTCCATTTTCTGGACAAGGTAGAGTTTATTCCAACATGGTGCTTAGGAAGGCTGATAATAAGTTGGAAGGAAACTAAAAGACGACTGAGGAAAAGATGAAGGGAAACATTTGGGAAAAGGGAGGAGAAAGTGAATGAAGTAAATGGAGAAACAAAGAGTTTTTCAAAAGATGGGCTAATAACACTGACTTTCTAAGGGCGCCTAGGTGTATTCAAGATTTCTGCCAGTGGTTCCCTGTGGTCCCAGAGAGCCTGGTCGGAGGCAGTGGTTTTTCCTCCCACGTCACTAACCTAGAGCTTCCAACACCCTTGAGACTTCCTCAGCAGTAGAAGTGTTCTTGTTCTTCATGAGCCCCTTGGATCACGATGCTGTTGCTATCAGTGTGCTTATGAGGTGACCCCTGCTAGGCCCCTGGTTAACTTTAGGATGGGAGCAGAGTGTGTCACCAGAAAGGCCAGCCGCGTAATTTGAAGCCTGGGGCTTTGAGCAGTTCCATTTCTGGGGAGGAGTCGCAGATGGAGGCTGAGTTTGATCACGGGGCCAGCACCTTTGTCCGCTATGCCCCGGTTAGAACTCCAGATACTGAAGCTCAGTGGGGCTCCCTGGCTTCTCGAGCTGGGAGGCTGATGTGGCCTGCCTACAAGGACAGCACACCGAGGCTCTGTGCACAGGACTCCCTTCCATCTTGCCCTGTGTGTGTGTGTGTGTGTGTGTGTGTGTGTGTGTGTGCACTTCATTTGACTGATCCCCATCTGTGACCTTTCTATAAAACTGTGATCTTAAATAGAACACTTTCCGAGTTCTCTGAGCCATCCTAGCGAATCATAGCACGAGAAGAAGTCACGAGAACTCCTGAAATTGCAGTGAGTCACTCAAAAGTTGCACATGGTCTGGCCCACCTGACTTGTAACTGGAGTTGGAGTGGTCTTTCAAGGACGATGCCCTTAATTTGTGGGTTGCACGGTCTCCAAGTGGTTAGTGCTGGAATTTAATCACAGTACCTGGCAGGTGTCAGCATGCACCATTTGCTCAGTTTAGCACAAACGTCAACTCCGTGGCGGAGGGTACTTTGAAAGCGTTGGTCCCTCTGTGTCCTTGCATAGGGGTTTGTTAGCACTGCAGTTACATACACACCGTAGCTTTGCACACCTGTGATTGTTCAAAGAACGATCTCCCTCTACCACACGGATCCCTGACAGCAGGATTGTGCCCTGTCCCCCAACTGTCCCGGCACCTGACATCACACCTGGCACACAGGGGACACTCAGTGTCAGAAGAGCAAATGAACCGTTCAAAGACATTTCTGAGGCTGTTAGATCACAGTGGGTAGTTGACAATGGTAGGTTTCCTGTAACTTTTAAAAAATTATTTCTGTCAATCATCTATTTATCTTCTTGTTTGTTTTTTTTAAAAAGATTTATTTATTTATTGGAAAGTCAGATATACAGAGAGGAGGAGAGACAGAGAGGAAGATCTTCCATCCAATGATTCATTCCCCAAGTGAGCGCAACGGTCAATGCTATGCCAATCCGAAGCCAGGATCCAGGAACTTCTTCCAGGTCTCCCACACGGATGCAGGGTCCTCTACTGCTTTCCCAGGCCACAAGCAGGGAGCTGGATGGGAAGTGGGGCTGCCAGGATTAGAACTGGCTCCCATATGGGATCCCAGCTCGTTCAAGGCGAGGACTTTAGCTGCTAGGTCACGCCACCGGGCCCCTTCTTGTTTGTTTTTAAACATGTAACACATGATTTCTTAAAATATTAAACATAAAAAAATATTTTGTGGTCATAGGCAGCTAGTTCAGGGTCACAAGCTTGGAAGCCACACCTCTCCCACCTACATAATCCTTTCTGCCCACCTGATGGTCAACTGGGGCTCACCCGGAACCCGAGAGGGGGAGATATTGCACTGCTATGTAACCACTCCCATAGCAAGGCCCCATAAAGAGCCATCATAGAGAGGGGCTCGCTCTCCTAGTCGTATGCTTCAACTCTTGGTCTCCCCAGTACCCACCTGCTCTGTGGTTTCCTGTGGACAGACTCCGAGGACAGGTAGCCCCTAAACATGGCTCACATCTGTCTGTGAGGAATCCAAACAGCTGTTCACTGCTTGGATTAGCAGTGAAGAGTGAATGCTAAGACCTGCTGTATTTCTGCTTTGTGCACTTTCAGCAGTTCCAGGAGAGGGCAGGCCTAGCAATAATGGGATGTGGACAGAGAAGCCAGATCAAAGTGAATGTTTACCACTTTGTAAGTGTGACCCGGCTGTTCACGGCACATCTCTTGGGATAATTTATACTGCTGGGGAAGCTGAAACATACGTCTTCAGTTTTACAGATGGATTTCATGACAATGAATATTTGTTCCTCTCAGGATTTCAATTCAGACTGAATTTCGGCATGGACTTGTCATTTGCTAATTTCTAGTGGACTCTGCCATTACCAAACTTGGTTGATAAAGATTGCTTAATATATCCTAGATTTGTTTGGATCCCACAACAAACTCCATGGACAAAAAACACACCCTTCTTAGGGATTTGTGGAAAGACTGAGTTGCACAGTTAGATACCCACAGCCTATAGTGCAATGCCTGGGTTCAATTCCTAATTCCAGCTCCTGAATGTAGTTTCCTGTGAGTGTGGAACCTGGGAGGCGTGTAACGGCTTACATAGGTCCCTGGCGCCTACGTGGGAAATCTGGATTGAGTCCCAGGGTCCTGGTTTCAACACCTGCAATTATAGGCAATTGGAGGCACTTGCAGGATGCACAGTTGCTCTGTTTCTGCCTCCCTCTCCCTGTCAGTCTCTCGAAAAATTAAAAATCATAATGAAGTGTTTGTGGGTCATGGGGAGGGAGGCAGCTATGGGTTTGTAGGATAAAACGCAGAAATAGGGTTCAGTGAGGCTGAAACTCCGCAGGGGCAGCTGGTGGCTACAGCATGTATCTCAATAAAGAAGATACAGCCTACAGCCCTAGGGAAACTGCCCATACCTTGTGCAATGGACACGGGGCAGGGGGAGGGGGGCATAGCTGCTCTGGAGAAAATGCCAACTTTGTAGACCAAGTTGGCAAGCACTGTTGTTGCTTTTTAATCACCAGAGCTGCAGCTCAGGTCACTGGTGCACAATTTCACACGCAGACTAGCTTTCACAAATCCTGTTGCACATTCCAACCCCTCTTAGCCCAGGGCCCTGGCTGCGCTCTCAGCAGGGCCTCCCATCAGCTTTCTCTGATTCATTCTTCTGAGTAGCAGCGGTGGCAAAAGCAGCAGCAGTTAACTCTCTGCCTTGAACTGGCTACAAGGTAGAAGGTGTGGCAGGGGAAAGGTTGTATCTTAGAAGCCTTTGCAGCCTCAGGGCCAATCAGGATGCCTGCTCCGTGAGAAGGGGCAACCTTGAGCCAAGAGTGCAGATTAGAACACTGGAGGAGCTTAGAATACTGGAGGAGTTCTAAACTCTGGCTCCAGGAAAAGGGAGGGAGAGGGAGTTTGGGCTCAAGGGCTGGCCTTACAGGGCAAGCCGGATTTGGGGATGACTAATGCAATTACCCATTTGGAATGTAATTTAGGAAATGAAAAGAAATAGACCAGAGGTGACAGACTTAAAAGTGACCTCCCCCTCCACCCCTCCAACAGCCTTTGTCCCCAATGTCTGCTAGTCTAGAGTTACAGGATGAAGGGGAGAGAGAGAGAGAGAGACTGAGATTGAGAGAGGAAATTAGGAACAGAAAGAGATTTTTTTGAAGAAGGAGAGAAGAGGAGCCCAGCAGAGAGTGTGGCTAAAGCAGTTGACGTTGGCCCCTGGGCAAGACGGAGTATTCATTTTCATCCCTCCAAATTTGTGACTGCCATGAACATACAAGGTTGTGAGGCAGTGGCTAGAAAACAAGAAATGGGAAGGCAAGCGTCTAATTGTAGAAGAAAGCAGGGGCCAGTGGGAAGAAGGTACCTCTCAGGGTTTAAGAAAGGCTCATGCAAGAACAGGGAGAAGAAAATGCTCCAAATCTGGCCTCATCAGCTTGCAAGACATTGCTGTATAAACCAGGAAGCTTCGCAGTGTGTACCCGGCCTGCAGTATCTGCCTACCCTTCCTGGCTGTTCACTCTCACCACCAGGGACATGGGAGACATGGGGCTTAATTTGGTTTCTTGTGATTTCTCCCTTCACTTCCAGAAGCTTGTAAAAATGCTTTGCAGCAAGCCCTGCACAGTTGCAGCCACAAGGGGCAGTATGGCTTGGCCTGAGCAGCCCACTGAGAGCTCCTCAGTTCTTATAAAATAGAGACACTCTCAGAGGCAAGAGACATTGAGGGAGAAGTGACAAGGCAGAACATACAGTGTCCTGGAGGGGAGTAGTGACAGAGAAAGACACTGGCGGCAACTCAGTAGAACATTGACTAGCATGTGACTCCTGGTGGTAACAGCATATAAAACCAGGTTCACCAGTGATGGCCGCACCAGCATCTGAAGTCACGGATGGAATAAACTGGGCTGGGTTGTATATGAGAATTCTCTGGCTTATCTCTGTAATTGCCTGCAAATCTGAAACTGTCCTAAAATGAAACTTCATTTTAAAACCAGAATCACTCACAGTATGGACTCCAAGATGAGGACATTTTCTCTAGAAGGTGATGGTTGACCTGTAACTGAAGGAGGGCGGAGTTTGCTTCAACACCAACCTCTGGCTGCAACCCAGAAGGACAGAATTCTGGCCGGCCCCTGAGGCAGTGGAATCACCGGCTCCACCAATGAAGAGCCGAAGTGGACCCCACTTCAACTTCCATGTCAGGGAGAGTTTAAAAGTCCCTTGCACCTCGCTTCCTTGTTCTTCTTCCTCTGTAGCCCTTTCCTTCATGTCTGTCTTTCTGCTACACAGGGAAGGGAAGCCCATGACCATGGTTCCCTGGAATAAAGGCCATCTAAATTCTTTTTATATATTCGGCTGAAGTATTCTTTCCCTAGTGGTTGGTGAATCTTACAGAAGGGCCACATAAAATAACCTACTAGACCCTGTGATTGTGTGTATGCAGATAACTTTTCTGTAATAAATGTAAATAACTCAACCGCATGGTCAGGCTTGCACATCCACAGGTTGGCATTCACGTACATGCAGTCAACCGACCACAATTAGATGCAAATCCAACATCATTTTACATAAAGTGCTAGAGCATCCGCTGAGTTTGAGGGCCGTGGGAGGTCCTGGAACCAATCCCCCATGGATACCAAGGGACACTGCTACAAAAAACAGACTGCATATGAGACACTATTTGCAAGAAGAAAGCAGGTAGGGCCTCCATTTCAATAATCCTTTTCATTAATTTCTTTATTTCAGGAACCATACCTTTAACAGCATGTGTTTAGGCATGTTTTGATTTGTCCAAGCATTCTCAGGTGAGAACAAGATAAACAAAAACCCAATCCTTACAGGCCAGAAGCGCTGGTGACCTAGTGGTGAGCTGAGGCCGAAGCATGCGGCGTGTGGCAAGCAGAGGCAGCTAAGCCCAGGGAACAGCCACAATACGAAGAGGGAGCGTTGGCTGACGCCTGGGCTCAGTCATGGCTCAGTAGCACAGTATTGTCTGAAGACAAGAAGACTACATTGAGTTGGCAATGGAGACTGATTGATCTCAGGCTCTCATCGCACTGTTTGGGAAGTAAATAAACACAGTGGAGCACTACACAAGCTAGCACCTGATGCAGTAGCATCTAAGTGTCAAGGACAAGTTGTCATTACATCAGCTCTCCCCTCCATTCTGTGAGGTAGGCATTCACGACAACCCTCACTCTAGAGGTGCAGGAGTTGTGGCACGGAGAATTGACTGTGCCCAAGGACACCAGTGAGTTAGAGGTGGTGCCAAGGAGGGGCCCTAGGAGCTCTAGCTCTGGAGTATACATGCTGCCCTCCTAGCCCAATGGCCTCCTGCTGTGACGGGTTGTTGGTGTTGTCTGAAGGGCAAAGCTAGCAGGCAGGTTAGATAATGAAAGCTGTGATGTATCTTACCTCCTGGTAGTAAGACCTCAGGAGATATCTCCTCGGGTGTGGCCTTGAAGCTGTAAGGCACCCCCAAATGGGACGACCTTACCGTCCTTCCCCGAGAGAGTGAGTCTCCCCAATGACCAACGAAGACGAGACTTGATGCAAAAGCAGGAGGCTTTATTCAATCACCAGCGCGCTGGGGCTAGGGCCAGTACCTCATGCGGCGCAGGAGGGTAGACACACCAACCCCAAGCCTTTGTTCAGCATTCTTTTTAAAGGCTTAAAACCACACTCAGGAGGGAGCCATAAAAGACCTTTGCCTTGCCATGCAATTAGGGTCTTTTCCACTGCGCCCTCAATTCCTTATCACACTTCTTCCTGAGATGCTTGTCTCAAGACTTTTTTATGACCTAATCCGGATGCAGCCACAGGTGCCCCTTATCTCTCTCTGGTTCCCAGGCTCTATCTAAACTAAATCATGAGATGTTTGTTCGGCTATCCATTGTCTTTTTCAGCGAGCAAAGTACAGAAGGCAAGAGCAAGCAAAGTACAGAAGGCAAAAAAAGCAAATTAAATTCCTCTATCCTAAATTTTCCTTTTCACAAGCCTTCAGCCTTTGGTGGGAGTGGAGGCATCTGAGCTGATGCTACCCCAGAAAAGGGACTCCCCCTCCATCCTGCATGGAATGCTGGATAGAGTTCAGCAGGGCTACAACTAAAAAAATTATCACAGACTGTGTGGTTTAAATGACAAACATGTATTTGTCACAGTTTTGGAAGCTACATATTCAAAATGAAGGCACTGACAGATGTGGTATTTGGGGGGCTGTCTCTGGGTAAATGTTTTTTAAAGATTGATTATAGAGGAAGAATCAAAGAGAGAAAAGGAAATAAAGAACAGGGGAGTTGAGACAGAGAGCTTCCATCCACTGGTCCATGCCCTAGATGGCAACGATGGCTGGGGTTGCTCCAGTCTAAAATCATTGGACTGATCCAAACTGAAATCATAAGCTTAGAACTCCATTTGCGTCTCCCAGATGAGCGACAGGGACCCAAGAATTTGAGCCATCTTCCACTACTCTCCCACACGTTAGCAGAAAGATGGTCAGAACTTGAACTGGTGCCCATCTGGGTAGTGGATTAACCCACTATGCCCCAAAACCAGTGCCGCTGGTAAATACGAAAGGAAAGGCTGAATGGTCATCTTCTCTGCTGTTCCCTAAATGAGCAGAATTGCACTAGACTTTGTCTGTTCTGCGATTTCTTTTCCTTATTTGTCCTGGTTTGGAGTTCCTTCTGTCTACTTATGCTGTTTTGATATTTCTTCTATATTCTATTTCTGGCTTGCAGCTCCTTCTTGGTTACCTTGGTTTGGAGTTCCTTCTGTCTATTTACTCTGGTTTGCTGCTCCCTCCCTCTTCTTACAGATAATTTTTGAAGGAAGGGATGCACCTCCGCTTGATGGGACGACAAAGCAATATTTATTCATTTTTTTCTTTTTTTTTTTTTAATGTTAGTTTATTAGGGTACAACGGGTCAAGGGCTACAGGGTAAAAGTGGGTAATATCACTGTTTCCACACTAATATAATCATTTTGCCCTGTATCTGGGGTTAGGGGAGTAACAAAGGGAAAAGCCCCATCCAACCTCCCACCCATTCCCGATCCCCAACAGGAGGCACGCTCCGAGGGTCCTGCTCAAACAGTTTTGATAGTTCATCAGTTCTGGATTGCTGCCAATCTCACCATCCCAACCGCAATGAAACCTATTCAGAGTCCACTGGCTGACAGTCTCTTGATGGTTGGGGTTCCAAGATCAGCAGTTCAGTTGGAGAGATATCCAAAGAAACTTCATCTGAGTTGATCCCAGATCTGATTCTTGAGTGAGTTTGCTAGTACAGACTCCAACACCGTCCGTCACACCAATCAGCTTATGCACATGCTGGTCGTTGCGATTGCTGGGTCCGTTCTGTTTCCAGCCCCGTCTTCCTCGTGAACCAATGGGTGTTGTAGTCCAGCTCGATCCTACCCACTTCATACTTGGTCCTCATGCAAACCAGTTGGAGCTGCAGCCTAGTTGGGGTGACTCCCCATAACCCCCACCAGTTCTGCCCCCTACCCTGGTTCCCATGCTTGCCAGTATGTACCGCAGGCTTGTCCAGTCTGTCCCACATCCCATTTAGCTCTCACACATGTCAGTGGACACTGAAGCCTAGTTCAACCCAACCAACCTATTATCCAGCCCATACACCTACTGGCAGGTGCCTTTCTGTCTAGCCACCCCTGCCCCTATCCTGGTTTTCGTGCTGTCCAGTGAGGGTGGTAACCCTGAGGGAGGTGCCCACTATTTCCCTTCTAGGCCACACCCACTCCCAGATTATGCACTCTCCAGGTGGTTTTGGCATTTGACTTGACAGAATTAGCTCCCAGTGCCAGCCTCTGCCAGCTAATGCTGCGGCTAAGCCCAAACAACCCTCAACCACTCTAATTTTTACTTGCACCAGTCCGAACAGTCAGCTCACTGTGAGGCCCACAGGTGCTATAGCCCTGCCTAGTCTGAACTGCCCCCATCCCAACTCACACTTTCCAATGGAAGTAGTTATCCAGCAGGGGAGCCCACGTTCCCCTGTCGGCTTTGCCTCCTCCCCGATTGTCACATGTGCTGTTTGGGTGCTGCAACCACATCTGGTACGGCTCATCTCACCTTGGCATTACTTGTTGTGTACTGGTATGTGTCGCAACCGAACCTGACAAACCCACACTCTGTTCTGGTGCTCGGATTCACCAGTAGGTAATGTGAACAGGTTCAGCCTGGTCTGCCCCCAACCCATGCCATGTGTATGCCAGTGGGATAATTTCCATTGCCTGTTCTGGGTTGTTCCCTATTGTGCTTCTTGCGCTTACCTGCAGGGACTGTGTCCTGCCAGAGAAGTTGCCCAGGCTCCTCCATCAGAACCTCTCCCAATGCCAATTTTTGCACACACCAGTGGGTCCATGAGCCAGCACTACTCAATTCACCTCCTACCCTAGGAGAAACAGTCGCTTTTCCTGACTACCTTCAACCCAAGCTGGTTCTTGTTGTTGGATATTTCAACCCAGCCACGGCTCTTCCATACCCCCATACAGCTCACACATGGTTCAGTAAGGGCTGAGACCTAGCCTAGTCTGTCACACATCTCTCCCCGGTCCTCCAGAGCACCAGATGGTGTTGGAATCTGGCCTGGCTTGGTGCTTCCAGTCCCAGTCCCCACTTGTGCCAAGTGAGATTACAATCGTATCCTGATTAGAATAGTCTCAGTTCCAGCCCATGTGCTCCTTGGTGGGAAACTCAACCCAGCTAGGGTGTCCCGTTATTTCCCCAACCAGGCCTCTTCCCAGCCATAGATCAGGTGCAGGCCAGTGGTTGTTCTGTCTCCACTTGGCAGAGCCCCTCACTTGTCCTGGCCCCTTGGATGCTGTGGCTTAGTGCCTCTGCCTCACACAGATCAGTATGTGCAAGGACCTACATGGCATGAGCTGTGCTCCAACCTGATTTCTGTTGTTTCTTGTGAGTTAAGGTTTGTTCAGCCCTGCCCATTCTGCCCCCTTCCAGTGGCAGCCCGGCCCACCCCACATCCTGGATAAAGATGCACATTTGGGTGCTGCTGCCTTGACATACCCTGACTATTGTGGATTCCTTTACCCATGAGTGATGGTAGATGGCATGGTCACACCTAGCTTAGACCATTGCAACCCCAGATTCTGAGCTAACCTGGGGGACTTGTACTCCAAAGGGCTGGACCCACACAACCCCACAGAGTCTTCCCCCAGACCAAGATAGTGTCTTGATCCTGCCAAATGTGACCACTCCACAAGTCCAACACTCAGGCAGGTAATGGTACCCAACACTGCCAAAGAGGCCCCCATCCATAGCTTTGGTGTGGCTTAGTGTGTGGTGATCAGTGATGTTATATACTAATATCACATCTCTGTATTCATAATTGAGCTGTTGCATCTGTCTTACTGAAATTATCTTCTGGATACTTCCCTAAAACCACTAGGTCTTGGTCCCCTCGCATGCTTAAATCTTTCATGACCCTGTCACTGAGAATACCCGAAAATTCACTTCGCACCTACACTCAACCTAGTCTTAGTCATGAGTGACCCCAGGCAGCAACTACATATCTTGAAAACTCCAGCAGACAAAGCCCAGGACCACTTGCGGCAGTGTCTTTGGTGTGAGTCCCCAACACTGGGTCCGACCCGGCAGGGGCACCCCCCACAGTCGCCACACTGCAGGGAGCGTCAGATGCCCCAAGCCCAAGGCCAGAACTCCTCCCAAACTCACCCAGCTGCAAGGTCTTAGCGGCAGGGCGGAGCTAGGAATTTGAACCCAGTTCCCAAGTTCCCTCATGGTGGACTTACCCTGAGGGAAGAGCTCTCTTGGGTCCTGGGGGAGGCCGAGGACTCATTCACTGCCTTGTGGCAGTGTCTTTGGCATGAGTCCCCCGCATTGGGTCCGACCCGGCAGGGGCACCCCCCACAGTCGCCACACTGCAGGGAGCGTCAGATGCCCCCAAGCCCAAGGCCCGAACTCAGACAAAGCAATATTTACCAAGTGGCAGAGGAAAAAGGTGGCTACAAGGAGAGCAAACCATGGGGATACGTCACAGACAGTTTCAACAAACTTCTGCGAGGCCTTAAGCTTAGTGTCAGTGCCTTGTGAGTGGAGCAGATCTCGGATTCCCTTAATTACCTGCATTTTAGTGAGTTCTTGCCCCATGATAAATTTTACTTATGCCCCTGCAAAAATTTTTAAACTTGCCTCTAGATTTTCGGGGTCCTGTAAGGCCACGTAGAGTGAGGACAGCCTTACCAACTCTCAAGAAGGTGAGTCTCCCCAATGATCAATAAAGACAAGGCTTGATGCAAAAGCAGGAGGATTTATTCAGATGCCAGCGCGCTGGGGCTGAGGCCAGTTCCTCACACAGGAGGGTAGGCACATCAGCCCCGAGCCACTACACAGCATGCTTTTTATAGGCCAAAATCACTTACACAAAGGGCAAAGGCTAAAACCATAAAGCCATGAAATTAGGGGCTTTCCGCTGACCATAGCCTCACAAGAATGCTGTTCCTTGTCACAATTCCCCTCGAGTTTGCTTTTCTCAGACCTTTGGAATCCTCATCGATAAGTCAGGGTCTTTCTGTCTCTGGGGACTTTCCGTCCCCTCTCAATTTCTTAATCTCGTTTCCTTCTGAGATACCCATCTTCAGCTGCTTTTGTACTTTGTACCCTGAGTTTCGACTAAGCCTAATTATTTACCAAAGACATCCTATTCAGCTATTCTCAGCAAGCGAGATACAGAAAGCAAAAAAGCAAATTGAACATCTCTATTCTAAATTTTCTCCTTCAGTCCCTCAGATTGTCTTTCGTGCCCCAAGATGGGGAGAAGGTCTGGGGATGAAATTATTTATGCCCCTCCAGAGTTAAATCCTAAACTTGCCTCTGCATTTCCGGGGTCCCTCAGATTGTCCCTCGTGCCCTAGTGTAGGGAGAGGGTCTGGGGATGAAATTAATTATGCCCCTCCAGAGTTCCAGGGGTCCCTCAGATTGTCCCTCGTGCCCTAGCGCAGGGAGAGGGTCTGGGGATGAAATCAGTTATGCCCCTGCAAAATTTTTAAATTCTAAACTTACCTTCGTAGGTCCAGGGGTCCCTCAGATGTCCTTCGTGCCGTGCCCCACATTGGGCGCCATCTGTACCAGCCAGTAGGGCCAGTAACATGGACACGGCAAAGGTTAGGGAATGAAACACCGACAGGAGACCAGTAATGGTGGAAGAGGTCTCTCTGGCCTCCCTTTATTCAGCCATATATACTCCCCCCCCCCAGCCCCTTAGCAGAACAATAGGATGCTAATGAGACTGATAGACCAGGTGCCACTAGACTCAAGCCCATTTCCTGCAGGTGCTAAGCTTAACAAATGCTAATCAACTCCTTAGCTCATGACAGTAGTGTTGTAGGGTTTTTGATGCCGAATAAGGCAGCAGCCTCAATTCTTGTTTCGCAGGAAAGAAGAATTTTCATGTGGACACAGTTTAGTTTTAAAGCAAGATTTATTAGAAAAGTTGAGAAGAGAGGCTCCCATCCTAGTGACAGGAGGGGGCTCTGAGATAGGAAGGACCCTTACCCCCTGCCATAGTGGCAGGAGGAAAAGTGGAAAAGAGAGACCCATATTAATGGTGGGGAATGCACCTTTTAAAGGTTTACTTCAAAGGGGCTCCCCAAGGACAAAAGGAAATTCCTGGTCCCCCTGGTATTTGGCTTTGGGGCAAAAGACCAGACAGGTGTCAGACATTGGACATTCCTGGCCTTGGGAATAGGAGTACTACACTTCCTCCAGTCCTTCAATGATAAGGAGATTAGCCTGAGGCCCTCCTACACAATGGCCGGAGATGCTTCAGGTGGGGAATTGATATGCTAATGTCACCCGTGTCCCCTGGAATCTAGGACATATTTGAGAAAAAAATGGCTTGGGGTCCCAGAATACCCTAACTACCTACTACCCAGTCTAACTCGCCTCACAGTAGGAAGAAGAAAGGAAGCAAGATCTCTCATGTCACACCAGGGCACCAATCCTCTTTCCATAAGGGCTTAATCCCCATGATGATTACTCTTTAAATTGCTACCTCGTAATACCATCCCATCAGGGCACAGAAATCCAACCTACAGATTTTGAAGGGATACAAAACTATAATCAGTAATACTGTACTATTCCACTTTTGCCACCCCCCAGATTCATGTCTTGCAGATGCCAAATATACCCACTCTATTCAACAACCTGGATTCCAGCATCAACTCAGGAAGCTTCAAGTTCAAAATATCATCTAACTTTCATCAAAAGCAGATATACTTGAGACGCAAGGTGTGTTGGGTTCTGAGGCAAATTGTTCCCCACCTGTGAAACCAAACAAGCTATGTGCTTCCAAACTGTAGTGGCTGGATAGTTAAGGGATGGCCATTGCAGTTTCCAAAGAGAGCAATTAAACAAAAAGGAGGACTGTTGAGTCCCAAGCCTAAAGCAAGCAAATCCCAGGAGAACTGCAGTCTTGACCTCCAGGCTCTGCCTTTCTCCCCCAACAGAGGGCTGAGGCTGCCCCCAGGGATACAGCTGACTGTGATCCCTGGGCTTCTGCTGCCCTGCTGAGACCCAAGTGGTGGTCCTGAGGGTCTCTGAGGCACAGCAGCCATTCTTGCCTGTCTCCAAGGCTGGAGTGCATTCACCACCCCCTTCAGTTTTCCAATTCTGTTTGCATTAGTTTCAGCTTGTAGTGCTTTGCTGTTCCTTCTGTTCCATCTCTGTTCCTTCTGATTTCTGTTGAGATGGACTCATGTCTATGATTCAAACCTATACCAATCCCATTATTAAATGGCCAGAATGCCACATCCCTAAAGTTCTCATCCAAGCACACCTTCTCAATTTTTTTTTTCTGATATTAGGGACAGAATGAGCATTCTCTGACTCTTTAAGTTCTAGCTCTTCGTCCCTAACAATTCTAAGTTTAAGTCATTTAACTTTGCCATCTTTCTATGAGGAATGAGGAGAAACCAAACCTCTCCTTTAATATATCATTTGGAAATCTCTTCTGTTAAAGATCTAGCTTTATCATTTGCAAGATCCTTCACAGAACACTGAAATATAAGCACAGTTCAGCCAAGTCCCTTGACAGTTTGTAATAAGGCAGTTGTTCAATAACATTTCCCTTGTTTCAATCTGAGACTTTATTAGAATGGCTTTGACCATCTGTATCTCTTTCTCTAAGATAGGTCTACTTTATTTGTTTGAAAAGCAGAGCTATAGAAAGGGAGAGACAGACTGAGACTATCTATCTGCTGGTTTACTCCCAAATGGCCACAATGGCTGGGGCTGGATCAGGCCAAAACCAAGAGCGTGGAGTTTTATCTGGGTCTTCCCTGTGGGGGCAGTTGCCCCAGGACTAAGACCATCCTCCACTGCCTTTCCAGGTGGATTAGCAGGGAACTGGACCAGAAACAAAGCAGACAAAACTTGAACAAGTACTCATCTAGGATGCCAGCATTGCAGTTTAAATTGCTGTACTGCAATGCTGGCCCTACCACCCATAATCTTCTAATGTTCTATTCACGGTTACTTATGTACTCTCTAGGCAGATGGGGGCTTTCTTTACAGTGCTCCTCTCCTTCCATGTCCTCACCAGAATTTCCATTAGCAGTTTCTTCATAGAAATATCAGCTTTATGTATCATGTACCTCAAAGTTCTTCCACCCACTACCCAATTTTCCAAAACCATTTCTGCATTTGCAGGAGTTTGTAACAGCAATAGCCACTACTCAGGATAAGAACTAGTATATTCAGCTCAGGTTACAATAACCAAATACCATCAGCTGGGTGGCTGTGTTGGGATCCGTGCAGTGGATGTGGGGGACACGAAGGTGTGAAGAGTATTGTTCCATTGCAGGCAGGGCCGCAAGGAACTTCCCGCTGTTTGGCAGGGCCTGGCAGACGTCTCTACAACCACCTGAATGCAGCTCCACCTTCTTTTGCATGGACACCGGACCACTCTGCAGAAGTGTTGTAGGGTTTTTGACCCCGAATACGGCAGCAACCTCAATTCTTGTCTCACAGGAAAGAAGAATTTTCGTGTGGACACAGTTTAGTTTTAAAGCAAGATTTATTAGAAAAGCTGAGAAAAGAGGCTCCCATCCTAGTGACAGGAGGGGGTTTTGAGATAGAAAGGACCCTTACCCCCTGCCATAATGGCAGGAGGAAATGTAAAAAGACCCTAGTGCTCTGCCATAGTGGCAGGAGGAAAATAAGAACCCCAGTCCTCTGCCATAGTGCACTGCAGGAGGACAAGAACCGGTATTAATGGTGGGGAAAGCACCTTTTAAAGGTTTCCCTCAAAGATGTTTCTCCATAAACAAAGAAAATTCCTAGTTTCCATGGTACCTGGCCTTGGGACAAAAGGCCAGAAAGGTGCCAGACATAGGACATTCCAGGCGTAGGGCAGATGTGTATTACTTCTTCCTGTTTTCCTTTCTAATGATAAAGAGATCAGCCTGAGGCCCTCCCACAATGGCCAGAGGTAGTGGCCGATACTTCAGGTGGGGAATTGATATGCTAATAGCATCCTTGTCCCTTGGAAGAGATGTGCTCTGGTGAATCTAAGACATGGTGGGGAAAATACCCTTTTATATTTGAGGAAAAAATGACTTGGGGACCCAGAATGCCCTAACTGCCTACTACCCAGTCTAACTCCTCTCTCAGAAGAATTCTGATCTATCCAGGCATTGTTTGCTACTGTGAGGTTGGCCTTTTACTCAATGTGAGTTTGGAGGTTGATGTCAATAATAATGTCTTGCAAAAGGGCCTTCTATTATTCCTACTGTCTTGGCTGTCCCCATTGACCTTATGCTAATCAAGGGACCTATATTTAGGGTTTCATTCTTTCCTCATTCTTTAGGTTCCCCTTTTCTTTGTGATACAAGATTGAGTTGTAGGATAAGAATTGTAGCAGGAACTTCTATTGTTTTTAGGTAAAACAAATGGCAGAATTATCCTTAGAAACACCCACTTGACCATGACCTAAAAAGTCTGAGCCAGAGTTTGTTTCTGTATAAATAAAGCAGACAGCTTTCCCACATTGTCCATTATGATCATGAAATCCTAGTGGTCCGTCTTTCTTTCCTCTTTGTGCCTCATCCACGCACCCCTCACTAGTTCCCAACTCAGCTAGAGCTGGACTCCGGCATGGCTGGAACCACAAACATCTACTTCTCACAGTTCTGGAGCCAGAACTGTGGGTCAACAGATCCAGTGTCTTGTGAGCATCCATTTCTTGCCCTGCAGATAGTCATCTTCTCTTTTGTCCTCACAAGATGGAGAGAAGTGAGACAAAGCTCTCATGTCTGTAGCATCACATCTGTGTGATCTGATTACCTCCCAAAGGCCCCATCTCCCGACACTGTCCCACTGAGAGATTAGAATTGGACATTCAGGTGGGAAAGGAGATCCACAAACATGTCGTTTATAGTAACAATGACATGGGAAAGCTTGTTTCCTGGGAAAAGAGATATTGCACTTTGGAGTGACTACGATACACCAGATACATGTGCTCCACTTAGAGGTAAGTGACCTGTAGCTCTGAGAGTTGAAGTAATAATCTCCATCCCAAGGTCAGGCAATCCTGGGGCCTGCTGGGCTTTTCCCATCCACTCACGGCCCTCTCCCCTGGCTCAGGTAAGCCACTCCCTAAGGCAGCCCTCTGCGGAAATACTTGAGAAAAGACACAGGCTTAGTGAACACACAATGGAGCCTCTCCGGCGAGGCCCTGGTACACAATGAGTGTAGTGGACACAGCCCCATGCTAAAGACCAAGAGGAGTTAGACTGGGTAGTAGGCAGTTAGGGTATTCTGGGTCCCCAAGTCATTTTTTTCTCAAATATAAAAGGGTATTTTCCCCACCATGTCTTGGATTCACCAGAGCACGTGTCTCTCCCAAGACAAGTGCATATCTTATCAGAAACATACTTCCCCAAGAGACAAGGGCAACATTAACATATCAATTCCCCACCTGAAGCCTCAGCCCCATTCTGTCTCCTGGCCATTGCCAAGGGGGAGGGCTTCAGACTGGCCTCTTTATCATTAGAAAGGGACCAAGGAAGTTGGCCAGTGACACCTTTCTGGCCTTTTGTCCCAAGGCCAGGTACCATGGAAACCAGGAATTTTCTTTGTTTATGGAGAAACATCTTTGAGGGAAACCTTTAAAAGATGCTTTCCCCACCATTAATACGGGTTCTTTTTGTCCTCCTGCCACTATGGCAGAGGACTGGGGTTCTTACTTTCCTCCTGCCACTATGATAAGGGTAAGGGTCCTTTCTATTTCAAAGCCCCCTCCTGTCACTAGGACAGGAGTCCCTCTTCTCAACTTTCTAATAAATCTTGCTTTAAGACTAAACTGTGTCCACATGAAAATTCTTCTTTCCTGCAAAACAAAAGTTGATTTTGCTGCCAAATTCGGTGTCAAAAAATCCTACAACACTAGGAATAAACTCTAAGAGATCAGGTTATTTGTGGTTTTTTTTTCTTTTTCTTCCTTGTTAATATTTTGCATTTTCTTTAACATAGTAGAAATAATAAAGACCCTATTCCTCTAGAAAGCAAGCTCATAAGCAGCTAACTTCTTCACAATGCAACAAAACTCAGAAAGTCAAGGGCTAGGTGAGCTCAGAAACAAAAGTGATGCTGGTGGCCTGAAGAAATCAAAGATTCAACAAGAAGGTGACTTTCTGTGGGCATTAAAATATGAATGGGAGTGGCTGTTAGGTACACTGAGTTAAACACTATTTGGGACACCTGGGTTCCACACTGGCTGGCTGGGTTTGAAAAGGAAAATTTAGGATAGATGAATTTAATTTGCTTTTTTGTCTTCTGTACTTTGCTTGCTCTTGCCTTTTGTATTTTGTTTGCTGAAGAGGATAATGAATGGCCGAACAAACATCCCATGATTTAGTTTAGATGGAGCCTAGGAACCAGAGAGAGATAAGGGGCACCTGTGGCTGCATCCAGATTAGGTCATGAGAAAAGTCTTGGGATAGGCATCTCATGACCCGAAGAAGAAGTGTGATAAGGAATTGAGAGTGGCAGTGGAAAGTCCCCAATTGCATGGCCCCCTCCCCATCTGTGGGTTTAGCCTTTAAAAAGAATGTTGTACAAGGACTCGGGGCTGGTGTGCCTACCCTCCTGCGTGAGGAACTGGCCCTAGCCCCAGCACCCTGGTGATCGAATAGAGCCTCCTGCTTTTGCATCAAGCTCATTGGGGGGACTCACTCTCTTGAGGATAAAAGGTATGGTTGTCCCGTCTGGGGGTGCCTTACATTTTTGGGGGCTCGGGATCGGTGTGTTTCTCCCTAACCCTCGAATTCAGACTTGGAGGTAAGTAGGCACCTTATGTTCTGTCTGCCTTTTGTCTGTGCGTCCCATCTGGAGCTGCTGCACTTTCAGTTTGTGACCATTCTCTAATTCGTGAGAATTGTGAACAGTGGTTGGCAGACATGCCTGGGAGACCATAAGTGGTGACCCTGGAGGACGCTCCAGGAGGAGGGGAGTGCCGGGGACGCTCAGCAGACTCCCACGGTGAACGCCCCCCATCTGTATGCGAGAGTGACCAGGCTTCTGTATCTGTATGTCTGATTGAAACTGGTCACATCTCTGGGAGGCTGAAGCCATCTGATGCGTTTCTTCTGTTGTGGAAGAAACCCTGGGGATGCGTCTGGTTGTCTGTCTTGTTAATTGTATTTTTGAGTGTTATTGTGATGGTAACCATGGGACAGACTGTGACGACACCCCTTAGTTTGACTCTTAACCATTGGACTGAAGTTAAGGATAGGGCTCACGATCTCTCCCTCCAGGTTAAAAGAAGATCCTTGGAGACCTGCTGCGGATATGGGTACGGCCCGGCGCGAGATTTACACCCTCTCCCCCGGATTTTCAAGGGCCAGCGAGAGCTCACCGGACGCCGCCGGAACCGCGACGCTTTCCAGTTCAAGTCCCAGCTCCCCTTCTGATTCCAGCTTCTTGCTAACGTGGAATTCCAAAGGTAGCAGATGGTGCCTCAAGCACCTGGGCCACTGCCACCCATGTAAGAAACTCGAGTTCCAGCATCCTGGTTTCAACCCAGGCCTGACTATTGTGAACAACTAGAGAGTGAACCAGGGGAGGAAAGATTTCTTTCTCTCTCTGCTTTTCAAATAATAAAATTAAAACAAATAACCTTTTGAAGTTCAGGGAAAATGAAATTAAAATGAATTTATTTTAAAAAGAAAATATGAATTGGAGTTTGAGAAATAAAAAGGTGCCTGTATAGAGAGATTAGAATTGAACTAAGGTCCAAAGTTAGGTGAGGGTATCATGTTTCAGAAATTAGACAGTGGTTGAAGTAACCAACCATTAATATGTCCCCCAGAGACACCGTCCTATCTCCTGCTAGTCAAAAGTGTGTATATTCTCCTCCCACACTGTGCCAGGGTTGGTCTGGGCCACCAGCAGAACAAACAGAGGGATGGCGTTCTGCCTCCAGAATTCATTGATAAGACTGTGGTGGGGTTAGCACCATGGTGTAGTAGGCCTGTGATGCTGGCATTCCTTATGGGAGGCAGTTTAAGTCCTGGCTGCTCCATTTCCCATCCAGCTCCCTACTAATGTACCTGGGAAAGCAGTAGAGGCTGGTTCAATTCCTCAGGCTGCTGCACCCACGGGGAAGACCAGAAAGTAGTTCCAGGACCAGCCCAAACCCAGCAGTTGTGACCATTTGGAGAGATGGAAGATCTCTCTCTCTCTCTGTTTCTCTCTCCTCTTTCACTCTCTGTGTCTTTCCTTTCTGTAACTCTGCCTTTCAAATAAAAATTAATCTTAAAAAAAAAGAAAAAAGACACCATGGTTTCCATTATAGTTAGTCATTACTGGGGTGCAGCTGCCCTCTGACGAGCCTCCCTAGGGAGACACCCACACACTGCACATGAAAGAGCTCAAAAGAAGCTCTTCTATCACCTCCAGATGGCCAACTCCACTACAACCTGTGGGTGACCCTCGCTGCAATCAGTTCAACTAAGCTGTTCTCAGATGCTTGAGCCAGAGCAATCAAGTGAGAGGATAAGGTTGACCATGTTAAACTGTGAAGGCTGTGAGTAACAGGTTACGTAGCAAGACATAGCTAAGATAGATGTTGGAGGAGCTAAAGCTGAAAGTGAAGTTTGAAGTCAGATCACGATCAGCCATGAGTACCCTATCAAGAAATGTGGGGATGGGCGTTTGGTCTAGAAGCTGGGATGCCTGTGTGCCATAGCAGTGAGCTTGGGTTTATTCCCAGCTTTGAAGCCTGATTTTCACTTCCCAGTGTGCTTCCTTGTGCAGGATGGAGGACGATAAAATGAAGCCACTTCTGGGAATAGAGGGTCCATGCATAATGGAGCCGATCCTTGGACTTTCTCTGCAGGAGCCCAGAGAGCTTCTTGCAAAGGAGCAGTGCTGTTTGGTGCTCTCTCCACTCACTAGAGCACTGGGAGCCTAGATCGGCATTGACCATCACACCTTACACATCAGCTGGAAGATTGTGCAGTCCTGCTCACACACACCACCTCCCACTAGGTAGTGCCTAATTAGGGAACTAACACACAAACAGTATTCTGGGCTACTCTGAACAGATTATATAATCAATGAATCCTATGCTTGGACTCTTCTCTCTGCTTCCTCCTGCTGGTTCCTCTCCTAAGAGGATGTATTAAAGGTAAAGGCAATGAAATCTGTAGTTTTGCTGAGTTACCACCCACAAGCTACTACCCAGCATATAGAATGAGTACTGGCTGTCATTGAACAATGCCTACTCACAGCTAGGAAAGTATCTTCGGTTTTTCTTCTTACCAGCCCAGAAAAAAGAACCATCAATACCCAATAATGTGTTTATTCTAAGAGCAGAACCATCGGGCACAAATAGCTTATATACCTTCATGTCATCTACCATAGTGGCTCATAGGTGGAGTCTTTCTCTACTACATCACTAACCCGGTGAGCTTTTTCATGCTACCTCTTCTGAAAGTTCTTGCTTCTGCCAAGAGTGCAACCTAATTCTGCTCAATTTTTCTTAGTGAATTTGAGGACTACTTCCAGCAGTGCCATGGAAGTATAAAACTATGAAGTGCCCTGGGTTTTGTGGAGATTTGATGAGAACTGGAAAACAAATTTAGAAAGTCCTCAATGAAATTAAAAAAAAAAAAAAACACTGATTAAAAACCACTGGGGTGATGAGCCCTAAAAACAAAACCCAGGACTGGGTCAGGATCAATCAGGAGCTAGGAACTCAATCCAGGTCTCTAATGTGGGTGGTAGGGGTCCAAGTATTTGAGCCATCACTTGCTGCTTGGCAAGGCATACATTAATTGGATGCTGGAATCAGGAAAGAGCTGGAACTTGAACCTAGGCATTCTGGAATATGTGTATCCCAAGTGGTATCTTAATTGTTGTGCCAAAGAAGAATGATAAGCACTTCATAGTTTTACACTTAGAAAGAAGGAGGTTTATTCCCACTTACAGTTTGGAGGTTCATAGTCTGAGATCAGCAGTTCTATTAGTTCATGGATCTGGGGAGGTAAGAGGATGGGGGAGGACCTTCACAAGGTGAGCCAAAAAAACAGGAGACAATGAGCATGCCCAGGTTATAACCAACCCTCTCTCAAGTACCACCATCCAAGCACAAGTCCCCAGTTACTTAAAGACTTCCTTTCTGGACACCACAATTGGATAAAGTCTCCATCCTTAATTTGCTAACTACTAACATTAATCCATTAACCATTAACATATGACTTTGGAGACTAAGCCCCCTGACAAGAGCCTTCGGGAGGCACCCAAACTTTATCCAAACCATAACATTATTACAATACAAAGCTCTGATTTTATGCTCAATAAATATTCATTGATTGTTAACAGCCATCAAGTGTGGCTGTTCAGCATTATTGATAGTTTGGGTCCTGGGTTTTTAGTTTTTTTCTAGCAGTCAAGACAAACACTTCATCAAGGAAAGGAGACGGATTAAAGATGACAACAAGTTGTTTCATTGTTCCTTCTCTTGAGATGTTGAAACATGTATCTGGTCTCTGTACCCATGGACTCATCTGTGTTGGATATTTCTGATAAGTTGAATCATTTCCTCTCTCCCTGCTTCAAGGAAAGTCTACCTGTTTTGATGGACAAAATATAGCTTGTGCCTGGCTGTTAAGAGGCTTGAAAATTTCTCCATTGCTCTTTTTGAACATAGATGCTTCCACATAAGAAGGGGTAAGATTTGGGGGTTACAGCACAGGATAAACTAACTTGGAAGCTTTTATTCTTTGAGATTGTAAATAGTTAATCAGCTCTGCTGATCCTGGTCCTGACGGTGGTCTCTTCTCTTACAGTGGTCCAATTTTGCTTCTCAGAAAGTTCTGGGATGGCTGTGTGAGAACCACTTGAGGAGTTTGCACCGGGCTCAGGAGGCTTCTATCCCAAGGCTTTGACTGTTTAGCCCTGGGTTGCTCCAGAGGATGAATATTTTTCCCTGAACTCCCCAGGGGACTCTGATGTACAGCCAGGTTTGGCAACCACTGGTTTACAAGAACATGGATTCAATTCAATAAATCAAAACCACATGTCAAGACCATATGACTTTACCAACAGTTACCAAATTCGGTGATACATGGAGGAGTCAATAACAGATGCACCAAAGCTTAGTAATAATCTTTCCCCTTGACTAGGAAGAAGATAATAGACAACCACATCCTTTATCAGTGATTGTGTGTATGTGTAACAGATGCTTAAGCAAAAGACAATTGAAAGAGGGCCTAGCAGTTAAGGCTAAAGCACTAGTGCCTGGATTTGATGCCAACCTCTACCTCCTGATTCTAACTTCCTGCTGATGCAGACTCTGGGAGGCAGTGGTAATGGCTCAAGAGACTGGGTCACTGCCACCCAAAGGAGAGACCTGGATAGACTCCCTGCTTTGTCATCTCCCGGCCCCAGTCAGCATAAGCCTTAGAGGAGTAAACCCATGGTTGGGAATTTTCCATTTGTGACACCTGCTTCTTAAATTAAAAAAAAAAAATTATAAGTTAAAGATGGTTTATTATAAGCAAAGGGGATTTTCTTGTGAAGTCCAGCGTCCAGAAGCATTGAGTAAAAATAAGTAACTAATGAATAACCTAGGCTGGCAGGACCTGGGTGCCTCTTCCTGCCACATTTACTTTATTTGTGTCAGTTTCTTCCTGCATTCTCACACTTCCTTGACTTCTCTTCCCATTTAGCCTGACTGAAGCAGGCAGAGATTTCAAACTGGCACTTTTTAGTATTTGTGTCCTTAGGCATTCATATTTCATCTGAGCATAGCTAAGCTGTGACCAGCCCACAGACATTTGTAAACCGAACAACAGTATATGTATGTCACTTGAGTTGGTGGACAGAGCGATGCTCTGGGTTGGGAAGGGTTTGGGGGGGAAGGTTCTGTTTTACTTTTGCTGTAGTAGGTGCTAACAATGTAAGCTCCACAAGGGTGGGAATTTGGGGGCAGTTTGGCCTTCTGATTTGGCCCAGACAGCCTGAAGAGTGCTTGATCCACAAAGATGCGCTAGACACATAGATCGAGCGAATAAATCCGTGGACTGTGTGTTATCATGTGTTGCAAAGCTGTGGTTCTGAGCTGGCACTCCAGCTTCGAATCACACAGAAAGCTTCTTTAAAAAAAAAAAGTCATCATGCTTTATTACAAAGTCAGATATACAGAGAGGAGGAGAGCTAGAGAGGAAGACCTTCCGTCCAATGATTCACTCCCCAAGTAAGCGCAACGGCTGGTGCTATGCCAATCCGAAGCCAGGAGCCAGGAACCTCCTCTGGGTCTCCCACACGGGTGCAGAATCCCAAGGCTTTGGGCCATCCTCGACTGCTTTCCCAGGCCACAAGCAGGAAGCTGGATGGGAAGTGGAGCTGCCGGGATTAGAACTGGTGCCCATATGGGATCCTGGCGCGTTCAAGGCGAGGACTTTAGCCACTAGGCCATGCTGCCGGCCCACACAGAAAGCTTCTAAAAGCACAAGCTCTTCACCCCAATTCAGAACCCCAGCAATAAACTCCAGAGGTAGGGCCAAGAGGCCTACATTTCCAGAAACAGGGATTTTTGATGAATACGGATTGTTTAAAACAAACAAACAAAAAATCTTTGCCAACCCCTCAGAATCTTCTCTAAAGGAACTAAAGGATCGGGTGAAAGACAAGAGGTAAAAGAACCAGAAATGAACAGAAAAATTGAAATAAGTAGAAGAAAATTGAAGCCTTTCAGAGAAGAAGGTTTGATTCAAAAGATCTTAGAAAACAATTTCTACTCTTTTCTTTATAAAAAATCAATCATCTATCTTATGATTTGCAGTTTTCCATTATAACAATTTCCTAAGAATGCCTAATTGGTTACCAAATTATGTGCTTTTATCTGAAAAAATATTCACATAAGGGATATAAAACCTTAAATAAAATGAATACATCTTTAAGACCAACAACAACAAAAAATTGCCCTGAGTTGGCCTTCTGGTATGTGTAAAGGGTGGGGGAACGTACACCCTGGCGTCAGGGTTGCTGTGGCAGACACATTTTCAAATGGTGCTGATGAAGCCACAGGGATGCACACAGCTGGCATATGAGCTTTAAGCATGACCCCGCAAAGGTCACTGGCATCTTGAGGCAGTGGCCAAGATCAAGTTCCAGGCACCACTATGCAATTCATCTCTCCCTCGCACAGGCATGTGCAATGGCTAGCTTTCACTTTTGCTGAAGCAAAACTGTTCAGGCAACCCATGGAGCAAGCAAGCAGGATTTGTCTACTTGTGTTAAATGCCACCCCGCATCCCTGAGAATGAGTGGGCTGGAGCTTGGACAGAGAGCTGAAGAGATGCTTAGAACAGGCACCTGTTCCCAGAACTCCCAAGTCAAACCATGGCTGGTGAGCAGGGGCTGGCAGCACAAGTGGGCAGAGGGCAGGGGATAGGGGGCACAGGACTTCCTTGGGCACCAGAAAGTAGTGTGTTATGACCTCAGGGGTTAACAGGCCAATGCAGGCTGAATGGAAAACATCCCAACACCAAACAGCCATGTAGGCCAGAGAGGTATCCTGGCAGGCCCATAGAGACACTCGGGAAAATCCTGTCCTACATCCCATGAGGTAAGAAGGTGCTCTTTGGGGCCTTCTTTATCCTCCACCCTGAATTTTTCCTGAATTTTAGAGAAAACCAAGAAACCTTAGATTCATTCTCCCACTGTGTTGCTATTGCTCGATAAAGCTGTTAAAATTGGCGAGACATCTCCTGACTACATTAGGTACAAAAGTAAAAGGCAGAGGTTTCCAAAAATATCCTTCTCTAGCTTTTGAACGTTATTATCACATAACTTACTGTATCTGCTCACCAAAAATATCTCCTACTGCAAATCTTGGTCAGGTTTTGTTTTTGCAAGTCCTTCCAGAGTCTGTATTTTAAATGTAGCCTGAATTTGAACACTGAGGATGAAAAAGGCATCGGGATAGTAAAACCACAGGAGGGTTAAGAGCTCTTTGAAGTAAGTTCTATTTAAAGGAAGACTTTGTCCCCTCGGTGTGAATGACAGTTCCTGTGACAGTTTGATGTTGTATTTATAAGGAGAATACAAGGGGTGCTGACAGGGACTTGGGGTTCAGATTGGTCACTGAACATGCTACATCCTAAAGAAAGGACCAGACACCTGCTTTAGGTTCCCAGTCTGGCTCTGCCAGCCCCTAACTAACTCCATCACTCCTCTCCCCTTTTTTTCTGTCACCGCCAGTCATTCTCTTGTCTTCAGTGGCTGTCACCCGGCTTACAGGTCAACCTCCTGGGATCTGCTCCATAGTGCAGGTGGCCAGTCAGTCCCCATCCCAACTCCTCTCCACTGGCTGCCAGCCTCCTAATGCCACATCACAGAAATTGACAACCTCTCTCCTGGATGACAAGGACTTGCCCCCTTTGACGTCACCCATGCCTGGCCCCTTGTGATGCTGAGAATGTGTTTGGTGGAATTAATTGGTTCACACATCAACTAGCCAGTCAGTGACACGAAATTCTGTGCTGTCTAGCATTCCCGGCCAGGAAAGAGTTTTACTTGGAACTTGCAGATCTCTGGATAGTCTTCAGGATTTATAGAGAGGGTCCCCCCAGACCACAGAACACCAATGAGCAAATTGGCTGGCCTGGACCTCTGCGAACATGGAACCCTACTGGCCCCTGCTGAGCAGTACAGGCGGCCTCCGGGAGAAGGAAGAGGTGCCTTCCTCTGCGAATACAGCCCGGGTCGCTGTGTTCAGCTGGGATTTCACACCTCACTCATCTCTGGCCTGGGCTCCTCTTGCCAGGGACTGAACCACAAACTGGTGTGGCTGTCCGCGTCCTTCCCTCTCTTGACTAAGCCTTCACAGTCTCATTCTGCTCCATCCTGGACCTTTACTCTCCCACATGGCTTTGCCCAGGCCCCAGGGCAGTAAACTCCCTGGCTGGTTCTGGTTCATTGAGCTTGCTGGACTAATTTGGACTAATTTCTCAATCTCTCCTTGAGATTCTGCTCCCCACTCCCCCCTGGCCTGGCCGCTCCTCGTCTCTCTTGGTGCAACACATACTATGGAGCTACACATGTTTTTCCACTCTCCCCCTGTGCTATCCTATTGAGGAAGAATTTGCGTAGCCCATGTTAGCAGAAAATAAACAAAGGACTGGGAAGTTTATATTAATTAACCAAGGTCACACAAGTCTTAAAAAATCAAGTCAGCAATTTAATCCCAATTTAGGTGACTTCAAACATCAACTTCTGACTCCTGCTTCTGCCTACAATTAAGTAACAGGATCTGGATTTAATCCTTCTGCTTGAAACCACAGCACAAAGAGGGAGAGAAAGAGAGAGATGAAGTCTGTAAAACAACATTTCAGGACCCTAGATACCCAGTAGCAGAGGAGGGTGAGGAGTTGAGCAATGATGCTGAAGTCAAGAACAGGAAAATTACCCAGTTCTCCAGTGATGCTGGCTCACTGCCTGGAGAGCGGCTCCAGGACATGACTCAGGGAGTGACCAGAGCCTGGTGCATCTTGGAGACTTGAGGAGGCAGAGAGATAAGTCTGGACAGACCACAACAGCTGGAATTCAGAGGACAGACTACAGGGCAGAAGGGAACATGGAGAAAATGCACATCAAGAGGCTGATTTTGATTGAGGAAGGGTCAGAGGTTACAGTACGAGGTCCTAATATAGGGCCAGAAACTGTGCCTCAATTGTGTGTGTGTGTGTGTGTGTGTGTGTGTGTGTGTGTGTGCATGTGTGCACTTTTCAGCCAAACTGGAAAAAAATACTTTTTTTTAAAGATGTATTTATTTATATTGGAAAAGTAAATTTAGAGAGAGAAGCAGAGACAGAGAGAAAGATCTTTCCTCTTGATTCAGTCCCCAAGCAGTCACAACAATTGGAGCTGAACCAATCCAAAGCCAGGAGCCAGGAGTTTCTTCCACTTCTCCCATATAAGTGTAGGGTTCCAAGGCTTTGGACCATCTTCCATTGCTTTCCCAGACCACAAGCAGACACAAATGTGAAAATGGTAGCAGAGATGGACATGGTAACATGTGTGCAGTAACTATCAGCCGTCATGGTTATTTGATTTGTCCTCACAAATTTTAGCCCAAGGAGGCTGTGAGTCACACCCACCGACTGTGACACTGAGTCACAAGTACAGTTTCGTGGCCTCACTCAGCGCCCAGGAAGGATCTGCAGAACAGGGCTAGTGTTAGCTGCTCCACTGACCTGCCAACATCAGTGAGAAGGTGTTCCCACACTGGAGCACCACCAGCACCCACAAAGCTATGAAGCAGCAGCCAGACCCTACCCTCAGTCCTGGGCAGGCAAAGAACAAGCAGAAACACAGCACAGTGCCTAGTGGTCAAAGTCCTTTCCAGGAGCCCATCTGTGCACCGGTTCTAATCCCGGTGCCCCGCTTCCCATCCAGCTCCCTGCTTGAGGTGGGAGAGCAGCCAAGGATGGCCCAAAGCCTTGGGACCCTACACCCATGTGGGAAACCTGGAGGAAGTTCCTGGCTCCTGGCTTTGGATCGGCGCAGTTCCAGCCACTGCGGCCATTCGGGGAGTGAATCAGCAGATGGAAGATCTTCCTCTCTGTTTCTCCTCCTCTCTGTATATCTGACTTAGCAATACAAATAAATAAATATTAAAAAAAAAAAAGAAAGAAAAAGACAGACCCAAGCATCACTTACATAATTTACATAGTTTGTAAGAAATGGATTATAAGGTAAGTTTAGGTAGATGCATAATGTTTTTAAAAATATTTTATTTATTTATTGAAAGACAGACTTAAAGAAAATCTTCCATCCTCTGGCTCTCTCCTTGAATAACTGTGGCAGCCAGGGCTGGGTCAGGACAATTCCAGAAGGTTGCAGCTCCCCCAGTTCTCTCACGGGGGTGCAGGTGCCCACGCTCTTAGTCCACCCACTGTGGCTTTCCCAGGCTTGCCAATGGAAAGCTGGATCAGAAATAAAGTGGTGAGACTCAAACCAGCACTCACATGGGATGATGGTGCTTCAGACAGCAGCTTAATGTGCTGCACCACAGCCCAGCCCCCACGTGTTATTGTCACAACACACATTTCTCACGAACTCTTTGAGGATTTCAAAACCGTTTTGTACCACAATACATTTGCCTTTTAACTTTATTTATCACAAAATGTTTGAAGCAGGGCCCGGCAGCGTGGCCTAGCAGCTAAAGTCCTCGCCTTGAATACGCCGGGATCCCATATGGGCGCCGGTTCTAATCCCAGCAGCTCCACTTCCCATCCAGCTCCCTGCTTGTGGCCTGGGAAAGCAGTCAAGGATGGCCCAAAGCTTTGGGACCCTGCACCCGTGTGGGAGACCCGAAAGAAGTTCCTGGCTCCTGGCTTCGGATTGGCATAGCATCGGCCATTGTGCTCACTTGGGGAGTGAATCATGGGACGGAAGATCTTCCTCTCTGGCTTTCCTCCTCTCTGTATATCTGACTTTCCAATAAATAAATAATTTTTTTTTAAAAAAATGTTCAAAGTACCCTCGTATTTAGCTTGAAGTATTAGTTCGCATTATTTAGAGGGTAGAACAACAACTGATTACTATAATACATAACAATGAAACTCATCACTGAAAACTCTATGTAAATATATTAGGTGAATTATTTTAAAATTTATTTTGACTATGAGTTTCTTTGGGCAAGTCAGGTATACTGGCAAAAATTTATGCCCACGGGGCCCTGTTGGGCCATTGGAAATATACTAGAAGGATTACACCTTGGCCTTCAGTGTATTACTCATGTTGCTCTAACCTATTACTATGGTTATCTCAAAAAGATCTCTCTTCCAGCTGTGGCCTGCTAAAGCCGTTAGGCTTCTCTGCTGTGTGATGCGTGCTTTTATATAAGGGAGAGTTTACTATTTTGCTCCTTAAACTACCCTCACTCCCATTTTTAGAAGATAATATTGCCTTCTCTTCAAACTTTCAAACCTTTACAGACGGCGCTATCTGACACATCCTCTGAAAAAGTAATAATGAGAGTGCTAAAAGTCTGTCTTCTAAATTATTGAGGAAGATATGAAATGTCCAGAGCTAAGTTCTGTTGAGCTGTCTCACTATTACATCTTTCTCGGATAACTTCATATGATTTGAGTAGGTGCTAAGCCACTGTATGCAAAACATTCCAAACCATCGAATCATAAATCTTTGTGAGGAGCCTGAAGATATTTCTAGGTTTGTCTTTTCAATCAGTGTTTGAGAAATAAGGGATAAGGGATTGTCAGCCTCATGGGGGTGGACCAGCATGGTGACAGTGAGTCAAGATGCCACTTGAGGGACTGGCACTGTGGCTCAAATGGCTAATCCTCCACCATCAAGTATCCCATACGGGCACCTGTTTGGGTTGTAGTTGCTCCACTTCCCACCCAACTCTCTGTGGCCTGGGAAAGCCGTAGGCGTTGGTCCAAAGCCTTGGGACCCTGCACCCAGATGGGAGAGCCTGAAGGGACTCCTGACTTCCGACAGCAATTGGCTCAGTTCTGGCTGCTGCAGCCCTTTAGGAAATGAAGCAGAACTGCTGCTTCTCTCTGTAAATTTGCCTTTCAAATAAAAAAATAAATAAATCTCTTTTAAAATATCTAAAAAAAAATGCCACTTGAGATGTCAGCGTCATATGTGATCACTGGTTGGATCCCTGGATGCACCATTTCCCTTCCAGTTTCCTGCTAATGTGCGTGGGAAGGCTTTGGAAGTGCTTCAGCCCCTCTGATTCATGGTGAGGTCCACTCCTGGCCCTTGCAGCCATCTGGAAAATGAACGATTAGATGTGGTTTCAATCTTTCTTTCTTTCTTTCTCCGTCCCTCTCTCTCTCTCTTTCTTTCTCTCTCTTTCACAACTCTACCTTTCAAATAAATAAATAAATCTTAAACAACAACAACAAAAAAAAAAAAAAAAAGAAAAGAAGAAGAGGGCCTGGCACGGTAGCCTAGCAGCTAAAGTCCTCACCTTGAATGTGCCAGGATCCCATAGGGGCACCAGTTCTAGTCCCGGCAGCCCCACTTCCCATTCAGCCCTGCTTGTGGCCTGGGAAAGCAGTTGAGGACAGCCCAAAGCCTGGGGACCCTCCACCTGCATGGGAGACCCGGAAGAGGTTCCTGGCTCCTGGCTTTGGATAGGCACAGCACCAGCCCTTGCGCTAACTTGGGCAGCAAATCATCAAACGGAGGATCTTCCTCTCTGTCTCTCTGTATATCCAATTTTGTGATAAAAATAAATAAAGATTTCGAAAGAGAGAAAGAAAGAACGAAAGAAAGAAAGAGAGAAGGAGAGAAAGAAACAGAGAAGAAAGAAAGAAAGAAGAAAGAAAGAAAGAAAGAAAGAAAGAAAGAAAGAAAGAAAGAAAGAAAGAAAGAAAGAAAGAAAGAAAGAAAAAGAAAGACGGGTTTTTGAGTACCAGAAGCTAAAAGATTTTCATCTCATAGCGTCTGGAAGCAGACATTGGAATGGAGAAAGATGTGGCATATGAATATATATTTTATACTAAAAATTATTTTGTTACCAAGCAAGAGAGAAAGAAAAAGAACTGCCATTCACTTAGTTCTTTCTCCCAAAGCTAGAAATGGCCAGGACTGAAGGAAGCCAAAGCCAGTCCACGGCTCCCACTTGTGCGGCAGGGACTCAGTGCCATCATGGATGTCCCCCGGGGTCTGCATTATCATGAAGTTAGAGTCAGGAGCTTGGGTGGCAGAACCGAGCACTCTGACACAGCATGCAGGCGCCTTAACTGCTAAGCTGAACACCTTCCCCTGGATACATTTTCAAATTGTGAAAGTATAATAATATTGAACATATATGCTCTTTCATTTTACTTTAATATACATAAAACGCTTTTGAATAAGGAGAATAGGGAATGAAAGGATTTTTATCAGTGGCATAAGGCAAAGCTCTTGTTAATTAATCCCTGCAGTGCAGGAGTTGTCAGTCTTTAGGTAAAGTCAGATATCCTCTGGACTTAAGGCCACCAGCTATGTGTAAAATAAAACATGTAGCAAAACAGATCATCAAAGATTCTGTCTGAGAGACAGGGCAGACTTACGGTCTTTACAATGTATTCAACACCCTGAAAATGGAGCGTTCATGGCGCACTTAGATCCACTCATTCTGTGTGAGCCGGCCATGCAGCAGCTACTCAGGCATGTGTTTACTGGGAATGTGGGAAAGCATGCATTACTAGGTGAACAGCTAATCTGCAGTCAGGAGCATCCTATTTTCCTTTTCCTCTATTACGGTATTATTCTAATGCACTTTATTGTCTAGAGGTCTTATAACTTTTGGGTTGTTGCGCAAAAATTCTGTTTGGGCACAAAGGTTATTTAAGGCCTGTCAGGGAAGAAGAATAGAACAAGCTGTCTTTCCCACGCTTTAAAACTCTATTTGGCATCTGACATCATCACTACGTACAGTTAGTGGCCAATGGCTAACTCCAGATCCTTCTTTTCCTAACCCCAGTATCATCACCACAAACTGTATGGACAGGCCATTCTTTCCTTCTTAAAAACCTACAAGTTAAGTGTGTTGGAGGAGAGAAGCTGCTGTATGATTGTACAACCTAGCCATTTCCACGACAGCAAGCCCTCCCACGCACTTTCCTTCATCCCTCCAGATGGTGGGTTCATCTCAGTTCAGATACCTCTCATTGCACTTGTTGGACATGGAGCCAGACTGAGCCTAGTTTGGGGTCAGGCTCTGATAACCCCCCAGCCAAGGGGTGCAGTGCCTAGAACAGCTGGGAGGGAGGGCTATGTACTGTGAGATAAATAATGATAATAATAATAATGTGGAAACAATGGCCTTACCCACTTTCCTGTAGCCCTCAGCCCTTTGTGCCTGAATCAACTATGTAAAGATTATCAAAATAAAATAATTACCAAAAAATAGTTAATCCTCTATTGCCAGAAAAAAATGAAATCCAGAAAGTTACTTTAACATAGTTTTTAAATAAATGGTGTCCCATGGGGCCCAGTACAACAGCCTAGTGCCTAAAGTCCTCACCTTGCATGCACCAGGATTCCATCAGGCCCCAGTTTATACTCCAGCTGCTTCACTTCCCTTCCTGCTCCCTTCTTGTGGCCTGGGAAAGCAGTTGGCCCAAGCCCTAGGGACCCTATACCTGCATGGGAGAGCCGAAAGAAACTCCTGTCTCCTGGCTTCAGATCAGATCAGCTCAGCTCTGTCCTTTGCAGCCATCTGTGGAGTAAAGCGCAGATCTTTCTGTCTCTCCTTTTCTCTGTAAATCTGCCTTTCCAATAAAAATGAATGAATCTTTTAAAAACAAAAAATAAAATAAAATGTGTCCCACAATAAATTTTTCTTCCCACCCTGGGTGACATGGAGGAAACTCCTGGCTCCTGGCTTCAGATTGGCTCAGTTGCAGCTTTTGTAGCCATTTGGGGAGTGAAATAGCAAATAGAAGATCTCTCTGTGTGTATCTTTTTCTGTGTGTGTGTGTGTGTGTTCTTTACTCTGTGGACCTACCTTTCAAATAAAAATAAACAAATATTTAATTTAAAAAGGGCAAAAGAAAGAAAGGGAGGAAGGAAGAAGGAAGGAAAAAGGAGGAAAGAAAGAAGGAAGGAAAGAAGGAAGGAAGAAAGGAAGCAAGAAAGAAGCAAAAGAGAGCGAGACAGAGAGAGAGAAATCTTTTACCTCCTCAAATGGTCCCAATGGCTGGAGCTGAGTGGGGCCAAAGCTGAGAGCCTGAAACTACAGCCAGGCTTCCCAGGCAAGCCCCCATGCATTCTTTAAATCCCATCCCTGGGACAGGTGTTTAGCACAACAGTGAAGTTGCTGCCTGAGAAGCCCACATTTTCCATGTCGGAGCAGCTGGTTTGAGTCTTGGCTCCAAAGGTTTTGATCCAGCTTCCTGCTAATGGGCACCTTGGGAACCTCGTGATGGTTGAATCCCAGTCATTGGTGTGGGCAACTCAGATGAAGTTTCAGGCTCCTGGCTTTGGCCTGACTCACACCTGGCTGATGCAGAATTTTGGAGTGTGAATCAGTGTCTTTCTGTCAGTTCTTTCTCCCCTCTCTGCCTTTCAAATAACATTGAAATAAATAAATAACATTTTAAAATAAAAATAAAGCCCTGTCCAGGTGTTGCTTCCTCTTGTAGCCCTTCCCTGCCATCGCCTACCTCCAGACTACATGAAGTTAGTCATTGGCACTTACGCTTTTTGTGTTAGGAGTCTTTTGATTGCTATCCACAAAAATCTAGAAATTGCTCATTTTTTTGCTCATTTTGCCGGTTTCCTGAGAGCAGGGGTTATGTCATATTTATCCCCAGGTCCGTTTGGTCTAAATCAGAAACTGACAGACATAGAATAGTCAATAAATGTCATTTGAACCTGATCGAATGGTAGCAGAAAATGGTTCCTTACTTGTGAATTTGATTATATGAAGACTTGTAAATACATAAAATCAACTTCCTGTTTAGTTACACATTTAACAAACTGCCCTATTAAAAAGATGAGAATTGCATGAAATCAGAGTGTCCTGGAACATCTTAGACATATGGCCATGTAGCTTTAATGCTGCATGAAACTATCAGCTTGGATTTATCTGATTCACAAAGGGAGGTGTTGCTCACTGGCATTTGAAACAAATGTCAAACAAAAATGGGGGTTGGGGAGAGGGTGCTTAAATTAATTTCAGTTGCTAGAGGGAAGTGATTCATCCTTGGTGATTTGTTTGATATTATTTTCCTAGCACAGAACTGGTCATAATATCTTCTGGTAATTGGTTTAATACCTCCGAGTGTTATTTGGCTCTTTCCCACATACATACTGAGTAACTCACTTTTAAAATAGAAGAAAACATTTATTATAAGCACTTGCTAATTAAAGAACTGGATTCTCCAAGTATTAAAATTAGGTTCCTATAGGGTATTAAGGAGATGATGAGAACAGAACTATTTGAAGAGAAGTGAAAATTATAGGAGTTAAACCAATGTGAATGATGGAGGAAAGGAGATGCTCGCAGCAATTTAATCTTTCTAAACTAGAGGAGGAGCATCTGCAGGAGCAGGCATTGTAGTACAGCGGGCGAAGCTTCCAGCCGGGATGCCAGCATCCCGTATTGGAGTGCTGGCTCAAACCCAGGCTTTTCTGCACAATTCTGATCCTACTTCCTGCTAATGGCCCTAGTAAAGCTCTGCGAGAGGGACCAGGTCCTTGGGCCACTCATGCGGGAGACCCATTCAGTGTTCCTGGCTCCTGGCTTTGGCCTGGCCCAGGCCTCACTGTTGCAGCCATTTAGGGTAGTAAACCAGCAGATGGAAGATTCTGTGTGTGTGTCCCTCCCTCTGTCATTCTGTCTTTTCAAATAAATAGATAGATCTTTTGAAAATAATAATTTTAAATAAAAGGACAAACAACATCTGCGGTAACAGAGCATTTCAGTAACTAATTTGTTCATTCAACAAACATATTGAGGCTCACACAAAAGCCCTACAGTGGTTATGGCATACAGCTGGCTCGCCAAAAGAAGTGCTTGAAAGGATGTCCCAGCAGCTCGCAAAATGTGAGTCCTTTTTTTTTTTAATTGTATAAGTTTTATTTTTCGTAATTTTTTACATATTTGATTAGGGTACGAAGGGTCAAGGGCTAGAGGAAAGTGGGTGAGACCATTGTTTTCACATTCTCTTTTTTCCTTCCTGTATCTGGGGGAGGGGGAGAAATAAGGGGAGAAGCCACACCCAGCCTCCCAGCCATCCCAGGGGCATGTTCCCAGGGTCCTGCTCAAGTGGTTTTTTATATTCAGCAGTTCTGTATTGCTGCCGATCACTTGGCACACCCCAGACACAGTCCATACTTGTGCCAGGGGAGACTTTAGCCATGTCCAGACCAGGCCACAGCTCCCACTTCAGCCACCCCACTCACCAGCGGGACCCACAACCCAGCCAGGGCATCCTCTAAGCTCCCACACTAGACCTGATCCCAGCCATAGATTTTATACATGTCAGTGGTTGCTCTGACCCAGCTTGGCATAGCTTTTAGATGCTGCAGCCTGATCTGGCCCAGCCAGCCCCCAGTCCTAACTCATTGGCAGGGCTACAGTCTGGCCCTGCTTAGTCTGCTCTCATCCCTGGTTTGTACAAATCTACAGGTGTGCCAACCTAGCCCAACATGACCTGCACTCCATCCTGGTTTCTGCACTTGCCAGTGGGCTATGGTTTGCTTGGCCCCTCCTGGTCTGCCCCTTTCCAAAACCAGTTCATACACTTGCTGACAGCTGGAGCTACCCTGCGCAGTTTGCCTGCCGGCGATACCCGCGCCACCGCATTCCCCGAGCCGAGCGGAGGGACTAGGGTTGAAAAAAGGACAACACATATTGGGTCATTCGTGTAAGTAGAATGCCGCTTTATTGAGAAACTTCTGTTGTTTTTATACTGTTTTCTGGTGCTCTGTACGTGTCCACCTTCACTCCCATGGGCTTATCTATCTCTCCATTTGACATTGTTTAACCTCTTGCAGACACACTATCAGGAAACTGTGGTTGGGAGAATGGCCCAGATTCTCAATCCCTGAAAGTTTGCGCAGATAACCGAGCAAACAATTCTGGGAATCACTCAAGCATTCTTGTGACCAGACTGCAGGCGAGATGGTGGAATTTCCCCATGATAGGATCTAGGAGATGTTGCCCGCAGTATTTGCCTAATATCCAGGCCTGGACCATGTGCTCATCAGAGTTATGACCCACTAGCGGAGTTTCCCAGGTTCCCTTGCTTGGGCCACTCCCAGACCCAGATCTCTAGCATGTCAGCAGGTGCTTGGTCCTTACCCAACATGGCCTGCCCCATCCATCCCAGCCTTTGCATGAACTGTTGAGGCCTGACCTGTAGCACACCCTGTTTTAAGATGCTCATGCAGGTGCTGCAGCCTGGACCTGCCCCACTTGTTCCCAGCTCCAGTACTGGTGAGCATTGGTGAGTTCCATGGTCACGCCTAGCTCAGCCCATCACCATCCCAACTCTAAAGTGAACCAACAGGACTTGCAGGTCCATAGGGTTGGACCCACATATACCCCATAGAATCCACTCTCTGGGCCTGGTTCTCTTCAGGCCTGGTTGGTGTCATGGCCCAGTCTAATGTGACCCATCCCCTGATCCGACACTCACTGTCAGGTACTGGGATCTAGCCCTGCCAGACAGGCCCCAGCCATAGCTTGTGTGTGCACTGGCGTGTGGTGGTCAGCCATGTTCCATGCTAACAAGCCCAACCCAGGACTTCCATGTGGGCCGGTGCATCAGTCTGATCCATAAATATTTTCAGTTCTCTCCCCTCCAAACCAACAGGTCTCAGTCCACTTGCTTACCTGCAAGTACAGGATTCATTCCTTACCTACATGTACAATGGCCTTATCTATGGATGTCCCTAGGCAGTAATTCCATACCCCTAAGACACCAGAGTTCGCCGTTAGGTGCCAGTTGACGCTCTGGCTGCTCACAAGCCCAGGACCCTCCCCACACCTAGCAGCAGTAGATGGGGAGCTAAGATTCCCAGCAGGAAGCCTGGGCCAGCACAGGTTCTCCCAGCCACAGCCACGTGGCCAGGAAAGTAATGCACCCCGCCACTGCTCAGTCTTACCTGCAGGCCCTTCTTAAAAAACACAACAGAATGCAATGATACTGCTCCCTTCAGACCAGAACACACGTCCCACTGGATGCAGTTACCACCTGGCCTGCCTGTTCAGTTGCTTGCTCACTCTGGCCTACCATGTAATAAGTCAGTTTTTGCACATTAGGCCGGGGCAACACGTACTCTACAGACAGCAGGTGTTGGGGGCACTGACAATTTCCTGCCCTGTGATTGGCCCTTTGCCCTGATTGGTGTGCCTTGGGTATCTTTAAGCTGATTGGACAGGTTTGACAGTTAAGCAGGGGGGCTTGGCGGGGGAGGGGCTGGAGCATAATTGTCATAACGGTCACAACGGACACAACGGAAGATCGGAATAAAGCGCCTTGGAGACTCTCTCAAGTGTCGGGTGATTTCTTCTGCGGGACGGGAGGATCCCCGATAAGCAGAGCCTCCTAGAAGCAACACGAAGTTTTATTCCTCACTTATAGTGCCTGTCAGCTGTGGCTGCCTGTGTCTTTCATATGTCTTCATCTTGGGGTGTAGGCTGGAGGAGCAGCCCCCTATCTGGCACATAGTTTCCCATCACAGAGGGGGAAGAGGACATGACAGACCTGTGCCAGATCCTTTTTCAGAAGGACAAAGGGTGTGACTCCCCCTAGAAAGGCAAAGGGTATAGCTTGCCCTGAGAGTGCATTTGGCTGAAGCATGTCACCTGTCAAGAGCAGCGGCAGTGGCTTGGAACAATACAATCTCTCACAGGACAGGTGCGGTGAATAAAAGAACCCAGAGTACAATTGTCAACATTTGAGTGTACCCCTTTCTCGGAGTATGCACTGGGAATCTTGAATGCTACAAAGTTCCACCACTCCACCTGCACACAAGGTGAACAAACAAACAAAAAAGCCCTGAGGAAGGCAGGTGCCTGGGAAGCAGGGTTTTCACATCTGCCCTCCCAAGATGCAGGCAACCAACAGGAGGTCATAGAGGAGGAGGAAAGGGTTGGACCCCTTTGCTCCTGTCTATTTACAGCAGAGGACAGAGCCCTTTGTTATCTTGGAAACAAACAACAAAGACAGCGTATGAGCCATAGGAAGTCCCTCTCAGCTCTCTCAGAGGTGATTTGGGCTAAGAAGTGGGGTGGGTAGGGTACCCTGCCACTGTGCTGCCCTGGGTCCTAGGTATTGTGTAGTCAGACAGTTGGCTCCAGCTGAAAGTAGAAACCACATGACCTTTGAAGGTTTGAGCTGACTGCAAACCAGGTACTTTCTTGTCTTTTGTGTCCGAGGTAAGACTGCATGCAGCCAGAGGGGTGTGTGGCCACATTGCGGACACCTGTGACCTGTGAGGGGACGGTAGAGTCTTTCTGATGCACAGTTGTTCTCTTGTAAATGCCCTGCAGGCAGCAGTTTTGGTTTCTGCACCACATCCACTCAGATACAGCCCTAATAACTTGTGGGAATCTATTGCTATTCTCCAGGGTCGTGGAGATGTCACTGCTTACATATGCACAGGAATTAGAACTGGCACCCATATGGGATCCCTGGGCGTTCAAGGCGAGGACTTTAGCCACTAGGCCACGCCACCGGGCCAACACCTTAGCCTTTTTGACTCATTTCCTATCAAGGCAGTGATAACTCAGAAGCTGCTAATGATGTATTGATGCCCTTCAATAAGGCGAAAAATATTGTACTCAAAATAAAGTGCTTCCACTTTTATGCTTAAAACCCAAAATAGTCTGATTCTGCATGCACAATGTTTGATCAAGTGGATGAGATTCAGACACAGTCCTCTGGGAAGATATATGTTACACTTAAAACAAGTGCATCAGGATTTTGAGTACCTCAATCAGAAGACCTCAAAGGCCCCGTCTGAATATTTCTGCTATTTGCACACCAAGAATCAGAATATGTTATGAAACTGTCACTTTGAGCAGCCCCCTCTTATCCCATCACTATTCCTCAATTTTCTGTACTCACAAATTTATTTCCTGTACAGACAGTGCCTGACTTATACTGATTCGATGTCCCAACTCTGTGATGGTCCAAAAGCCACAGGCATTGAGTAGAAACCATCTGTCGAGTTTTGAATGGTGATCTTTCCATAGATCTAGTCGTGTAGTCAACACTCCTCTCTCATGAAGCTGAGCAGCCGCAATGAGCTCAGGCTTGGCCTGCAGAACTGAGGGTAAACAGTACGTGCTCTCCAGTGTGCTGTGTTGCTAAGCTGTGGTGTTCAGTGGGCTGGGTGTGTCACCTGCACTTTTGACCTACAATAACCCCATTATACACCAAGATGCATCTGTACATGCTTTTTTTTTTTTTTTTTTTTTTACTTTTGGAAGGCAAAGCCATGGATTGGCATTGATGTGAGAAAAGAAGAAAGCCTGGATAAAGTCAGTAAAATTACTAGACACAGGTAGCTTGGTTGACAAATTTTGCTCTACAGAAGCCCATTTTTGTGGCACCATTTTTCAGCTCTCAAAACAATACTTCATGTGGCTGCAATCACAAATGGGCATCCTGAGGCCTGGAAGTTTCTGTCCAGTGAAGTATAATGAGCATTTCCTTGGACAAGAGTGCTTCACCAAATGCAAATGGATTTCTACAAGTAATCCCTTGATTCTAAGCCTGTGGTAAGCTAACTTTTTGTGCAAGCATCAATTTAAACACATTACATAGAAAGTTTACAGCTTCCGGTTCAGCACCAGGGCTTAGAGGCTAAATCTTGCCTTGCAACCTCTGGGATCCCATATGGGAGCAAATTCATGTCCTGGCTGCTCCACTTCTCTTCCAGCTCCTCACTGATGGCCTGGGAAAGCAGCAGAGGATGGCCCAAAGCCTTGGGACCCTGCACCCAGGTGGGAGACCTGGAAGAAGCTTTTGGCTCTTGACCTTGGATCCACTCTGCTCAGTTCTTGTGGCTACTTGCGGAGCGAAACAGCAGATGGAAGATCTCTTTCTCTTATCTCTTTCTCTCTGTAAAATCTGCCTTTCCAATAAAATAAAACACATCTTAAAAAAAAAAAAAACTAAAAGTTTACAGCTTCCCATTCTCTTTTTTCTAAATTGAAATCCTTGTTGGTTCTTCTCATCACAAAATGCTATAAACTTAAAGGGGGTGGGAGAAATGGATTGCTTTATAGCTATTAAACATGAGCACCTATACCCACGAAGGAGGTAGTAAAGTAAAGGTATTTTCCAATATTTTCATGAAATTAGATCAAAACACCAGGTGGGGGAGTGAGCATTTGGCATAATGATTCAGATGTTGGTTGGGGTGCCTACATTTCACTCGGGAAGTCCTGGGTTCAAGGCCAGCTCCACTCCTGGTTCTAGCTTCTCACTAAGGCAGGCCCTGAGAGGCAGCTAAAGCTCATTTCATGGTTTAGCAGCAAAGGCTGATGAGAAGTGTTCTGTTGGTGCTTTCTTCCCCTCCGTGCTAGGTTCTGTAACCTCCCCTGACTGGTTGGAGATGGCTTTGTCCCCATTTCTAGAGATTATTTCAGGAGGATGAGTGTTTGGCCTAAACACTGGTTAGCTCACTGGTTAAGATGTCTGTGTCCCACATGAGAATGTCAATGTTCAGTTCCTGCCTCCGGATCCTGATGTTAGCTTCCTGCTAATGCAGACCCTAGAGGCAGCAATGATGGCTCCGGTGACTGGGATCCTGCCACCTAGACTGCACAGGCGTCTCCTGCCTTCAGCTCTGGCTAACGTCTGTTGCAGATAATTGGTGAAAGAACCGTGGACAGAAGCTCTCTCTGCATCTATCTCATTGTCTCTCAAAAAAAAAATTTTTTTTTTAATTATTCCAACTGTCTGTAAAAAAAGTTTTCCCATAAATCTGTATGTGTATGTATCTATGTAATTATAGAATAGAATAGAATTGTGGGCTTCAAAACTTCACAGAAACTGCATATTATGGAAAAATTAAGCAGAGATGCAAAAATGTGCATTAAAAGCCTTATCTTTCAACTCCATTTTCCATAAACTGTTTAAAGTACCTCACAGAAGACATGTGTGAGATACATTTAGATTTAATTTTTAAGCTAATGCCCATTTTGAATTACGGTATTTTAATAACATTATAGAGTCAATTCTTACATGATTTTCAGGTATAAAATCATGTTATTTGCCCAAACCAATACGTTAAAAGAGGCACGATTTAGAGGACAGGTTGTATACTTTTACAAAAATGATGCGCACTTTGTAGTCCTGAAGCTTGCATGCTACATATCTTGCCTCTTAAAAACTATTTACTTGTTTGAGAGGGTAAGACAGCATTTCCACTCACTGGTTCACTTTCCAAATGCCCAACCATATGGACTGGATCAGGTGGAAGCCATCGGTGAGAAACTCAATCCAGCTCTTCCACAGGGGGAGCAAGGACCAAGAGCTTGAACCCTCTCAGGTTTCATTAGATTGAAATGGGCCCCCAATTATGCTGAAATAAAATTGATTTAGGAAAGCTACCCAACATTGCTAACAGAAAGAAAGGACTTCAACATAGACAGGAATATAACCGGCTCATGAACCTGAAGACTAAATTTTGTGGGTTTTAAAAATTTTTATTTTTAACATTATTTACATGGTTGAAAGGTATGTACAGATTTTGGGTCTCTGATTAGGGCAGGCAGGGTCAAGCCATGGAGGAAGTTAGGTGGGATAAATGTTTCAAAATTTTTTTTCTCCCGTGTTGCCAGGGAGGGAAGGACAGGGACACTGCTTGCTGTCAAATTACATCAGCACCTGGAATGGGAGGATGGTCATTTGACTATGCCTTAGAGATCCTGACGTGGGGAAGAGTGTCCCAAGGGTGTTGCTTAGAGTTTTTGATAGTTCTGAGATGTCATCGACTTCCTTGCAACAGGGTTGATAAACTCTTCCTAGGGCCATTGGCTGACCAAGTCCATTTCAGTGTGTATCCACAGGCCCAGGAACATGTTGCAAAGTTGGCCAGGAAAGTGATCCAGCTTGTTCTGCTTTCCATCCTCTGATGAGGTACTCGGCGTTCTCTGCTGACCTAGATGATCTGGCTGTCATGTCTCCCATGTGCATCTGGGCATGCTGTCCACTGCACAGGCATCAGCAACTGAGGAGGCCCAGTCCCGACACATGCACTCCAAGGTCATATCACGTATATTGTGATTTTCCCTATGGCCGGGTTGTGAGTCGGAGCATTGTGTTAGGAATCCTCTAAGAAACCTCCCCTGGAGTAACTTCAGACTTGATTCTGATGTGCGCCAGCTAGCGCAGGTTCAGGTTCAGTCCATTACCTGCACTTCCCAACATACATACCAGTGAATGCAGCTGCCTGGGCAGTTCTGCCCCACACCCATCTCTCACCAAACTGATGGGTGCTGTGGCGTAGGCCAGTTCAGTCTGCCACAAGCCTGGTTTTCACTCACACAAGCAGGTGTGGTAGCCTAGCTGGAGTGACTCCCCAAATCCCTTACCAAACCTGCCCACAATCCCAGCTTTTGTGTGTGCCAGTATGTGATGCGGCCCAGCACTCAGGAGGTTCCCAGGGGTCTTACTGGAACCAGGAGCACATACGTACCTGCTCTGCCATGTGATCCCCCTCCTGATCTCTGAGATAGAAGACCACGGTGTTCCTTTAAGAGGTTTCCCAGGGTGCCCACACATCTCACTGCAAGTCTCTGGAGCTTCGTTAAGAATCTGTCATCCATAGATCACCTATTCTACAGAACTGGAATCTAGTGGAGTATATGTAAAGTCTTCCTGAGGTGTTCTAAGAATGTGAGGAATTTCTCTGTGACCTATCAGAGACTTGGTTTATGTGAACCCACCCCCAAAAGTTGTGTTTAGCAATCTTAATTTATGAATACTCTTATCTATAAGTCAATTCAAATAGACCTTAGTAACTTGCCACAGAGACATTTACATGTAAACAGGTAACACACATTACAGGACAATAAAGCAATTTTAGTAATAGCCTTTTTTAAAAAAAAGATTTATTTATTTATTTATTTATTGGAAAGTCAGATATACAGAGAGGAGGAGAGATAGAGAGAAAGATCTTCCATCCGATGATTCACTCCCCAAGTGACCGCAATGGCTGGTGCTGTGCCAATCCAAAGCCAGGATCCAGGAATCTCTTCCGGGTCTCCCACGTGGGTGCAGAGTCCCAAAGCTTTGGGCCGTCCTCAACTGCTTTCCCAGGCCACAAGCAGGGTGCTGGATGGGAAGCGGGGCTGCTGGGATTAGAACCGGTGCCCATATGGGATCCCGGGCGTGTTCAAGGCGAGGGAGGACTTTAGCCACTAGGCAATGCCGCCGGGTCCAGTAATAGCTTTTTAAAATCTCTGAATATTTTCAAAATTACCAACCATTTAGAATTACATCCTACTCTTAGTAGCTTGAATTAACCCTATTTTTCCTTTGGAACCTGTAGTTTACTGTTATATGTTTGCTTTATTTGCATATAGAGTTGTATTCTGCTGAATGCAATAGAAGTCTTTTGGAACCTAGAATCTGAAACATCCGTGGTTAGATTATAAGACATTAATCAACAAGTAGAGGCATCTATTTACACCGTATTTTAGAACCACCTACTGGATTTTAGAAACACTTGTACTATTAGGCCCCTGGCTTTCTTCATTAAGCTCATAATTGTAACTAATGACAATAAGACCTTAAACTTATATAACTTTTGGACAGTTGTATCAACAGCATTTTGCTATTCTAATTTCAGAATTTGCATCGCTTCACATCTTGACAGTACCTTTGATATAATCCAAATAGCCTGATCAGTGGTTGTCTCTACAAACTGAGAAATAAGTCCTTTGACATTTCCAAGAGGCCTCACTGGAAATAACCAAAATCCCCAAATTTAAAACTTCTGAATTCCTGTCAAGGATTCCAAGAAGTCTTAAAATATGTGGTTGGAATAGCATCCGTTTATATACCACAATATAGATCAGATTTAATTATCAGCATAAATTGATTACTCAAATACTCCCAAAGCAAGTACATAACTTGTGTTGTTTTTAAACAATCAGAATGAGAGACAGAGAACACAAAGATTGTGTCGATTAAAAAAAAACTTACAAATGAGAGTAAGCATATTGGTTTGTCTCATACATTGAAACAATTTAATAGAGTTAGAGCTAGAGCTTACTGGAGCTAGTTAGAAAATTTAGCCACCAATGAGATAAGAATCATTTTTAAAAGGGTGCTAAAACTGTGTTGTTTTAAAAGAGGATCAGATTCTAATTCCATGTATCAACATAGATATTTAGCAAATGCAGAAAAACAATATGACTAAAAACTTTCAAGTCAGAGCACATGAACTTATCTCACAACCTGGAACAATTTTAGTTAGAATACTTCTTTATCAGCAAACAAGCACTAATATACATTAGCAACTTATGAAAAAGTATCAAAGATCCACACATAAAACAACTTTAGGTATAAACGGTGACATTTGTATGGCATAAATTTGGCATAATTTTGTAATCTTATGAGCTACTTTACATGATCTAAATTAACTGAAATGAGTGCTATGTCAGCCAAGTTAAGTTTTAGTCTTTGAAAGTTCTAGGAATCCTACTGGAAGTCCCAAAGTCAGGAGACTTGGTTTAGAACTTTGAAGAATTATCAGCAGCCCAAATCGTTTAATGAAAAGAAAATACATTTAAGGCCCTGCACGATAGCCCAGCAGCTAAAGTTCTCACCTTGAATGCGCCAGGATCCCAAATGGATGCCAGTTCTAATCCCAGCAGCTCCACTTCCCTTCCAGCTCCCTGCTTGTGGCCTGGCAAAGCAGTTAAGGATGACCCAAAGCCTTGGGATCCTGCATCCTAGTGGGAAACCTGCAAGAGGCTCCAGGCTCCTGGCTTCAGACTGGCTCAGCTCTGGGCATTGCAGTCACTTGGGGAGTGAATCAATGGACAGAAGATTTTCCTGTCTGTCTCTTTTCCTCTCTGTATATCTGTCTTTTCTATAAAAAAAAAAAAATCTTAAAAAAAAAATACGTTTAACTCAGCATTTTGTTGTTGTTGTTGTTATATTATTTTTTATTGATTACATTATTGTACACTGCCTCATAGCCTATGGGATTCCCCCAAGACCTCCCCATACCTTGCCTCCGTAGTGGATTCCTCCACCTTGTTGCAGTATTATAGTTCAAGTTCAGTTAAGATTCTTTCATTGCAAGCATAGAGTCCAGCATCTTATTGTCCAGATAAATTCAACGGTTTCTTGGGGAGACCATCTCTGGTCTGAAAGCAGAGCTGGCAGAATATCATCCCAATCAATTAAAAGCCACAACATAACATCAACATCAATTTACAACATTATGGAATTAATTGACATGGTATTGAGTAACAAATATGTTTTAAAAAAATGCAAGTTCTTAACTGCATCCTCTACTTCATTGACATTTCAATTTTGGTTTATACACAGAACCGGCTGCTATACACCTTAAAATGGCTATAGGGTACTATTCAGCTGTCTCATGACTATTTTCATTTTAGCATTCAGCAGTTTATAGTGTTGAAGCTTAATTTTGCTGAACTTGGCAGATTTTGGAATAGTCTAAACTGGCTTATAACTCTATCAAGGCATATGACAAAAATTGCAGAACAGTTTTAGGAGGGGTGTGCAGAGAAATCTTCAATACCTTAGTGAGGAGTAACTAATCTTTGTGTCCTACCTAGTAAGGCATGTGTGAGTCCATGCTGACCGTTTCCTGTCTGGTTCCAAGCTTTCCTTGTTGTTCTCTGTTTATCTATTCCAATTTGTGTGTGTGCGTGCATGTGTGTGTTTTGGGGTGGGGGGCTTCGGAGCTACCCTGATGGTCATTGCAAGATAGGGTGCAGATCCAAGGTTGGAACTAAGTGAGAACCAGAGAAAGCTCTCTCCCTAGTCCTGAAGGAAGCTTGTTGTTCCGATGACCTTGGATCCTGCAAGGAAGGGTTTGGGCTTCTTCCATCCCATGTGGTAGATCCAAATGGGGGTGGATGACCTCAGAGTTCTTGGCCTCTGAAGGCATTCCAGTTCCCCATGGTCTGCTTGGCAGTTGGGATGTAGTCCTTGGTGCCCATACTGATTAACTCAGCATTTTAACACTGTGGGCCAAATCTGATTAGAATTAAGGCAAGTATTAGAAATAGACAGATAACTAACTTCTTTCAAGACTCAGCAACAGCAACAGAGAAATGCAGAGAGCCTTCTGAGACACATGACAGCTCTCACCACTGAAGTCACTTACCATAGTGTAGAAGAACCTGATTCAGCACATGAAACCATTATTTATAACAGTGAGATGCAGCATGAGACAAAAAGGCAGAGAAGAGCCACAGGAAAACGCTGACATAAATTGCAGAGAAAGGAAAAGTGTTCCCCAGGTTAGAAAGCATTAAGGGATTCTAGGCTCTGCCCAGCTGGGGTGGGGAAACCTGTACCTAGCAGCATTCCCATTATCTAAGAGAAGGAGAGACAAAGGAACTTTCATCTCTTGCTAGATATTCATGACAGTGTCTACAAGGGTGCAGCCAAGAAACTTCAGCTAAAAGCAAGATAGAACAGTGAAGAGCCAGGGTGCATTCCAAAATGGCATGGGTGCTGTACGGTCTTCATGGAGGTAGGGTTGTTGTAGAAACTTGAGTTAGTCCAATCAATCTGTGTGAAGAAAGCCATGTTAGGCTAACTCCATCCCCTGGCTAATAAGTAAGCCATGCAATGGTGCAGAAAAAACCAGACATTTTTATTTACGCTCTGGGGGTCAGGGGAGTCCCACAGGGGGTGTCTCTGACCATTTCCCTTTGCCAGCAACAGGGTAGAAATGGGACTCTGCCTGCTCAGATATACCATTGTTTAGGACATACATTTTTCAGAACAACACGTGCAGAGTACTGAAATGAGAGGATGGAAACAGAAGCACTGCTCAGGTCTTATTTTTCCTCAGTGTGAGATGTCTGTGATGGTCTTAAGCAGCTAGTTCAGGGTCATGAGTTTGGAAGCCACCCCTCTGCCCACCCATGAGTCAAATGGCACTCACTTATCATCACCTGGAACCTTAAAGGGGGTGATATTGCAGGACATGAACTGGCAGCCATATGGGATCTCAGTGCATGCAAGGAGAGGACTTTAGCCACTAGGCTACCACACTGGGTCTGATGTGTTGTATTTCACACATTTGTGCATTTTCAACAGTTCCAGGAGAGGGGAGGCCTAGCAATAATGGAATGTGGACAGAGAAGCCAGATCAAAGTGAATGTTTAATATTTTGTAAGTGTCTTCCAGAAAATTGAAACAGAAAAAATGCTTCCAGACTCCTTTTATGAGGTCAGCTTACCGTATTACTAAAGCCAAACAAGGACAAAAAATAAAGAAGGAAAAAAGAAGAAAGGAAGGAAGGAAAGAAGGAAGGAAGGAAGGAAGGAAGGAAGGAAGGAAGAAAGGAAGGAAGGAACGATAAGATGGGCTAGAATTTATTCCTGGTAAATATAGATTTTAAAAATTCTTAACAAACCACTAACAAATCAAATTCAACAGCACATGAAAAAACACCATTCATTGAAATCAAATGGAATTTATTCCTGGGATTCAACAATGATTCATCATTTGCAAATAAATAACTGTGGAATACCAAATTCACAGAATAAAGAAAAAAAGTAATGATTAACTTAATGAATGTAAAAAAAAGCTTTTGCCAAAATCCAACATTTTCCCTCTTTTTTTTAAAATCTTTTTAATTTTTTTGTTGGTAATTACAGGGTTGACCAGGGTGGGAAGGATCAAGGATCAGGGAAAAGTGGGTGAAATCATTGCCTCCTAATTCTCCATTTCTTCTTGTCTCAGGGAAACGGGGAGATAAAAGGGGAAGGCACAACCAGTCTCCCAAATATCTCAGCACCCAGGGATGGGGATCTGCCAGCCAGCATCAACCCAGGGTCCCACTATAGTGCATGTTCCAAGGGTTCTGATCAAGTGGTTTGGATAGATCTGCAATGCTGTCAATTTCGCTGATCCAAGGGTGATGCAGTCCTCCCAGTGCCCATTGGCTGATAGAGTCAACCTCAAGTTTCCATTCACCCAGATTTTTGCTGTCATTATCCACAGGAGTTTTTGTTCAATTTGCTCTGTTCTCCTTCCTATGCAATGGTACCAAATGGGCCGCCATAGTCTTCATGTGCATCAAAGTCTGCATCCACAGCTATGCCTTTTTTTTACTCACAGGCAGGACCAAAGGCTAGGACCAGGTGAAATAAGCCCTGCCAGATCCCTTACCCCTGGGGCCCATGCACCGTCACCCACCTCGCAGGCAGGTCCTGGAAAGTGCTGAGACCTAGCCTGTCTTGGCCCACACCCATGTGTCTGTTGCGAGAATAAGTCGATGTTGGGACTTAGCCCCATTTGGCCCACCCCCAGACCCAGCCCAAGTGCCTGTTAATGGATGCTGCAGCCTTGTCCAGCCTACTCAGCTCAGGCACTCAGCAGTGAGAGCTACAGCCCAGTAGGGGAGTCCCCAGAATTCCCCTACCAGGCCCATTCCCAGCCCTGGGTCATGCATGTTCTGGTGGGAGCTTCAATCTAGCCTGGCATGGCCCACCCGCAGTATCAGCTCTCACTGAAACTGGGTGTTGCAGCCTAACCCAGCCAAGTGCAGCCCACATCCTGTCCTGGCTCTTATGTGTCACTGGATGTTAAGGCCTAGCCCAGACTAGCCTGTCCCCAGACCTTAGCCCACATAAATGCTGACAAGTGTTGCAGACTTACCGGTCCTGGCCTGCCCCCAGCTCCCAGACTCCCCAGCAAGAACTGCAAAATAACAGTGGAGTTCCCCAAGCCCCCCTACAACTGCTGCTCCCAGCCCCAGATCTCATGGGTACCAGTGGGGAAAATGGCCCTGCTTGACATGGTCTGCCCTCAGTCCTGGCCCTTGCATGTAGTAGCAGGTGTTGTAGCCTGGCACCACCCTGTCTTCTCCCAGCCCTGGCCCAGGCCCCCAGGAGTGTCAGGTAGGTTCATCTCAGGTGAGTTCTGTGGGCCAGCATGGTTCAGTTGATCCCTGTCCTAGCTCTTTATGTAAACTGGCAGTTGCTGGAGTCCTACAGCAGCAAGCCCACAATCCCCTTACATAATCAGCCCCCAAGATCTGGTTCTCTTGCTTTCTGGTGAGTGCTGCAGCTCAGCCTGACATGGCCCACTCCCTGCTCCGAGTATACCCCACCTCCCCAGCCCCAGCTTTTGACAATATCAGTGGATGGCAGGTAATGCTATTTAGCCCAGCCCAGGTCTTCCGCATGGACAGGTGCTCTGGCCTGATACAGATATGCCCTCTAATTCCCCCCTAAACGATTCTGACTCAGCTCCTACATGGAGTGCAGTGACCCAGTCTGTGGAAGACCCCCAGACATCATTCCTTCCCTGTGAAACATGCCCTCACCTGTTCTCACTTCCCTGGGCAATCTGCAGCATCCTGGGACTGTGGCACCTGGAAGCCGGAGTAGCATGTCACAGCCTTGAGTTGCCGCACCTCCCAATTTTGCTTTAAAAGAAGAAGAAAACCAAATAAGTAACAATGTTGTCATGCTGGTATAGTTACACAAATTTGGCATTAACCAGGCCTACCAGCTATTGGCTGCTTTTCTCCCAGCAGTGTAACACTTGCCTAGGTACAAGGTAACCTAAACATTTTCTCTTTTTAAATTAATATCTATTCATTTGACAGTCAGAGTTATAGAGAGGGGGGAAAAGGCAGAGAGAAAAAGATCTTCCATCAATGGTTGTGACAGCCAAGGGTGAGCCAGGCTGATGCCAGGAGCCAGGAGCTTCATCTGGGTCTCTCACATGAGTGCAGGGTTAAAGCACTTGACCCATCTTATGCTGCTTTCTCAGGCGCACTGCTGAAGAGCTACATTAGAAGTGGAGCAGCTAGGACTTGAATGGACAGTAGTATGGGATGTTGGTGTAACAAATAGCAGTTTAACCTTTAACCTGCATTATTGTAACACTTGCCAACAACCTTAGAAATGCAAAATAAAAACTTCAAGAAATGAAGAATAACTAAAATATTCCTGAACACAATAAAGTCCATGAATGAAAACCTTAATACTAACATTCTAATTAGAGTTAAAAATTGGAAGTTGTGGGGCCCATGCCAGGGCTGTTGAGCACCATGGCTCAACAGGCTAATCTTCCGTCTTCAAGTGTCAGCATCCCATAATAGAGCCAGTTCATGTCCTGGCTGCTCCATTTTCCATCCAGCTCCGTACCTGGCCTGGGAAAGCAGTGGAGGATGGCCCAGTCCTTAACCCTGCACCCACGAAGGAGATTGGGAGATTGGGAATAGGCTCCTGCCTTTGTATTGGTTCAGCTCTGACCATTGCAGCCATTTGAAGAATGAAACAACTAATGGAAGATCTTTCTCTTCCTCTCTTCTCTGAAAGCCTATCTATCTAATAAAATAAATATCTTTTTCTTTTCATGTTTATCCAAAGAGAGCTTGATGATGATGTGTCATGATTGGGATCACTTTTGGTTGAATCTATTCTGGGCACTCTGCCCTTCCTGAATTTGGCTTCCCCTTTCTTTATCCGTGTTAGGGAAGTTTTCATTTATTATTTCATTGAATATATCTTTCAAACCAGCTTCTTTCCACATCTTCAGAAACATCTATCATACTCCTGTTTGGCCTTTTGAAAGTATCACCTAAATCTCTCTTTTTTTTAAGATTTATTTTTATTTTTATTTTATTTTTATTGAAAAGGCGGATATACAGAGAGGAGAGACAGAGAGGAAGATCTTCCGTCCGATGATTCACTCCCCAAGTGAGCGCAACGGCCAGTGTTATGCCAATCCGAAGCCAGGAGCCTCTTCCTGGTCTCCCACAAGGGTGCAGGGTCCCAAAGCTTTGGGCCGTCCTCGACTGCTTTCCCAGGTCACAGGCAGGGAGCTGGAAGGGAAGCGGGGCCGCCGGGATTAGAACCGGTGCCCATATGGGATCCTGGGCATGCAAGGCGAGGACCTTAACCACTGCGCCACCGCGCCAGGCCTGATACCACTTAAATCTTGTCTGATCTTCTTAGCTTTACTCAGTTCCCCTTCCAGTTATCCAGCATTTTCACATGTGGAGTCTTCCAGTCCAAAATCCTTTCTTCTGCCTCACTCATTCTATTATTGAGGCTTTCCACTACATTTTTAATATACTGTATTGTATTCTCTCTCTTTTTTTAAGATTTATTTCTATTGGACATTCAGACATACAGAGAGGAGGACAGACAGAGAAGATCTTCCTTTTGTCGATTCACTCCCCAAGCAGCCGCAATGGCTGGAGCTGAGCCTATCTGAAGCTAGGAGCCAGGAGCCTCTTCCAGATCTCCCACGCGGGTGCAGGGTCCCAAACACTTGCGTCATTCTCGACTGTTTTCCCAAACCACAAGCAGGGAGCTGGATGGGAAGCCGGGCTGCCGGGATTGGAACAGGCACCCATATGGGATCCTGGCTTGTGCGAGGCAAAGACTTTAGTGGCTAGGCTATCATACCGGGTCCATCTCAGGCCTATTTTTAAGCTGTATTGTCTATAGGTCGACTACTGAGCAACTTCTGTGCCTGGTTCTTCTTTGCGTCACTCATACTACTCCTTCCAGGAGGTTTCAGTTCTGAACTTCCATGCCGTGCTTTTTCCACAGCCACCACAGCCAGGCCTCCATGTCACCCTATGATCCCATGTTGCGGCCGTGCCGTTGTCTGCTCTGCCTTTTTCCTGCTCATGGTTCCAGAAGTACCCGGGACTAGTGAGGCACCAGCTGTGGCTTTTAACTAGATCACAAGGCTGTCAGCAGTGCCCAACAAATGGATTTTTTTCTCTCTCTTCTTGCTGGAACCTGCTGGCAGTTAAGTCTGGGGACAACTCAGATCTGTTTTGCATGAAACTTGTGGGACACCAAGGACCCCATGGGACGAGCTCAATGCATTGAGCCACAAGTGAGTTCTCCCCTGGCTTAGCTCAGGTGCAGCTTGCTGTTGTCCTGTTTACCCCACCACCCAAGTGGCTTTGTTCCAGTAATCAAAATGGTGCCAAATGTGGCACTGGTGACAGTTTGAGCCGTGAAATCCACCATGTACCCACACTCGTCCAATAGGCCTCAGTCAGGCCACTCTGCTTTCACTCACGATCATGTTAAAAAAAAAAAAAATCAGCCAGTGGGTCCGGCGCAATGGCATAGTGGCTAAAGTCCTCACCTTAAATGCCCCAGAATCCCATTTGGGCGCCAGTTTCAATCCCGGCAGCTCCACTTCCCATCCAGCTCCCTGCTTGTGACCTGGGAAAGCAGTCGAGGACGGCCCAAAGCCTGGGACCCTGCACCCGTGTGGGAGACCTGGAAGAAGTTCCTGGATCCTGGCTTTGGCTAGGCTCAGCACTGGCCGTTGCAGTCACTTGGGGAGTGAATCATGGGACGGAAGATCTTCCTCTCTGTCTCTCCTCCTCTCTGTATATCTGACTTTGCAATTAAAAAAAAAAAAGTAAAATAAATCTTTAAAAAAAAATCAGCCAGACCCACAGTCCTATGGTTTGGGTTGCCGTGTGTCCCCAGTGACCTCGCCTTCCTGCCTGACTGCAGGCGGACTCCAGTCACTACTGGTGAATCCATTTGCTGCAAGCCCGCTCTGCTGCTTCCCTTTTTTCCATAAATCTCCAGGTGTCCCTCTGCCATCGGCCTGCCCACTCTTGGGTCCCAGGTCTCTGTTTCTCCTGCACTAATTCTTCATCATTTTAATGTGTGCTTACCCTATTCCCCCATCTTGTTCATTCCCAATGCTGGTTTTTTTCATCAGCCCAATCTTAGTTATGGACTTTTCCATGTATCAGGTGCGCAGAACCCAGCACTGAAGGGCAAGTTTGAGGGTTCTACAACATTGCCTTCAACCAGTCTATGGTGTTGTTTCGCAACATGATTTTTGGGAGGATAAGTCAGCACATGGAAGATCTCTCTTTGTCTCTCCTCTCTCTGTAACTCTGCCTTTTAAATATAACTAAATTTTTAAAAAAGGAAAGAAAAAGTAGGCATATTGACAGAGAACAGGAGAGTGAGCCCATGCATAAACCCACGCATTTAGTCCATTGATTTTGTTTCTGTTGGTTTTTTTTTTAAAAAAGATTTACTTATATTTATTGGAAAATCAGATCAGATTTACGGAGAGAAGGAGAGACAGAAAGAAAGGTCTTCATGCTGGTTCTCCCCAAATGGTTGAAAAGGCCAGAAGTAAGCAATGCAAAGCCAAGGGCCTGGAGCCTTTTCTGGGTCTCCCACACGGGTGCAGAGTCCCAAGGCTTTGGGCCATCTTCAACTGTCTTCCCAGGCCACAAGCAGCGAGATGGATGGGAAGCAGAGCAGCTGGGACACAAATCAGTGCCCATACAGGATCCCTGTGCTTGCAAGGTGAGGATTGAGCCATTTAGCCATTGAGCTATCATGCAGGGCCCTTATTTCTGTTGTTGTTGAATATTTATTTTATTTGTTTTAAAAGCCGAGGTACTGAGAGGAGAGAAAAAGAGAGAGAGAGATATTCTATTTTCTGGTTCACTCTCCAAATGGCTGCAACAGCTGAGGCTGGAACTGGACCAAGCCAAAGTCAGGAATGGGAAGCCATATGGCTGCTGAGACCCAAGGATGTGAACCACTTTTTCCTGCTTTCCTCAGCTCTTTAGCAAGGAACCGGATTAGAACTGGAGCAATTTGAATCGGTGCCCAAATGGGATGACAGCATTGCAAGTGGCAGCCTAACCTGTTATACCACAATGCTTGCCCTTAATCCATTGATTTTTGATAAATATGCTAAGAATACACAATGGAGACAAGATGGCCAATTTTTTTTTCCAGTAAATGATGGGGAAAGTGGATATACAAAAGCAGAAGAGTTAGATTCTTGCCTTGTATTTTCACACCCCCATATTAAGCGCCTAGCCTGAAGTTTTAGCTCTTCTGATTTCCGCTCCCTGTAAATGCAGACTCTGGCAGGAGGAGGTGATAGCTTAAGTAGTTGAGTTTCTCCTACCCATGTGGAAGATCTGAATTGAGTTTTAGGCTCCTACCTTTTGACTGAGTCAATCCTTACTATGGAGTGTATTTGGACAGTGAACCAGCAGGTAGAAGTCTCTCCCTTTTTCTCTGCCTGTCTCTGTCCACCTTTCAAATAAACAAAAGACAAAATTTTTTAAGTTCTTAATCAAAAAATAGCTTTATCAGAAGACTTCACTAGGAGAGTAAACCATCATACATCATGGAGCTACACTCTACCTAGCTAACAAAGAACTTCCTAGCTAATGCATTCCTACAAATACAATGGTAAAATGAATAAAAGTTTCAAAAGCACGTTCCATAAGGTAGCTAACCCACACACAAAAAAGTTACTCACACTTGTAAGTCACAAGGAAGATGCAAATTAAAACCACAATAGGAAGGTGATTGAATTGTCTCCAGAATATTGAAACACGGAACTTATAAGGAACATCCAACTGGAACAAGATACAGATTCTCCTGATATTCATACCACAATGAGTTCCAATACAGTAACTGGAGTCATTCTGTGGTAACTGTTGGACACAGCTCTGAATTGCTCTGTGTAATCATATGCCAATTGTTTAGAAAGTTGCTTACACCATTATAAGATTTATATCATTCTCAGTGAATCCGTTAGGCTGTCTTTTTTCATATCCTGAAATTAAAGGACTCCATGTGGAGGCTTTCAGAGAGGCATTCTGGATAGGGTGAGTCTCCCAAATATAGCAAGTCAGAATTGTCCAGCCTGTAGTGACCACACCAAGTGTGCAGTTCCACTTAGAGACTGGTCACCACACCAACCCTGCCCGTGTGTTGCATACAGTCTCATGCTAACACTGACTCCTGTCGTTAAGGATAAAATAATGACTTCCAGCAAGTGGGAGAGGCTAATGTGCAAGGGCATACTCTTTCATGGAATGGAAATTATTGGTTGGAGGCCCAGTGCAATGGTTCCGTGGCTAAATCCTCACCTTGCACACAGTGGGATCCCATGTGGACACAGGCTCATGTCCCGGCTGCTCCACTTCTACACAGAGGATGGCTCAAAGCCTTGGGAACTTGCACCTACTTGGGAGATCCAGAAGAGGCTCCTGGCCCTTGACTTCAGATAGGCTCAGCTCTGGCCATTGTGTCCACTTGTGGAATGAACCAGCAGATGGAAGACCTTTCTCTCTGCCTCTCCTTCTCTCTGTAAATCTGACTTTCCAATAAAAATAAATGAATCTTAAAAAAAAAAAAGAAAAAGAAAAAAATAAACCATTGGCTGGCTGTTTTCTTAAATCATTACTCCAAATGATACTGGGTTTGGTTTTTCTTTTCCTTGAAAAACTTAAGAATTTCAAAATGCACATTAAGTAGTTTATTGCTCTAGCTATATCCCAGGCTCAGAATTTACTTGAGCCTGTTGAATCCCTGAGTTTGTAGGTCCATAAATCTGTATTTGTATTTGTTACCATGCGTATTAACGGGGAGCATTTGAGGGGACTTAGGATGAGTTCTAGAAAAAACAGTGGAAAGAGAATTAAGCATGTGGAGTCTGTGTTTTGCAATGTGGTTAAGACACCATTGGGAGATCCACACCCTTTATGAGTGTCTGGGCTCATCTCTTCTACTTTTAGCTTCATGCTAATGTGCACCTGGGAGGCAAAAGGTAAATGCTCTAGTATCTGGATTCCTGCTACTCACATTCGGGTCATTGTTAGAGTTGAGAAATGAATTAGTAGACAGAGATCTTTGAACCATAAGTGGCCAAAGACCTTTCAAATAAGGGGGGAGGAAATGGCGCCTGTTTCCAGTGTAACCTCAAGGGAAATATGAAACAATAGAAGCTGAAGAAACTTTTATGAGATGCTTGATGGCACTTAGGGTATAGGCAGTGGAATTTCTGGGTCAGGTGGCTGATTTCAACTTAGTGATGGAATAAGATGCCTTCTCCCCACTTGAGCTAAACAACCAGCATGACCAAATCGCCAGGGGCTCCTGTGGGTATTGGTGCAGCTGGGGGTTGAGGGCATGGCAGCCCTAGGAGTCGGCTGTGTCCATGGAAAGGACAGCCTCAGGCAGGTTGTCCTGAAGTCCCACTGTGATGGGCCTGTGGGGGCTGTGGAGAGGAATCTTTGGGTTGCTGAAGGAAATCTGACCTCCTTTTATCCAAGTATTCTTGAGGTCTGAGACATCTGGGATACACAGAAGGGAGAGGATCTGATATAATACCTAGTAACACCACCACTTACCTCACGTTTTAGAAAACTACAAGCCGGTAAAATTTCTAAACAATTGAAACAACCTTTTAGGGTTTAAAATATTTTATGATGGTGCTTTCAAAAATTATATGGAAAATGAAGTTAAAGAGTAAGTTTATTTTAGAGGAAAAAAGTTCTGAAATTCTGAGTAGTTGTTTCACAGGACACATTTTCTGTGGGCTTGTGGAAGGCCTATTGTGATCTTCCTATTGTGAAGTTTACAAAAATACGCAGTATACTTCACTATCTTCTTAAACAGGAAAAAATTATACAGCTGCCTCCTGGTGTCTCCCAGTCACCCAGAGCTAGGATGATGCTCTGTGCGTTCAGGCGTTTGGGTTCTGCTGACAACCTAAGGCTACACTTCCTAAGACCCAGCCTCCTGGATGCTTGGGCTTTCATAATTCCTGTGCCTACTGCGGATGCTCTTCTGTTTTCCCTTTGTCATTAGACTGTCAAAGATGCTTCTTCCTGGGGAAGAGTTTCTAGAATTTATTGTACCCTCGCCATCCTTTTAATTTGCTCTGGATATAGAAATCATATGACTTGTTGGGAGTGAAAACAGAACCAACCCAGCAATTGCAACCACCAACTGATTGGAGCGATGGACGGTGCCAGGCCCTGTACTTGTTAGCACATACAAGAAGTTTCTTTGGAGATCTTCCTAATCTAAATGCTGGACTCAGAACCCTAACGAAGAAAAGAGAGAAGACAGAACAAGTCAACCAACCATCTCAGCTATGATGGACTATGTCAATCAGTGGATTTTTCAAAGCCCACATAGTGCTTGGAGTGGCAAGATTGACAGCAATTCATAACTGTTGCAATATCAAAACCACTTGAGCAAGAACCTCAGAGCATGCCCTACATCCGGGACCTGGGGAGGGTGGGAAATTGGGTGGGCCTTCTCCCTTAATACCCCCCTTTAAACATGAAGGTAACAATATGGAAAACATACTAGTATTATCCACTTTCCTGTAGCCCTTGAACCTTCTTACCCTAATTAACTATGTAAAGAATGTCAAAATAAAATTTTATTTAAAAAAAAAGAAATCATATGACTTGTAAAAATCCTACCTATCAAAAAGAAACATCATGGGGATCTAACTTCTGAGAGAGTTAAGGTTTGCCTAGGAATGACATACAAGCCTTTAAGACAGTTATTTTGTCAGTTTGGAGATATTTTACACTGACTTTTGGTGTGGGCTATATTCCCCTTTGTTGAAGTTGCTGGATGGGGAACTCTCTGAGAGGCAATTTTTAATCTACACAAAATTATGATGCTGGCAGGGCTGGAGAGATGACTGTACCCCTCCCTCTCACCCTGCTCCACATTATCCTATTCATTTTATGGAAATTGTAGTAAATATTCTGAATTAATTAGATTGTAAGATCAGTTACCAAAGCATAACGCAGTGGTGTATAAAATTTAATAATGCATGCAACTTACTATGGAAATATAAAATTTTAAGGCCTAGATGGAATTCAAACATGACTTTTGTATGATAAATGAAACAAAATAGTTTTGTTAGAGTAATTTGCTTTATTCCAAGAGAAAAACATCCACAGCATCATTTAAATAGCATACCATTCGTCACATGCAATACTTCCCAGCAAACTAATTTCAGGGAGACTCCAGACTCGATGAATATCCAAGGGTATGGCTCAGGCCCCGCCTCTGCCCATTCTCCTTCAGAAGATCAGCAGGTTCAGTAAAGGCAGATTTCCTAACATAAGCATTATCATATACAGAGAGGACTGGAAATCATAAATGATGTGAGCAACTTTGCTTGATTATGACAGGAAGCCTGCAGATGCAATCTTTGTCGCGAATAAACATCTTCAATTTCTGGCATTATATCATCCAATTCCAGGAAAACATTATCATAATATGAAATAGATGAGAAAGTAAATAGCGATCAGAGCTCCCTGTCAATGGAAAGTTCTGGGTTTTCTCTCTGCTGAACTGGGGCAGCCTGCCTCTGACGGGAGGCAGTCTGAGCTCAGGTTTTAGTGCCCAAGGGACTTCGGGGCAGGTGAACCTCAGCCCCTCTGGGCCATGCATTGGAAATAGCTCTGTCCTCCCAAGGATGGCACAAGACTCCAGAAAAGGAAAGAACATTCAACATGTTCCTCCACCCTACATCCTCTCTTATGTGGAAGCGGTGATCCTACCCCGACAGGCTGCCTGCTGCTCCTCACCTCCAGTCGGGGCTCTTCTATCACATGGCTTGTCTTTCAATTTCTTTTAAAAACGCTGTTTACCTAAGTACATTTTTATTTGTGTATTTATTGATTTGAAAGAGCATTACAGAGAGAGACTTTCTAAATGCTGGTTCATACTCCAAGTGATTGCAATAGTTAGGACTAGGTCAGGAATTATATTCAGGACTTCCATGTTGGTGGCAGCAGGCCCGAGCAGATAAGCCACCTTCCACTGCCTTCCCAGGCACATTAAGTAGCAGGGAGCTAGATTGGAAGTGGAGCCGCAGAGATCTGAACCAGGACCAGTATGGGATGCTGGCAACACAGGCAGCAACTTAGCTGCCTGTTCCATAACACTGGCCACTTGTGTGCCGCCCGACCAGAGAGCTACAGTTGGTCTCTCCTGAATCCATTCTGTCCTGGACTCTGAACAATTCCTGCTCCCAATTCAGGAGTCAGGTGCATCTGTTCCTCTGATCTAGGGGAGCCTACTCAACTCACACTGTTGAGTACTCTATAGACAAAAAAAAAAATTATCTGGAAGGAAGGCTATGTTGTTTTACATTCTGGAAATGCTATGTAGGGCGTTGGCGGAAAAGAAGTTGCAATAACTCAGTGAATGACTCTGCTTTCCCTCTTCCTATTCTGCCCAAGGAGCTGACCTGGGTGGCTCTTCTGTCATGGGCTCTGGCCCTGCCCACCTGCGCAAGGCTGGTCACTGTAGGCACGTCTGGTGAGATGGTGGGGGTGTCTCGTGTGATCTCACCACTGCCTCCAATAACAGGAAACACCAGGAAAGCATCGTGACCCACACTTTGTGGGGTGGGGATTGATCCTGGATCCCAGGCATTGGGTGCATGTGTGGGGTTAAAGACACACCTAACCAGTACCACACCCTGAATCTGATCAGCTGCTCACAGCACCTCCTTCACATGTTTAAGTTTCCCTTTTCCAGCACCATCTTTGTTCTGGTCGCTGCTGCTCCTCTTTCCCAAACCATCGCAGCCTTGCATTGGCCAACATGGGGCAGAGTTCTCTCCTTTGTGTTAAAGCTCTGTCAGAGGGGGCTAGCATTGTGGTCTACCAGGTAAAGCTGCTCTCTCTGACATCAGCACCCCACGTGGGCGCCAGCTTGAGTCCTGGCTGCTCCACTTCCGATCCAGCTCCCTGCTAATGGTCTAGAAAAAGCAGCAAAAGATGACCCAAGTGCTTGGGACCCTGCCGCCTTTGTAGGAGACATAAAAGAAGCTTCTGATTCCTGGCTTGGGCCTTGTCCAGTCCTAGCCATCGTTGCCCTTGGGGAAGTGAACCATGGAAGGTCTCTGTATCCCTCTCTGTGTAATTGACTTTCAAAGAAATAAATCTTGACGTCTTAACTTTATTTTCATGAAAAAGTGTGGAGAATTTGCATGTAGTTTTTCATAATGTTAACTGCTGTGACATTTTTGAAGGCTCTTCATATGCATGGATGTCAAAATTTTTCACCAAAATAAACTTCTCTTTTAATTCTATTTTCCATGAAATTTTTGAAGTACCTCTGTGTATCTAAACATAGCCGAGCCTAGCCGTATGCGTAGTCTGGGCTGCATCTGCCTGCTATAACCCAGCTGAGAGGGGAGTGAACGCTACAGTTAGTTTGCATTCTGGTGAGGTAATAGTAGGCAGAACTCCTTTTGTATTAAAACCTATGCAAGGGCCTGGCGGCGTGGCCTAACTGCTAAAGTCCTCACCTTGAACGTGCCAGGATCCCATATGGGTGCCGGTTCTAATCCCAGCAGCTCCACTTCCCATCCAGCTCCCTGCTTGTGGCCTGGGAAACACAGTCGAGGATAGCCCAAAGCTTTGGGACCCTGCACCCGTGTGGGATGCCTGGAAGAAGTTCCTGGATCCTGGCTTTGGATCGGCATAGCATCGGCCGTTGTGGTCACTTGGGGAGTGAATCATCAGAGGGAAGATCTTCCTCTCTGTCTCTTCTCCTCTCTGTATATCTGACTTTCCAATAAATAAATAAATCTTTAAAAAAAATAAAAGAAATAAAATCTATGCGAATGGTCATTCTGAAAGCTCCTTGTAACTAAAACGCTTTAATTTGTATTTTTTCAAGACAGATTGCTAGTTGCATATAAATTCATGTTACATCTTGTTGACAAATGAGTCTTTTGTTAACTTGTATTTTCATTCCTTTGGATTTATTAAATTTTTAATACTATTATAGCCACACTTATTTAATTTTATTATTATTTTTTACTCTTATGGTACAATTGCATAGGGTCTAGGATTTCCCTACCTGCTCCCCAAATTCCCAACCCCTGGCTGATTTTCCCCATATTGTTATAATAGTGTAGTCCTTCATAAGCAGTCATGTCTATCAGTCTATTACTTAAGTGCCACACTTACTTATAAAGAAATCATTCATGTTTTCTTCCAGAGCTTTTAATTTTATCTTTTGATTTAAAATTTTTGAATCATTAGGGATCAATTCTGGTTTAGGTGAAAAACACGGGCCCATTTTTTAAAAAGTTTTTTTTTTTTTAATTTATTTGATAGAGTTACAGAAAAGTAGAGAGAAAGATGGAAAGATCTTCCATCTGTTGGCTCAGATCCCAAATGGTTGTAGTCGCTGGGGATGGACCAGACCAAAGCCAAGAGCCAGGAGCTTCTTCAGGTCTCCTGGGTGGGTGCAGGTGCCTGAGCACTTGGGGCTGTCCTCTGCTGCTTTCCCAGGCATGTTAGTAGGCAGCTGGATAGGAAATGAAACAGCAGGGCCTCGACCAGAGTCCATATGTGATTCTGGCATCTCAGCTGTTGGCTTCAGTAGTTACCCTATAATGTAGGTCCCCATAGACCCTATTTTAATAACAGGATTAATAGCTTCAACATAAACTATCATCTTTAAGTTACTTAAATATAAATGCAATTTACTACTTAAATTAATTAAAGGCATTTAATATATATAATATTAGCATGCATACAGATCTTTAGTTTTGGAAATATGTATTTATAGGCATGTATGTAGATATAGTGATTTTGAAGTCTCTCATTTGCTGTTCATTAGTTTTGCAATCACCTTGCCTCACTCCCTGAGCCTCTTCTAGTCTCACAAACCCTTTGGCGGTGCTTAGGGGCTCTGTGGTGTGAGAAGGACCCACAGGGTGTCTGCTCTCATGCCTCAGTTGTGACACTCAGCCTCCATTTATAAACGTGTGCAGCAATGTGAAACGGCACCAGTACAAGGCTGTTTGTTCACTGGGATCAGGTGAGTAACAGGGAGCCCGAGTAGATCGCTGTCCATGAACCCAGTGAAGTGTACACACCACAGAAGACAGGAAGCCAAGTCTCCACATGCTCACATATAGAGCCAGCTCCTGTAAGTACAGTTAAGGGGCAAAAGTGTATGTGGTATGAACTTTTGTGCAGGAAAAGAGAGAAAATTAATTGTGTAAAGTATTTTATATATATATATATATTTGCAAAAAGAGATGTTGGGAGAATATATAACAAACTAACAAAAACGTTTCCCTTAGAAGGAGGGAAGCAAATGAAGAATGGGGTAAATGTGAGACTTTCCTGAATCATAAAATGCTGTAGTTTTGACTTATGCAAGATGTGTCTATTAAAATAAAAGAAATTGTAAAAAAAATTCACCACTTACCAAAGTGTGTGAGTAGGAGCCGTGTGTGTGTATGTGTGTGTGTGTGTGTTTTCTGGTGGGATGCTTCAAGCTCAAGATCTGGTTCTGGCATTTCCTGTTTGTGATGCTGACACTCTGGGTAGCACTGCCTACTACTGTGTGCTATCCTGGCAGGCCCAAGTGGCTGACCCATTCATGATCTGCATCTGTGTGTTCTTTCTCCATCATGGAAATAACTCTTACTTTTGACCTTGTTTTCTCTTTGTGTTTTTGTAAGTCCTTGCTATGTATTTAAAGCAGGGGGCATGTCAGGAACTGTGAAAGTACTGTGGCAATGGAAGTCCTTTAATTTTAGCTAGAGAAAAAGTTGAAAATCCCTTAAAAATATTGTTTCTCCTTTTTTTAGAAAATCCAGTACACTCAGACTTGCCAAGTATTTCTTGGATGATAAAAACATTTTAGAATGAAATATTTAAAGTTGAATTTTCAGTATAAAAGATCATGATGCACATAGTTTAAAATGTCATTGATTGTAAGCTGTATCATAAAAAATTGCTTAAACTTTATTATTAAACCCCTGAGCAGATACATCTTGATTCCAGAGATGCAAAATGTGAGGAAAAGTGCATATTAGAGTGGATAAAAACATAGAATTACAAATGTATTCCCATAACTACACTTGGCTAGTTTTAAAAGAGGGAGAATTACAGATGTATGCTTTGAAGATTCAAAAAAAAAAAGTGGATTAAACATATACTGATTCCAGAATATTCCAAAAATCCAAAAGAAATGTTTTGGCTGGAGCAATGCCAAGTGTATGGCAGGTGCTTGGTTAATATTTATGAATAAATAAAGGCCTCTTAGATGACATTGGATGACCACTAAAAGGTAAGGGAAAATATGCAAGAAAATTTCCTTTAAAAAATGCTTATCATAGACTATAACTAGGTCCTGTATTGTCAAGTAGAGAATAAAGAGATGAAAAAAATAACAAAGTAAAGGTATCCTGGTCTTTGAGCAGTTGATATTTTGGTGAAAGAGATATCTGACTTAGTCTGACAATCTGCGGAGGAGGGCTAGTTTGGGCTGAGGGTATAGCTGTGGTACTGCTCTCCAGAGAGAGAATGGTGGAAATTGTGGGGACAGTTAATGACATCAAACAGGCTTGCAACATGAAAGACAGACAAGGGCAGATCCTTGGAGAGTAGCTCTATTAGATGGGAAGAAGAAGATCCAGTGAGGAAAATCAAGACGTGGGCAGAGAGATAAGAGGAGAAATTGGAGAGCAATTTGCCCTTGAGGCCAGAGGCAGAGGCGGTTTTGAGCAGGAAGGAGCGATCAACATTGTCAAATTGCCGAGAGATGGGGCAAGATGAGGAGCGAAGATGTCATCAGATCTGGCAGTTAGGAGGTCATCAGTGACTTTCAATAAAGTAATTTCAGGAAAATGATTGGAGAAGATGTCAGGCCACAGTGAGTTGATGAGTAAATGCAGGGAGAGTTTATCTAGAAAAAGCTTATGAGAACGGATAGGCAGAGGCAAGAAGGAGTAAGGAGAGCAGAAATGGGATCAGTAAACGCAGGAGGGCACAGGCACCTTGCCGCACTGAGACCCAGTGAAGGGCTGAAGGTGTAGGGGCCTGAGCAAGGCAGGCCTGGGGGCTGAAGCTGGCAGCCAGGACCCGGGCCCATTTGTGGGCCCAGCGAGGACAGGCAGAGGTAATAAGCATTCAGACACTCTTTGGTTCAGGTTTTAGCCTTGTACCTCATTGTGTGAATCTAGGGAAATGTCTTAACTTTTGCTTTTAGGAAAGGTTCCTCAAAAAGGAGGCAGTCACCTCACCAAATCAACATTTCTACGGTTAAACATGATACTGTAAGGCACCCCCAAATGGGACGACCTTACTGTCCTTCCCTGAGAGAGTGAGTCTCCCCAATGACCAACGAAGACGAGACTTGATGCAAAAGCAGGAGGCTTTATTCAATCACCAGCGCACTGGGGCTGGGGCCTGTCCCCACACAGGAGGGTAGGCACACCAGCCCCGAGGCTTTGTTCAGCATTCTTTTTAAAGGCTAAAAACCACACTCAGGAAAGGGGGCCATAAAAGACCTTTGCCTTGCCATGCAATTAGGGTCTTTTCCACTGCGCCCTCAATTCCTTATCGCACTTCTTCCTGAGATGCTTGTCTCAAGACTTTTTTATGACCTAATCCGGATGCAGCCACAGGTGCCCCTTATCTCTCTCTGGTTCCCAGGCTCTATCTAAACTAAGTCATGAGATGTTTGTTCGGCTATCCATTGTCTTTTTCAGTGAGCAAAGTACAGAAGGCAAAAAAGCAAATTAAATTCCTCTATCCTAAATTTTCCTTTTTAATACATTTTCGGAAGAGTTTTTTATTTTTCCTTCTTATGATTTTAACGTAAGCTGATGACCTAAGTCCAAAGTACAATTCTAGAGAAGAAGCTTACAAGGGGACAAAATGATGTATTTCAAGCTCATGACTTACTGACAGTTTGGCTCTTAAGAGTATCTAGAGGTAAAACGGCAAATGGATTTAATCTTGTATGCCAATGCTGATGAGATGTCAATGGCTGGCTGAAGAATCAGGTCTGGGTAAGAGCCTATGCATAGGCTTTGAATTGCAGAAGTTGGCCAGTGGCTTGGAAGACCAGTGTCTTAAATTTGCTGATCCTAAACTAGAGGGGGACAGACTGTATAGTCATCAGATAATGCTCCAAAAATGCCATTGAGCCTTTTGACAAGTATTGAACTATAAACGAACTACATTAGATAAAGATTTCTACATCATACATTAACTGGAGAGACATAAATTGCAGTAGTCAGCTACAGTCAGTATGTTTGACATCCTCTAATGAATATTAAGATATGTGGTCAGGATACATTCATTACTTTAATAGAAGGACTGTCCACCTGCTCTGGGGAAGGACCTTACAAATATATGAGGTAGGATCAAAATCTCTCTCAGAAACATTTCTAAACAAAAAGGAGATCAAGGCTCTGAGGCTTACTATTCAAGCCTTACTATTGAGGTTTTAACCTCAAAAACGTTTACAGTGACTGAAACCAATCTTGCTTTGCTTCAATGACATGTCCACTAAGCAATGAATGACTTTGGTTGAATCTTCCAAGACATGAAAGGTCTTCAACAAGTTCATGGAAGATGTGTGTTATGAAAAAACTATGCATGAATTTCAAAAATTTTGCACAAAAGCAAATTTCTCTCCCAATTTTCTTTTCCTTGAACTTTCTGAAGCACCATTGTATGTGCACATATATAGCATGACATTTTAAAAGCAATTATGCCATGTTTTCAACAAAAATCTCATCTTTTGAATAATGATTTTCTAAACATTAGATTGTCAATTTTTAGACTTTTATTTATTTGAACAGGAGAGCTGTTCAAGATCTTCTGTTGTAGGGTTTTTGACCCAAAATACAGCAGCAACCTCACATCTTGTCTTTTAGGAAAGAAGAAATTTCATGCGTGCACAATTCAGTTTTAAAGTAAGATTTACTAGAAAGAAGGAGAAAAGAGGCTCCCATCCTAGTGACAGTGAGAGAGGAGTTAGAGTGGGTAGTAGGCAGTTAGGGTATTCTGGGTCCCCGAGTAAAAGAGAATTTCCCCACCATGTCTTGAACTCACCAGAGCACATCTCTTCCAAGGGATGGGGTGCTATTAGCATATCAATTCCCCACCAGAAGTATCGGCCATTACCTCCGGCCACGGTGGGAAGGCCTCAGGCCAATCTCTTTATCATTAAAAGGAGAGCAGGAAGAAGTAATACACATCTGCCCAAGGCCTGGAATGTCCTATGTCTGGCACCTCTGTGGCCTTTTGTCCCAAGGCCAGGTACCATGGAAACTAGGAATTTTCTTTGTTCATGGAGAAACATCTTTGAGGGAAACCTTTAAAAGGTGCATTCCCCACCATTCATTCGGGTTTTGGGTTCTTCTTCTCTTCCTGCCACTATGGCAGAGGGTTTTGCTTCTTGTCCTCCTGCCACTATGGCAGAGGACTAGGGTTCTTATTTTCCTGCCACTATGGCAGAGCACTGGGGTCCTTTTCCTCCTGCCACTATGGCAGGGGTAAGGGTCCTTTCTATCTCAAAACCCCCTCCCGTCGCTAGGACGGGAGTCTTCTTTTCTCAGCCTTTCTAATAAATCCTGCTTTAAAACTAAACTGTGTCCGCATGAAAATTCTTCTTTCCTGCGAGACAAGAATTTGAGGTTGCTGCCATACTCGGAGTCAAAAATCCTGCAACAACAGGACAGGGCTTCAAGAGAGGACCAAGTCATGCCATGGTGACAGGAGGAAGGGAAGAGAAAAGCCCGTGGAAATGGTGTCTTTTATGCAACATCTCGGGGAGGGGGTTTACAGGAATCACCCCCAAGGGCAAAACTAATTTTTACTGCCTTGCCCCAAAACAAAAGGTGAGACTCAGCTTCCTTCCCCAATCCCCAAGATAAACTGAGGTGGTGCCATTCCTTTGACAGTGACCCAGGTGGGCCAGTCTGCTTGCTAAGGGAAGGGGACTGACATGTTAATTCTAGGCAACCCTGTTTTTTTGCATTTTAAAACAAATAGTTTTTACCAGAGGAGCACAATTAACATCTTAAAGGTAACTTCACCAGGAACCAGAAACACCTTAACTGCCTGCTATCCTTATCTATGGGGAGATGTCCTTCTGCCATCCCCCAGACTTAGCTTATGTAATGTGCTTGCGTTACAGTGAATGGGCATGCTCGATCAGACTGTCTCCAACGGTCCTTGCTACTGAGAAATGCCGTTGCCTCATCCCCTCAGTGGTCAGGAAACTCCTGAGATCCTGGCTCCTGGCTTTGGATCTGCTCAGCTCATCTCTTTGCAGCCACTGGGAGGTGGGGGGGTGGGGAGGAGAGGACTTGCAGAGGGGAAAGCTTTGTCTCTTCTTGTCTCTGTAAATCTGTCTTCTCAATTAAAATAAATCTCTTGTTTTGTTAGATTTATTTTATTTTTATTGGAAAATCAGATACACAGAGAGGAGGAGAAAGCTAGGAAGATCTTCTGTCCGTCTGCTGATTCACTCCCCAAGCAGCCACAATGGCTGGTGCTGAGCCAATCCGAACCCAGGAGTCAGCAGGCTCTTCTGGGTCCCTCACATGGGTGCAGGGTCCCAAGGCTTTACGCTGTCCTTGACTGCTTTCCTAGGCCACTGGCAGGGAAGCAGGGACACTGGGATTAGAACCAGCAACCATATGGCATGTGCAAAGCGACGACTTTAGCCGCTAGACTACCACACCCATCTCAAAAAATAAATCTTAAAATAGATATGCAAAGGTAATATGAAATTATTTTTTAATACATATATTCATTTATTTGAGAGGCAGACACAGAAAGAGACAGATGATGGTTACCAAGGTAACCAGAACAGGGCAGAGTTTGCTTCCAACCAAACTGGAACAGACAGCAGAATTCTGGCAGGCCCCTCAGGTTGTGAAACCACCTTTCCAACAATGAGGGGCACAAACCCATATTCTGTATCAAGGGAGTTGATTCTGTATGAAGGTCCCTGCACATCTCTCCCACATGCTTCTTTCTCTGCAGCCCACTCCTTCACTCATTCTGCTGCACGGGGAAGGGAAGCCCGTGGCTGTGGTTCCCTGATATAAAGTCCATCTCAATTCTTTTTATATATTCGCTGAGTTATTCCTTCCCTGATGGTTGGCAAATCTAACAACAGAGAGACAGACAGAAAGCTCCCATTGCTGGTACATTCCCTAAATTTATGGCTGAGCCAGGTCAAAGCACAAATCAGGTATATAATCCAAGACTCCCATGTGGATGGCAGGAACTCAGTTCCTGGAGCCACCACCACTACCTCCCAGCTCTGTGTTAGCCAGACACTGGCATCAGGAGCGGGAGGAGGGCTCAAACTCTGCTACTGCAATGGGGCATGCATGTGTGGTAACTACTGAATGCCCAACTCATATTCTCATCTCTTAATTTCCATCAACTGTCTGAAGCCGCTTTATATAAATCTCTATTCCCATGAGCACAATCAGGATACAGAGCAACTTTACTTCCACCCCCTTGCCTGTATATAGTCACACCTTTCCCCATTACTACCTCCATGGCAACTATTTAGCTGTGTCTCACCATGCCAGTTTCACTATTTTATCAGTATCAGACAGATGGGTCAACACCACTACGTAATTTTTTGGGGAAGGCTTTTTTCCCACCTGCTGTAACGTTTTCGTTTCTTTTAAAGATTTATTTTAATTGGAAAGGCAGATACAAAGAGAGGAAGAGAGACGGAGAGGAAGATCTTCCATCTGTTGATTTACTTTCCAAGTGACTGCAATGCCCAGAGCTGAGCCAATCCAAAGCCAGGAGCTTCTTCTGGGTCTCCCACGAAACTTTGGGCCATCCTCAACTGCTTTCCCAGGCCACAAGCAGGGAGTAGGGTGGGAATTGGGCCGCTGGGATTAGAACCGGTGCCCACATGGGATCTTGGTGCATGTAAGGTGAGGACTTTGCTAAGTTTTCACCCCAGGCTCCCAGTATACATTTTCATTCCAATAATATTATACACTAGGACATCTGTTAATATGCCATCTTCCCAATAAAGTACATGTACTTTTGCACCTAGAGGCACAGGTAAGATGAAATAGTGAGTTTTCTTGGAGATTATTTCAAACCTGTTGCTCTCAAAGCAGTGACATGTATTTCACTTTATTTAAAACAAAGTTGATTATTCTGAGACTTCCCGTGTAGTCAATACTGGTGACTGCAACTTGGACCATTATGCGCAGCTTCATTTGCACAGGGTTCCATTTTTCATTTCTTTAACTGCTGGTTGGCATGGCTTGAAACAATGAGATTGAGGCAGTCCAACTATTTGGGTCAAACACCTCAAAGTTTAAGTAGCAGGAATAAATCAGTCCCACCCCAAACCACTGGATGTCAGTGACAATAGCTTTAAGAGCATTTGCACAAGGTCGGCAGTCTGACAAGACTGCAACATTCCCGAGCGGACATTCAGTAAGATCAGTGTTTCTTTCTTACAGAGTCTGCAGTTCTACCCAACACAAACTTTGGTCAGCTCTCTGCCGGGAGGACATGGACTGGACTTTGTTGTTTTAAACGCTCTTTCACCCACCAAGAAATACATTTTTTCTTCGATTAAAAAAAAAACTTAGAAAAATCCTAAAGATTATATTACAAATCGTGATAGTTAGGTCTTTGTCCAAGGACTTATTTATGATCGGATAAATCTTGACACTTTGCGACTAGTTGCAAGGAAAGACACCGACAACCGCACAACTTTTTCCGAGGTCCCCAGATTTCCTCCGACAAACACAGCGAAGTAAAATTCGCGAAGGAGCTGCTGCCGATTTGGAATCCTCATTTGCTAAAGTCACCAGTGTACTGCTAGGTCTTAAAAAAGGTTCCGAAGGCAAAGGGGGAAGCCGGGACGATCCGTGCACGGGCTTCCATCACTGCTGCGGCGTTTGGGAAGGTAGGGGCGGACTTCAACAATTCAGTAAGACGCGAAGCCCCGGGGGGAAGCCCGCCGGGCGTTAGCAGCAAGTAGAGCAGAAGCGATTCCGGGCAAATTAAATCCGCCGCAGGACACTCCCCGCTCGCGGCGGCCGGGGCCAGGTTTCCAGAGTTTGCAGAGTTGGGGGCGGGGATCAGTTCGGATTCAAATCCAAAGCGGGACGCCCGCGCGTGGCTCAGCAGGTGCTTCACGCCCAGCTCCCCGCTGCGGGCGTTTCCGCCCCTACCTGCCCACAGGGCCGGAAATTACCTAGCAGGGGAGCGGCCCCTCCATTGTTGTCCCTGTTTAAACGTGCGGAAAAGCCCGAGGGCAGTGCGGGGCGGAGGGGCGCGGGCGCCGGCCGCCTCCAGGGACCCTGCGCGCGTCTGCACGCCCACCGCCGCGGTGTCCCGGGCCCCTCCCTTCTGTAGCGCGCGTTGCCACCGCAGGAGCCTGGGATTAAAGTCTGGAGGCGGGTGGGTCAGGCGGGAGGCCAGGGGAAGACCCAGGAGCACCTACAAAGGCGCTCGACTCTGCACACTTCAAAGTTGACGCCTCAGGTGGGTGCCCAGCCGAGGGGGCGCATGCGCCGTCCGCGCTTCGGGCGCGTTTAGCGCGCCGCGCATGTGCAGAGCCCGGATTTGGGGGCGGTGGGGAGGAAAACGTAAGGAAGGGGTGACTGGCAGGTTGAGGGCGCTTTAGCCTCGGAGGGCCGCGGGGCGCGTGCGCAGCGTGGCGCGCGGGGCGGAGCTCCTCCACGGAGGGGCCGGCGGCGAGCAGCGCCCCCTGGCGCGCCGCCCGGGGATCGCCGCGCGCGCGCGGGAGGGGGCGGAGAGGAGGGAGGAGGCGAGCGGGGCGGGAGGGGGAGGGGAGCGGGAGCGAGGGAGGGTTTATCGACCGGGCGATTTTGGTTAAAATATTCAAAATGGCGGACGGAGGAGCAGCGAGTCAAGATGAGAGTTCAGCCGCGGCGGCAGCAGCAGCAGGTAATCATTACAGCATTTTACATATTCATATTCATACTCAACCCCGGCTCCCGCTGCACCCCCCCCACCGCGACTTAGCATAATTTATTAGTACTCAGGATTATTATAATTAACGGCGGGGAGATGGGGGGCCGGGGAGCACGGAGCCCCCGCCGGGCGCCGAGCGGAGGGGGAAAGAGGCTGGCCGCGGCCAGGCGGACCGGGGGCAGACCAGGGGCAGAAAAGGGGCAGAGGGGGCTGCGGTCCAGCGCCCTCCTCCTGCCCCCCCAGGCCCACCGCGCCGCCCGGCCCCGCCGGCCCGCCTGCCCGCCCCGGCCTCCGCTTCGCCTCCCCCCTGCCGCCGAACCCCGACCCTTGCGGGCCGGCGGGGCCGAGCGGGAGGACAATAAAGGCATTTTACATATTCATAGCTGCCGGGCCGGCGGGGCGCGGCGGGGCGCGGGGTGGGGGGGCGTGGAGCGGGAGGGGGGAGGCTGGAGGTGGCGGCGAGCACAATGCCGGGGAAGGCGGCGGGCCGGAGCGGACCCCGGCGGCCGGACGGTCGCACGCGTCTTGGCCCTGGGGAGCGGGCCCGGGCCGGGGGGCGGGGGGCTTGCAGCCTGGGGGGGAGGGTGGGTGGGTGTTGGTGGTGGCCCCGAAAGAGAGAGAGAGGGAGAGAGACGGGCGGGCTTGCTCCCGGGCAGTGCGCTCCGCCCGCCGCCGCCGCCGCCGCCGCTCGGGGTCCGAGGGGGGCTGAGCCCGGGGTCACGGCCCCGGCGCCTCGGCCGCGCCCCGCTCCTTCCCCGCCGTGGCGGCCTGACCCGAGCCGGGCCTGCGTCTAGGTGGGTAGGGGTAGGCGCTCCTGGGCTGCTGCTGCCGCTGCTGCTGCCGCCGCTGCCGCCGCTGCTGCGAGGGCCCTCGGGGCGCCGGGGGTGGGAGCCCGCGTGCGCGCGCGCGCGCAACCCCGCGGAGCCCCCTTGGTGTGGGTTGCAAAAGGGGGACCCCCCTCACGTCGGCCAGGCGGGTGGGGAAGTTCCCCTCAGAGGGCATCTCCTCTCGGGCCGCCCGAGCGTCCCTTCTTCCTCTGCCCACCCGCCGTGGGCCGTGGCGTGGCGGGCGAGTCGGGTCGGAGGTCCCTGACGTGCTTCCGTCGGGGGGTCCTGGCCGCCCTCAGCCGGGGTCCCTGGCCCCCCGAGGGCCTGTCGCCCGCGCACACAGGCCTCCCGCGCCCTGGCTGTGCTGTCCGGGGACCGACCGTGTGTGGGCTCCGTCCTCCCTCGTCCGTGGGCTCCCCTCCCTGGCTCCGTGGCTGCCGCTTTCTTGCGGGGTGCTGTGTGTTTTCTCCACTCTTGCTTCGCTGCTGAACCTCTCCTCTCATTTGAATAATGTCTAATTCGGGGAGGTTTATATTATTGAAATGGCCGCCTGGCTTTCCCCGCCTCTCATGTTTAGTAATTCAGACCTTTAATAACAGCCACTCACAGCCCTACGCCGTGTTTATATTTTACATTCGCCCCATGTGCTTTTGTGGTTCGATATGATTCTTTTTTTTTTTCTCTCCCCTCGGCAATCCACAGGGCTCTGAGATCAAACCCAGGCTGTGCTGGGAAGAGAAGGGGGGAGCTAGGCCTTGGCTGCCGCAGCGGTTGGATAGGCCTCATGTTCTCTGCCGCCTGATTTATTTACTAATAACCGAATTGACTCCCCCACCAACTGTGCCCCCCCCCAACACCCCACCTCCTCGGCCACAGCTGCCCTCCTGGGGCTGTAGCGAGGTTTCAGCTCTCCTTGCTAAGCAGCAACTTTGTACTAGTTTGTGTTCTCTTAAGAAAAGGACTTTCTTGCAGCTGGCAGTCACACTGGGCCGCGGGGGGAACCTGCCCTGTGAAGACGGGCGGGTTAACTTTGTTTTGGAGGTAGTTGGCCCCACTCCCCCTATTTGCTCCACCCTTCTCCCCCGAGTTAAACACTTTTCAGCTTTTGTAATGGACTGCAGTGTGAAACTGAAGGTCCCCTGCTCCCGCGCCTCGGGAGTGGTGTAATAACTAAGTAGTTCAGAAATTCCAATTAACACCACTTTCATAATTTCGCAGTGCAGTGCTCCGTTTCCAACCTCTGCATTCTAATTTAAAAATGGGACCGACATAATTTAGAGCTATCGCTGTCACAGACTTGCTTGTTTTAATTATAGCACTACTGAACACTGACATGGGGTTTTATTTCCTTGGAGCGTTTGTGTCATGGCTAAATAAGTGAAAATAGAAAAAGAAATAGGAGTATTGTGTCTACCCTGATCTGGGCTCTTCTGCGGCGGCGGTTCCCTCACCTTCCCCTTGGCTTTCACGTGTCTGAATTGATTTGATGTTTTATCTCGACTTGAACAGTTGCTGGTAAGACGCAGATTAATGGTTGCTGTGTAGAGGAAGTAACCGTTTTGAATTTGTCTGTACCCTGGTGCAGTTTTCTTTAGCGTTTTTTATTTTGTCTCTGTGGTGGCCCGGAAGTGTGTGTATGTGCACGTGAACACATTTCACTTGGTTGTCTGCTGCTGAGGGAAGGGCTCCTGCATGAGGTAACTGTGCAGCTGGGAACCCTGTGAGATTAGCACACAGCACCTGGTTGTGGACTGCTAGCAACATACATACAGTGTCTTTTAGTTTTCAATTTAATTTGTAACAAAAATTTTAGATTCGATGGGCCAACAGCATACTAATTTCAAATAATCCTTACCATTTTTGTTTCACCCCCAAGTAGACAGGCTGTAAAAGGCAGCAGAAAAAAAAACCTCCTCTGGCTGTTCTGAGACCCGCCCAGAGACCTGCAGCAGGAGGGTCGGTGAACAAGCAGCAGTCATATGCCTTCATGCTGTAAATAGCCTATGTTTTGCACCTGATTCCCAAGATGTGGTCAAACTGATGATGTCATGGGATGGAGGACAAGGTGCAGTTAATTTGATTTATTGTCCTGAGGTGAAGTGGAGCAGTGAAGCCTTCTCATAGGGAAACCATTTATCTCGGGATGATTTCCTTTATAGCTGCAATTTAACCACGACGGAGGCTTAGGTATTATATTCAACATGATAAAGCACGCATTGCTTTAGAAGTAAAATTTTAGGTATCCTGGTTTTGCTGTTCTCAGTTTTTATAATACAGAAAAGGATACTGGTAACTGGCTTTAAATCTTGTTTGGCTTCCCATGCTGTTATAAAAGCTCATTTCCTCAAATTCTCAATTGGAAACTCTGGATTTTGAGTAAGTATAGAAGCTATCCATGTATGTGGGTGTTTTACAGCATATTGTGAGTCCGTAGACTCCCACAGACGGAACACAGCCCAGTCTAATGGAGTGCCCAGTTGGCCCAATCTAATGGAGTGCCCAGTTGGCCCAGTCTAATGGAGCGCCCAGTTGGCCCAGTCTAATGGAGTGCCCAGTTTGCCGTGGGCCTGTTCCAGTGATTGAAGTTGAGTTAAAGAGCACGAGGGCTATATATTCTTCTAGGTTGAAATGTAATATTTAAAATAAGGTGGGATACTTACCAAAAATCACGTGCTTTGAGAACAGTTTTCAACATACTAATTCACATTCTTGTGTTTGTCCTGAATTGGTCTGGACAAGCTTGTAGAGTTCGTGTAATGGCTTAAACTTGTTCCACTGCAAGGTAGTGTGATTCTACTTAGAATTTTTGACACTGTAGTTTCTTGTTAAGAATGTTTCATCACACTTTTAACTATCATGTGGGGATTAAATGTCTGGGGAATTTGATGGAAGTGTGCTGTGCTTCTTCCTGACCTTGATTTATGAGCCTTGCCTGATAAAAGTATTAGAGGTTACTTTTGACCATCTTAAGCGTGTAACCTGTCTCTCTTTTTTGCACCTGTTAGACAGCTTCCTTCTAAAAAAAAATTATGGTCATCTCTTTCTTTACTCTGAAAATCCATGTGATAGCTGACCAAATGTTTGTGATTTGTAAAGGTCTGTTCTGCTTCTAAGCCGTTACTGTAATATAAATATTTAGCCTCTTCCCACAAATTAATGCCTTTTTCTTTTTAAGATTTATTTATTTTTATTGGAAGGGCAGATATACAGAGAGGAGGAGAGATAGAGAGGAAGATCTTCCATCCTGTGGTTCACTCCCCAAGTGGCCTCAACAGCTGGAGCTGAGCCAATGCAAAGCCAGGAACCAGGAGCTTCTTCTGGGTCTCCCACATGGGCGCAGGGTCCCAAGGCTTTGGGCCACCTCCACTGCTTTCCCAGGTCACAAACAGGGAGCTGGATGGGAAGTGGGGCTGTGGGAATTAGAACCAACACCCGTATGGGATCCCAGGCGTGCAAGACGAGGATTTTAACGGCTACCCTATTGCGCATGCCCCCAAATTAATTTGTAGTTCCTTATATATTGTCATTGTCAGAATCCCAGTAGGAAAAAAAAACAATGGCTGTTATTCAGGTTTAAATGGTGTTGTGTCCTGCTATATTTTAGATTTACTGTTCTTTGCATCAGTAGATAGTATAAAACAGAAGAAATACCATGTTTCATTGCTGCCCAGGATGAAGTAATTGTTAATCTGTCATTCATCTGGCCAGTGGCTTTTGGAATAACTTTAGGGCTCAGAGTGTTAAATGCTCTTAGCAAGCTACCAAAGATGTTGGAAGTGCCCTGAACATCTTAGGAGGTGGCTCTAAGCACAGGTCTTTGGAAACTTGAATGTCATCATTCATGAATGTTTTTCAGCAAAAATTAAATACATGGAGTGTTTCTGGAGTCTGTTGCCTTTTGAATTTTCCTTGTGCTTTTGAATGGGTCGCTCACTTATGATCCTCCGTGTCCTTTGTACTTACGAGACTGACAGTGTTTAATGGCAATTGTCATACTATTAGGAATCATTTTTATTTTGATTTTTGATATTGAAATCCACAGCCCCAATCTTTGCATATTAACCTTCTTTCAGACACCATTAAGAATGATGATGTATGATTATTATTATTAATTGGCTTTCATGCATCAATATTGGTTCAGTTACACAGTTTGGGTGATTAACAAAGGCTTGCTATGAAGTCGGATTTTAAGCGGGGATGTGTTTTCCCTTAGTGCAAGTAAGTACATTTAGAAGTGATAAATTATTGTTTAAAGAGCATAACTGGTTTCAGACAAAACATGCCCTTTTTGGTCAGTTGTGTCCTTGATTTCTGGTGGCTTCTCAGGCCGTTAATGCCTGCAGAGACGTGCCATGTAGCATGTTTTCAAGCACATCTAATATTAGGTATTGGGGTAAAAGTTGGGGGTTTGATTAGTGAGACATTACATTATTTAAATTTCTGCGTCTTCTTAGTGAATTCTTTCCATTTTTTCTAGGAAACCTTTGGGCCAAAATTTTTTCTTTATGTTACTTAAATAGATTAACACGTAAGGTTCACAGCAGATAGCAGTTTTCTTACACATATTTTGTGAGTTTTTTCTATATTGTTACTGTTTTTCAAATGGTTTTGTTTCCAGAATGAGCGCTTATAGACTCAGCAGTGATAGTAGTAGCAACAGAGATAGCTCGAGTCAGAGCCATTGCCTGCCTTACTGCTCCATTTATACTATATTTAGAATTTAGACTAGGAGACTTGTCTCCTAAGTTTCAGAACCTCTGATTTGAAGCAGCGTTGTATACACAGCATGTGGATTTGTAGGGCCCTGTGCGTTTTTGCCATAGAATGTTAATCTATTAAGCACTGCTAGTATATCATTGCTTAGTGACTGATTGAGTTCCTTTGTTTTATTACTTAAAATTTTCTTCCTTTTTTAAAAAAAGTTTCCTTATTAGAAAGGCAGAGTGACAGACAGGGAGAGAGAGCGATCTTCTACCCAGTGGTTCATTCTGCAGATGGCAGCTGGAGTTGAGCCGGGTCCAGGGACGACCCAGGGGCCTGCCCCCACTCAGGATCTCCTTCGGTGGTGGCGGGAACCCAAGCTCTTGGGGTGTCCTTTGCTGTCTCCCAGATACCTGAGCAGGAAGCTGGGTCAGAAGATGAGGCAGGGATTGGTCCTAGGCACTGCCTTGTGGGGACAGGCATTCTAAACGGTGCCTTCCCCGCTGCACCACAGCTCTTGCCCCCTTTCTGCACCAATTCAGTAAATATTCCGGCTTTGAGTGTTACCTGAATTTGGTGACAGGACTGATACTTGAGCAAAAGAAGAATCAGCAAACATGTAGAATTGTCAGATTCTTTCTCTTTTTCAAGATTTATTTATTTGAAAGGCAGATTTGCAGACAAAGATCAATTTTTCTATCCACTGATTTCACTGCCCAGATGGCCACAGTGACCAGGGCTGGGCCAGAACAAAGCCAGGAGTCCAGAGCTTCGTTCCAGTCTCCTGTATGGCGACAGGGGACCTGGGCGTCTTCCACTGCTTTCACAGGCATAGTAATGGGTAGCAGCATGTTTATATGGTGTTGTAGTCAGCAGCTTTACATGCTATGCCACAACAACAGCCTCTTACAAAAAACTGTTTAGGATACTGGACATTTATCCATAGAGGATTAAAAGGAATAAAAAAAGGTGAAAATCACAAAATTAAGGCTAGTGTCTGTGTGATATTCAAAGTCATAGCAAGTGCAACTTAATTTGTCTCATAATTTAGGTCATAAATCTATATGTAACTTTATTGGTTTTTATGTGGGACTCGTATAAATAGTACATGACATTAAATTAGTAAAATAATAATAAAAATTATGTTTTTTTCTATCTAGTGGACGTTCTCTTTGAGAAGATAGAAATGACTGGAAAGTGAGCATTATGTCAAGTTAAAGGATTCATTTGTGCTTAGTATGGAGTTGTACAGATTAGTTTAAGTGAATATGCTTTTATAGAGAAGAGACTTCGCTATTCTCTTGTTTTAGTACACTTTAATGAATTATTTTAAAACTTTTATTTATTTTCATTGGAAAGTCTGATATACAGATAGGAGGAGAGACAGAGGAAGATCTTCCTTCCACTGACTCACTCCCCAAGTGGCTACAGTGGCCGGAACTGAACTAATTTGAAGCCAGGAGCCAGGAGCTTCTTCTGGGTCTCCCACGTGGATGCAGGGTCTCAAAGCCTTGAGCCATCCTCTACTGCTTTCCCAGGCCACAGGCAGGGAGCTGGATGGGAGGTGGAGCTGCTGAGAAACAAATCAGCACCGGTATGGGATCCCGATGCGTTGGAGGTGAGGACTTGGCCACTAGACTACCGTGCCAGGTTCTACTTTTTAATTATTTTTAAAAAGATTTATTCATGGGCCTGGCACGATGGCACAGTGGTTAAGGTCCTCGCCTTGCACGCCCGGGATCCCATATGGGCGCCAGTTCTAATCCCGGCAGCCCCGCTTCCCTTCCAGCTCCCTTCCTGTGGCCCGGGAAAGCAGTGGGGGTTGGCCCAAAGCCTTGGGACCCTGCACCCGCGTGGGAGACCCGGAAGAGGCTCCTGGCTTTGGATCGGCATACCATCGGCTGTTGTGCTCACTTGGGGAGTGAATCATCGGACACAAGAGCTTCCTCTCTGTCTCTCTGTATATCCGCCTTTCCAATAAAAAATAAAATAAATCTTAAAAAAAGATTTATTCATTTGAAAGTAGAGAAAAAGAGAGAGAGAGAGATGAAGATCTTCTATCTACTGCTTCACTACCCATGTGGCTGCAGTGGCCAAGGCTGAGCCATACTGAAGTCAGGAGCTTCATGCAAGTTTCCCGTGTGGGTGCCAGGGCCCAAAGTACTTGGACTACCTGCAACTTTTCTTAGACCAGTAGCAGGGTGCTAAATTGAAAGCAGAGCAGCCCACATATGAACCAGTACCCTTAGGGGATGCCAGTGTGGGAGCTGTACACAGCACCAGCCACAGTACACTTTAATGGTCTGTTCAGGAATTTTTTTCTTTTTGGTTTGTCTTTGCTGATTCATCCCATGACAATTAAGAATATAACTAACCTTTGGCTGGATGTTAGGTTATAAAAAGTGTCTGCTCTGTACTGGATCCAGTGCCATTCATCTTTGGGAGGATGGGAGTAAAAGGGCTGTGGAAGAGCCGGTATGTTTACTTAGCAGGGAAAATTTTAAGACAATGTAGATAATTGTATTAAACTATGTAACAGATAAGGAAGATCAGAGATCAGGGTGTGTCCAAGGATCAGGGGATGCCTCCCAGAGATGTGTAACTGGGAGGTAATTTAGATACAATCTGTCCTACAGCTTTCACTTGTGCCGGAGAGGAAGGTTCAGTGACAGAGCTGTTAAGTAACAGATGAGAATGCAAAAGCTTGGGACTTTCTAGTGTCCTACGTGCACACCTGTTTGCCTCTGCCTCTGTCACATTGCTGCTGCTGATCAGAGAAAGCTTTCTGTAAAAGTTGAGGTCTCTAAGTTGAGCCTGACTGAGCACAAAGAATTTAGAGGCCATTTAGAATTTAGAAGGCCATTGCCGGGAGAGGTGCTGAGTGTGTGCTGTGTGAGTACAGAATGAGGAAGTGCTTTTTCAAGTGTAGGGAAGCTGTTGGAAGTTTCTGAACCAAGGGCTGAAGTGATGAAAGTGATGTTTTGAGATTAACCTTCTAGGGGATGCCAGCTGGTTTGAAATGGCAAGGGAGAGACTGAATCCAATGAGACTAGTATGTCAAAATTGGGGCTTTGGTGTGCTGCGTGCTAAAATAGCTGGCAGAGTTACAAACGTAAAAACAATTACCTGACCTAAAGAGGCTTTCAGTCTAATAGTGATATAGAGAAATAGAAGCTCTGGAATGAAGATGTGAACGATATTGTCCAGTTGTGATGTGGAATCAGGACCTTTCTTTGATCTCCACAGAAGGAACTGCCACTATTTCCATCAGTGAGTGTGTGTTTATTTTTGTGGGTCCTGAATTATTTGATTGATTTGGTTTACCTTTCAAATCCAACAACAGTTCAAACAAGTTAATAACTTTATTAAAAGGAAGCAATTATGGGTATATAGGCAGCTGTAACATGCCTTTCTCTTAGCCTCATTTCCAGTTTTTATCCTGGTTTCATATCTGTACACTCACTATGAATATCTTTAATGGCTTCTATTTCCCTACAATCCCCCTTTTAAGATTTATTTATTTTTATTTGTAAGGCAGATTTTACAGAAGGAGAGAGATATAGCTTCCTTTTATTTGCTGGTTCACTCCTAAAATGGCCATGCTGAGTCAGTCTGAAGCCAGGAGCCAGGAGCTGCTTCTGGGTCTTCCAGTGGGTGCAGGGACCCAAGGGTTTGAGCTATCCTCTACTGCTTTTCCAGTCCATAAGCAGAGTGCTGGATTGGATGTGGAGCAGCCAGGACTAGAACTGGTGCCTGTATGGGATTCTGGCACTGTAGTTAGAAGATTAGCTTGCTAAACTGCCACGGTATCCCAATTTTCATTTTTAAACTGTTTATTTCTCGTTTTATGTGAGCTAGTTCTGAAGCAAGGCAGGTGTAAATAAAATAACTGCAAGTATGACATAATGATGTGCGTCTTTTTATGGTATCTTAAAATTTATAGCAGTACTCTCATTTTCATTACCTCATTCCTTTTGGGTGAGTATTATTATACCCATTTTATGGTTGAGTAAAATAAAGCTCTGAGTGAGTTCCTCAGGTCATGTGTTTCACATAAGCATTAAGTGTGAATAACAGCAGTACTTCACATGCCTTGGGCAGTGGTAGAAGGCAGGTTGTGCTGTGCGTTGGTGTCAGAGCTTGAGTTGCCTTTGCCAGGCAGTGAGGAATTTTTTTGTTTGTTGTTTGTGCTGGACATGCCATGAACAGAGCCCTTGTTGTAGATGTTAGCTGCTAATGAGAGGCAAAGAGGGATATCAAGAATTTGAGCTTAGGTCAGTCAGAGCAGAGTACCTAGAGAGGGGCTCATTTGGGGAGTAAGGCAGTGAGTTCAGTTACAGATGTGTTTTGACACATTTTGTTAGATCTCAGATTATAAGTTCCTTGTGGAGGTTGAGAATTGTCTAGTGAATTAAATGTGTGATATATGAAAGCTAGGGCTGAGATTGATGCTCGTGCCATTGTGTGTGGACTCCGTGTTGCGTCTGAACATTGTAAATTCTAGACATCTCATTTTGGCCCCGACACTGACTTCCGTGGCTGTTTCCTTCAACAATAAGATGGTGATAATACCGGCGTTAGAGGGATGCTGTGGGGAGTAGCAAATTGATAGCAGAAGCATTTTCAGAGTACTGTAATAGTTTCTCTTCCATGAGCACAAGAGTAAAATCAGCAATTTTATTACTCAGGCTGCTGTGGAGAAGGAACAGCGTTAGCGGCTGATTGATTCTGTGGAGCCCTTTGCTGTGGTTATGTGTTTCTGTGTAGCCAGCAATGGAGGGTGCCCTGTTAGTACTCTTCCTAGGAAAACTGTGAATGCTGGAGAAACTGCATTGAAACAGTTGAAGGCATTCTGTTGTCTAGCCCCCACCCTTGCATGTGTGTTCTGTACTGCACTGCTTCCTTAAATAAAATGACTCAACAGCTCAACCCAGGAAATTCCCTGATGGACCTACCACAGGTAACATTTCTTTGATCATGTCTTAAAGGTGTCTCCCTTAAACTTGAAGTATTGAGGATTTTTAAAAAAAGATTTATTTATTTTTGTTGGAAAGGCTGATACACAGAGAGGAGAGACAGGGAGAAAGATCTTCCCTCTGTCCGATGATTCACTCCCCAAGTGGCTGCAACGGCTGGAGCTGGTTTGTGTTTCAGCTGCCCCACTTCCTATACAGCTCCCCACCAGGAGCCTGGAGCGTCTTCCAGGTCTCCCAGGTGGGTAAAGGGTCCCAAGGCTTTGTGCTGGCCAAGACTACCTTCCCATGCCACAAGAAGGGAGCTGAATGGGAAGCGGGGCTGCTTAGAGCTAACTTTGGGACAGAGCTGCTGCTAGGGACATAGTAGGCATTCAGCAAGAGCAGTGCTCAATTGATTGAGTTAGCACTTTCCCATCTGCTGTGATCAGAGTCACCTATGACCTTTTCAGCTTGTGAAGGCCCTCGGGTCACCTGAGTTCCTAGTGTGTACAGTTCAGATAATCTGCTTTAAAGGGGCTCAGCAAGGTCCTGGTATAGTGGCTCAGTGGCTAAATCCTCGCCTTGCACACCCAGGATGCCATATGGGTGCTGGCTTGTGTTCCAGCTGTTCCACTTCCTATCCATCTCCCCGCTTGTGTCCTCAGAAAGCAGTAGAGGCTGATCCAGCCTTGGGACCCTGGGCCCATGTGGGAGACCCAGAAGAAGCTCCTGGCTCCATTGGGGCTATTTGGGGAGTGAACCAATGGATGCAAGATGTTTTTTCTCTGTATCTCCTCCTCTCTGTATATCTGCCTTCCCAATAATTTTTTTTTGAAGGCTGTACAGGTAATTTGGTAGCGTTGAGTCATTACTTGTTAGACCTAAAGATTATTTGTTGCTTAGAATTCCATGAAGAGTAATCTTCAGTTAATGCTCCAGAAAGGCAGACTGAGGATTTTAGTCCTTAGTTTGTTTCTGGCACTGTCTAGCTTTTTGATCTAACAAATTATCTTACTGTTCTAATCTATGGGATTATCTTTGATAAAATTGTGGGTTGGGCTAGATAATTAGCCTGTGTGTGTAAGCTGTGGAATCTTCAAAGACATTTTTTGTATGAAGATAAGTAAATACAGATACTTTGAGCAGATTGGCTTTCATTGGACTATGGACTACTTTTTTTTTTCTCCTTAAAAATCTGTTTGTTTTACTTGAAAGCCAGAGTTATACATAGAGGGTGAATGATCCTTCATCTGTTGGTCTGTTTCCTAAAAGGACTGCAATGGCCAGAGCTGAGCTAATTTAAGTCGGGGACTTCTTCCATGTCCCCCAGGTGGGTGCAATGGCCCAAAGACCAGGATCATCCCCTGCTGCTTTCCCAGGCCATTAGCATGGAACTGATTTGGAAGTGGAGCAGCCAGGACTCGAACTGGCATCTGTATGGGATGCTGGTTCCACAGGTGGAGGACCAGCCCACTATGCCAGTGCACTTGCACCTGTTTGACGTGTGAAGGATGGAGAACATAGCGAGCTTGATCATGTGGGGTGTTTAGTACTAAAAAGTGGGGTTTAGATGTTAAACTTGAAGCACTCTAGTAGTAGATAGAACATAAAAAGGTAGCAAAGCCAACAAGAATTATATTACTCAGTGTGAATATGAACTGTATTGTAATTCAAGAAATACCACATTTACAGGGCTTCTAATCCTTGTCATGCGCCAGCACTGAAGGTTGAATAGTGGATAAGATGCTATCTGCCCTCGCAGAGCTTATTGTCTCAGGATAGCCCTAGGTTAGTATTATCCACAGCTCAGTGAGTGAAATATGGAAGGCAAAGAGTGGACAGAAGAGTTTGGGAAGGACTCTGAGGAGATGATGTTACACTGGACATGGCAGCTCCATCAGTCCAAGGCTCATTGTGGGTTGGTGGGGTTGAAAGTGGAGCAAAGGGAAGTGAAGCAGCTAGGAGCTGGACCAGTGTCCTGTGGGTCAGTGTTGCAGGTAACTGCCACACTGCTGGTGCCTGTCTGACAGTGTTTAATAGTATCAGCTCCAGATCCTCCACTTTCCCCCATCCCAGCTCCCGCGGCTGTTGTTTTGTCTTTTCACTACTTTCTAGGTTGATAGGTGAAAAATTCTCACTGTTCCAATTTTCAAAAAAAATTTTTTTACTGTAGTAACTTGTATAGCTTATTAAACATTTTTGGCATATATTTTTAAAAATAAAACTTGTTGGTTTTTTTTTTTTTAGATTTATTTATTTTTTATTACAGAGTTAGACATACAGAGAGGAGGAGAGACAGAGGAACATCTTCCGTCTCATGGTTCACTCTCCAAGTGGCCACAACGGCTGGAGCTGAGCCAATCCGAAGCCAGGAGTTAGGAAGCTCTTCCACCAGGTCTCCCACATGGGTGCAGGGTCCCAAGGCTTTGGGCCGTCCTCGACTGCTTTCGCAGGCCACAAGCAGGGAGCTGGATGGGAAGTGGAGCTGCCGGGATTAGTACTAGAGCCCGTATGGGATCCCGATGCGTTCAAGGAGAGGACTTTAGGCGCTAGGCCACTGCGTGGGGCTCTTGGTATGTTTTTGAAAGGTAAAACAATGACTTGTTTGTCTTGTATGCTACACTAGTTGTAGTTCTTTCAGAAAATGTGTAGTTTTCCTGAAAATTTATGGCTTGTTAGACCGTCTTTTTCCATGAATGTCTCCTGGTGCCCCTAGCCTCCAGCTAATTCCTGTGCCTTTTTCCGGAAGCACCTTAGGAATGAGAGTGGAACTTAAGTCACTGCGCTTTGCTAGTCACATTTCACAGTCCAGTGGGTTTTTTTTCCTTACCTGTATAGACTCGGGATTAGGGGGAATTGTTCTAAAAGCTCTGCAGTGCTGGATTCTCTGGGACCCAGGGAACAGGTAACCTAAGGCAGCTGACATGAAGGAAGAGGGCATCTTACCCTCCAAGTGGAGACAGTTGAAGAGTGCTGTTTGCTACCTGGGGCTCACATACAGCACAGTGACGGTAGTGCTGTCCCTTGTTGGACTGTGGAGCAGAGAGGCTGGTTATGGAGGATATGCTGATGTGCGCTGTGGCTGGGAACGCCTCCCCTGGGGAGCTGAGAGGGCAGGAGCCTGGGGTTGCTGGCTTCCCCCCCAGTGTTGGTGAGGGCAGAGAGGCTTCAGACAGGAAACAGGTTTGATAACAGTTTCTTTTGCATGTTTGCCTTCATAGTATCCTTTTGGCCATTTTTGTCAGATTTCTGTTTTTTCCTTATCAGCTGCCAATGTGTTATTTTTACAGCATATGTATTTTTAGTGCTACCTATGGAAGAGTAAATGTTGATCAAAATTGTATTCAAATTTAACCATATAGGGAGCTTGACTGCATTTACACAGTCCCATGTTTTTCTGTCTCATTGAAATAAAAATATTTCGGGTACTTCTTTTATGTGTTTTTCTCCCTTTCTGCTCCCTTATTCTCAGTAACTTCCCTTCCCTGTTTCCTCGGTTAACGGAGAGTTGACTGTATTTAGTAAGTCCACATACAATATTCTTGAAATGCTCCTTTCTGCTCTGGCTTAACTTATAACCCTTTTTCATGATTCCTCAAATAATTTTTCCCCTTGAAATACAGTCATGCAAACTTCATTTTTGCATTTTTCTGTTTCAGTTTTTGTCATTCCTCCAAAGTTTTAGGTAGTTTAAGGAATTTCATGAATTATAGAAAGAAATGCAAAAGAATAATGGAGGCTAAAATTAAATGACCTAATAGGAAAATTTAGTATCCTCTTCCTGTGGGACACAGATAGTTCTCTGTGCTTCTGAATAGATTATTTGCAAAGGGAAACCTGCTCAGTGTATGTCCTTAAAATGTGAAGGCAAACAGACCTAAGAAAAAGACGATTGCTGGCACTAGGATCTGAAGGAAGTTTCTCCCTGGAGGCCTTAATCGTAGGACCCCATCCAGTGGCAGTGGCAGTCCTAGCATCATTCCGTGCACCAGTGAACACTTCTCCCCAGATCACCTTCATTGAGGCTCTGTGGAAAGGTCTGGAGTGGGGAGTGGGGGGTAAGGCCACTGCAAGACTGACCGACTTAACAGTCTCTATTCCAAAGATTTTGAAATAATTTTAGGGATGGGAGAGACTGCCTGTCCTCTTGACAGTTTTCCTTTTATTTGTTTTGTACACAGTACAGGGTTACTGTCACAACGTGGGGCTCTCATAACAAGTTTCCAGAGTAAGTAGTGGTTGCATTGGGTTTGACATTGTGCTTATTGAAGGCAAAGACAAGAGGATCCTGGTGCTCAGGGAAACTGGTTGGCAACTTGGGCAGCATCTCAAAGGGCAACATTAATTTGGCAGGCTCATTGGTAGGTCTGGTTTGTAGAAACTCAATTTTGTCAGCAGAGTAGAAGTAATCAAGTTCAAGAAAATCAAGTCTTGCTAGTCATAGACAGAAATAATGGCTGTTTGTGTTATTCTGTTAGCCTGTTATGAGAAATACAATTTTGTAGTAGACTGGAATTCTAACCATTCAGCAGTACATTATCTCGCCTTAGGGCAAACCAAATGATAATCGGAAGAGTTGCTTAGTGATTCTTCCTTGGTGAAGGTCGCGGAAATTAATTATAATAATAGTCAGGATATACTTTGCCTTGAACAGTGCTAGGCATATCCTGATTGTTTTTGTACTATAGGCTTCTTTTTCTGATTCCTAAAACTCCTTAATGCTCCAGAAACATCTTTTTAGTCACTGACAGATGAAGAACACCAGGATAAGTAGTTTACTTAATATTTTTAGGGGCCCAGTATGATGGTCATAGCAGGCTAATCCTCCTGTGGTGCTAACATCCCATATGGACACTGGTTCGAGTCTTGTCTGTACTGCTTCCAGTCTAGCTCCCTGCTAATGGCCTGGGAAAGCAGCAACACGAAGCCCAATGCCTTGGGCCCCTGCACGCATGTTAGAGATCTTTAAGAACCCAGCTTCAGGGGCCCGGCGTGTTAGCACAGTGGTTAAGGTCATTGCCTTGCATGCCCGGGATCCCATATGGGCGCCGGTTCTATCCCCGGCAGCCCCGCTTCCCTTCCAGCTCCCTGCCTGTGGCCCGGGAAAGCAGTTGAGGACGGCCCAAAGCTTTGGGACCCTGCACCCACGTGGGAGACCTGGAAGAGTCTCCTGGCTTTGGATCGGCATAGCATTGGCCATTGTGCTCACTTGGGGAGTGAATCATCGGATGGAAGATCTTGCCCTCTGTCTCTCCTCCTCTCTGTATATCTGCCTTTCCAATGAAAAAATAATAAAAATAAATCTTAAAAAAAAAAAAGAACCCAGCTTCAGATCAGCCCAGCTTTGGCTGTGTCAGCTGTTTGGGGGAGTGAACCAGCAGATGGAAGATCTCTCTCTCTCTCTTTGTAAAATAAATACATCTTTTTAGAGAAGATATTTTTAAATATGGAGATACAGCTGAAATTGAATGTTTGGATTATTACGGTGAATCTCCGCTCCCCATGTTGATGTTTGTGATGCTATCAAGACATAATTAACTTGTGGTTGTTACAACATTCATCTTGTGTAATTTTCACCACTTTATCAGGAGCAAAAAGAAAAAAAAAAGAAAAGAAAAAATCAAAGTGCTGTCCACAGGCAATAATTCAAGTTATTTAGGTTATACTACAAGAGTGCATAAAGATAGTAACCACTCTGGTAGCTTAATGGTTACATGTCAGTATTGTAATCACATCTGATATTTCAAACCCCAACCTTCTTTTTTTATTTTCAGTCTAGCAGGTGTTGGGAATTCTGGAAGCTGAATGCATAGCCCCTTGAACAACAATATACTTTGAAAGATGATCACTTTAATGCAAACATGAAAGTTGCCTGTCAGCATTTAACCAGAGTTTGGGAGCCTAGGATGATTGAAATTGACATTTGATACAAGGTCCCGGTCCAGGTGGTGTTGGAATAGTTGCTGGCCATTTAGGGAAAAAAAAAGTGTACGTCAGTCATACCTTTTACAATAGTATGAAGTTGAATTTTGCAGAGAATGAAGATTTGGTTGTTCAAAGAAAAACTCAAAAAAGCATTGGGACAGAGGTAGTTCTTATTGAGTTTTAGGGATGTAAAGGCTTCTTTTCAAGACCTGCAAGTCAGATACCATTAAAGATTGGTACGGGTTGAACTGGCTGGATCAGAGGAGCACAGCAGGCACATGGACTGAAGTCCGTATGGGACAACATTATCTCAGGTGGCAGCTTAAGGTGCTGAGCCACAATGCTGGCCCCTCATTTTTAAAAATAAATATTCTTAGCCATCAGTAATAAATGACAGACACTGCAGGAAAAGAAAAAGGCTGAAAAGTATTTGTAGCATTTAGTCACTCGGAATGTCCCCATCCTCATCAGAGTGCCTGGGTTTGAGCCCCAGCTCTGCTTTTAACTTCCTGCTTTCCATGTACCCTATCAGGTTACCCCTGCTGCCCACTTGGGGAAATTGCAACCAAGTTCTGGATACAAGTTTTAGCCTGAGCCAACTATTGGAGGTCTGTGAAGACAAAACTACTTCAAGTCAGATACAAAACAAACAGATGAAGACATTGGGAAAGTGTGTGTGTGCTGAGGTAGTGGTAGAGAAAAATAAAATTAGGAAAAACTATTGAAAGGAATACTGGGTCTAATTTCAAGGTAAATTTGTATAGACTTTTCTTAGGTAGAAAAGCTTAAGTTGTGATGAGATTCCTCCTGTTCTGACTTAATATCCCGGCCAACAGATGTCCGAGTTTATGCCTCACCTAGACTTGTGTGGTAATTGTTCCTTCTTTCTGGATAACTCAGTCTCCTACTGCTGTAACCCACGGAATGTTCTTACATCTGTGATGAATCCTTGTGGAGTGCCATTGGAGTTCCTCTTTTCCTGTGCATTGAACCCCTTCTTTAGAGTTTTCCACCTTGGGGATATCCATTCTGCTGCAGCAGAACTCCGCTTCTGGAGCTTGTCTCCAGCGTTTCCCCCTGCCCTGTGGCCCGCGCGCTTGCTCGCCCGCTCTCTGATAGCAGCTAACCAGCGCTGCTCCTCTGCAGTCTTACTTGTTCACCTCAGGGTCCAGTGTTAAGCAGAAGCTCTTAGCAGAATTATCTTTTGTTGTAACCCATTTGTCTTTTTATACACTTGACTCTAGGTGGTCTGCAGACTCTTTAGTGCCAGGTGGAATAACTGTTTTGTTTAAAAAGGAAGGAATTAAAAATCTCCTTGAGTATACCTACCGCTGGACCATACACAGTGTCAGCAAAAAATTACTTGAGCAGATGATGTGATGTTGTTAAAATAATTTGAAAGCAAGCTTTGTTATGGGTAAATAAGTTGACAGCAGGGTTTGTTGCTGGAGCTGAAAAATTAATGTGCAACCTCAAGTTGTAGCATTAACTTAGGGTGAGATGGTTCCGGACAATATTCAGTAACATCATCAAGTTTGTTTTTAGCCACAGTATTTGCTTTTTAAATAAATATTAGCCACAATAATTAAGGTTACTGCCATGGTTTTTATGAATTAATCTAGTTTAAATCTCAGATCGACTCCATGGTGTTGGCATTGTTATTACTGCTTTGGCAGATATAAAAACTGAGATACAAGGAAGTTGCAGAATTTTTCCAAAAGTTAACAATTAGCAAGTAGGACAGTTTACTTAAAAATAATTTAAGATTATTGATCTTAGTTTTTATGCCAACTTCAGTTAATGCCTGTATTAATTTGTTTGCGAAGACGTTTATGGTAAAAAGAAAAATCTATTTCTGTCAAACGCTCTGGCCAAGATTTTGGAAATAGGTATTTGTTATGTGGTAAATATTTTTTTAAAAAGATTTATTTGAAAGGTAGAACTTACAGAGAGAGGGAGAGAGAGAGAGGTCTTCCTTCTGGTTTACTCCCCAGATGGCCCCAATAGCCAGAGCTGAGCTAATTTGAAGCAGGGAGCCCGGAGCTGCTTCTGGGTCTCTCATGTGGGTGCAGGGTCCCAAGGATTGGGCCGTCCTCTGCTGCTGGATTGGAAGTAGAGCAGCTGGGATATGAACCAGCATCCATAGTGGATCCTGGCGCCATAGGGCAGAGAATTACTTGATGTGCCACTGTGCCAACTTTATGGTACAGTCTTCTTAGAGATCTTGCATTTGAGTGCTACCTGCTTCTTGGCACTTTTATAAACTAATTGTGGACATTAACTGGCTGATCTGAGAAGAACCAGTGTTAAATACTTTGTTTTTAGACTTTGCAGGCTGTAGTCAATTCTGAATAGCATGACTTACTCAGTGATAGTCAAAATAAATGCTGTAACTGAAACTTTTAGCACCACGGTCAGTGATGAATGATGAGAGACTGGCAGTGCCTGGATGCCTTTGGAGAGTGTGTTTATGTCATTTGTCGGTAATGGACGTCATAGAAGAGCTCCTTGTGCTGTTGAGTCTGAAAAGTTTTCGCAGGTGGTACTTTAAAAAGATAGGTGAGGGCCTAGCTCAGTGGCCTGACATTTGAAGTCCTCTCCTTGAACGCGCTGGGATCCCATATGGACACCGGTTCTAATCCCGGCAGCTCCGCTTTCCATCCAGCTCCCTGCTTGTGGCCTGGGAAAGCAGTTGAGGACGGCCCAAAGCCTTGGAGTCCTGTACCCGTGTAGGAGACCCAGAAGAAGCTCCTGGCTCCTGGCTTGGGATCAGTGCAGAACCAGCAGTTGCGGTCACTTGGGGAGTGAATCATTGGATGGAAGATCTTCCTCTGTTTTTTCTCCTGTATGTATATCTAACTTTGTAATAAAAATAAAATAAATCTTAAAAAAGCAAAGAAAAGAAAAAGATAGGTGGGTTACAAAACCCTGTCATACAAAATCTCCAAGACGAGCATTTTCACTGTGAAGACATGCTGAAGCAGAAAATGAGCTTATGTCACAATGTGATCAGCTGTAGAATTAACTAGATTTATCCTAAGCAAGATGAAAGAAACAAATGCATACCTTGTTTTGTAACATAACCTTCTCACCTTTTGTGTAAAGTTAACCCAAATCAGGAACCACTACTTTAATGTTGTGTGTGGCTGCAGCTTTTCATATTGGGCAATGTCCTTGCTTTTACTAGTAAAGTGACAAGAAATTAAGACCCTCGTGTGGGTTTCTGCCATTTGCTTCTGGAGAATGAGCACCTGGGAGAACCAGAGTATACCAATAAGAAAGTGTTGGTAAGGTGGAAGTCACACGTTTTGTAACCTCATCACAGAGGCTTTAAAATTTTATTGCTCTCACCATATTGTATTAATTTAACAGTCGCTCATGGGATGCTGCTCCTCTTTTGTTTTTTGTTGTTTCCATACTTAGGAAAAGGTTCTCATTTGAGTTGCAGGGTTCAGACAATTCTTTTTTTAAATTTTAAATCCAGAGGTTAAGAGCAAAAATTAAAGCTAGCTAGGTAGGTAAGTAGATAGAAAGAAAGAGAAGAAGAGAAAAAGAGAGGGAGAGACATTTCCCATCTTCTGGTTCACTCCCCAAATGCTGTCAGCACCCAGGACTGGGCTGGGCAAGCACCAGGGAGCCTGGGACTCAATCTCAGTGTCCTGTGTGTGTAGCAGGAATCCTCGTGTGATAATCAGAAACTAGAGGAGCCAGGTATCAGATCTAGGCACTCTCAAACACAACATGGGTTAGATGGAGGCCTCGGCTGAAACCTGTGCGGTTTTGAGCTGTGTAGTGCTGATTAGGCTCTGTTGTCTTAGTAACTAGAACACTGAATTGTTTATAGGTTTCCATATTGTATCTATGGTAAAAGGATTTAATGTACATAATGTGTCATTTACTACACATTCTACCATTAAGCATATCTTTATGTCTTATTTGGAGAAGACAAGGAAAAATAGCTTGGCCGATTTTCATACATGTTTCAACTGTGTTACCTTTGAAACGATATACTTTAAAATGGTGGTTTAGGACCTGGTGCGATTGTTCAGTTAGCTAAATACTTACCTTGCAAGCTCTGGGATTCCGTATGGATACCATTGTATGTCGCAGCTGCTCCACTTCCCTTCCAGCTCCCTGCCTGTGGCCTGGTAAAGCAGTAGAGGATGGCCCAAAGCCTTGGGACCTTGCACCCACGTGGGAGACCTGAAAGAAACTGCTGGCTCCTGCTTTGGAACGGCTCAGCTCTGGCCCTCACAGCTACTTGGGGAGTGAACCATCGGGAGGAAGAGCTTTCACTCTGTCTCTCCTCTCTGTAAATCTGCATTTCCTATAAGAATAAATAAAACTTTGTTTTGCTTTTAAAAGATGGCTTAAATAAAAAGTACTGATGGAATACTTACATCATGCAGTCAGTTCAAAATTTGGGTGCTATTTAAATTTTACTTTTTTTTTCTTTTTTTAAGGCTGCACACATAGAACGCAGAAATAAGAAGCTATTTTGATCATCAGTTAGGGGGAAGTGTTTATTTTTGGTAATAGAAAGACCTGTGAAATAGGTTGTGTGGTTGGAAGCTAATATATTTTTCTTTACAGAATCTAAGTAATCTTAGCAATCTTACCTTTTAACCCATTATCAGGAATTATTTTGGAAAGAACTGCATGAGTAACTTGTACATACCCTGAAAACATTGCAAGACATTGTGTCATTGTTTTGCATGCAGTGCTGTTTAATAACTCTGGTCAATTTAAGTGTAGCATATTTATAAATGAAAGACAAGACAGTAAGTTGGTAGATGAATTTAGTGCATAAATCTGTTTATCTGTTTTGTTGTACATCTGAAGGGCCCGGCAGCGTGGCCTGGCGGCTAAAGTCCTCGCCCTGAACGGGCCAGGATCCCATATGGGGGCCAGTTTTAATCCCGGCAGCTCCACTTCCCATCCAGCTCCCTGCTTGTGGCCTGGGAAAGCAGTAGAGGACGGCCCAAAGCTTTGGGACCCTGCACCCATGTGGGAGACCCAGAAGAAGTTCCTGGCTCCTGGCTTTGGATAGGTATAGCATTGGCCGTTGTGCTCACTTGGGGAGTGAATCATCAGACGGAAGATCTTGCTCTCTATCTCTCCTCCTCTCTGTATATCTGACTTTCCAATAAATAAATAAATAAATCTTTAAAAAAATTTTTTTCCCTATTAAACAAAATAATAATGTCATCTAAGGCTTGAGCGATTTATTAGTATCCATCAGGTACCAGTTTACACTAATATACCTACATTACTTTTAACATCATCTTCCTGAACTTTAATAAAAATCCCTTGAGACATACAGATGTAGATATATAGCCCCTGGAGTGGGTGTTTGACTCCACAGTAGACTCGTGGGGAACCTCATCCCTAATTGGAGTGCTTGGATTTGAGCCCTGGTTCTGGTTCTGACTGCAGCTTCTGAGGATGTACACCATGGAGGAAGCAGGTGGCTCATGTACTTGGCTCCTTGATACCCGTATCGGAGGGCTGTGTTGAGTTCTAGCCTCCTGGCTTCAACCAGGTCTGGCCCAGATTTGTGGGCATTTGCATAGAGTTCCTGGCATCCATCTGTCTGTCTCTTTCTCTGCCTCCAAATGAATGAAAATCAGTTTTGAAAAAAATTAGAGCCGTGAGTGTGCAAGAAGTGGTAATGGTAGAGTCAACTAATTCCCTGTGAGAAATTCTGTGAAGGATATAAATCCAATATGCTATGAGAGAATAGAAGTGGTTCATTTATTCTAGTTGTGTAAGAGTGAAGAAGGAAAGGCAGGCTCAGAGAAGAGCACATTATAGCTGGACATAACACAAACTCCTCTACCCTTCTGCTTTAGCCATGCCTCTTTAATGCCCTTCTCAAACCATTGAGATCTGGATTCCAAATGCTGTGCCTTCTTTCTCTTGATTGATTCAATAGTGCTCTAGAATAGGGATTTTGTTGGGATGCACAGTGGAAGAACGAGGAATCAAGGTAATGCACAGCACTGACAAAAAGTCACAAATGGAGCCTATATTCTCAGTGAAATTGAAAAGGAAGTGAAATCTGTAGTGAATTGATGGGTTACGGAAAATGGAAGATCAGGTCAGGAGAATTTGGACAACAAATCTTTCCTGGAAGTGAGGGAGTGAGATATCCAGAAGGATTGGGGTTGCCTTGGGAGAGTTTCGAATTTTAGAAGAGGTACACTTCCAAGAGTCAAGGTTAGACTGTTGATGTGCATGGCTGATGTGAAAGCCATTGCAGGAGAGGATCCTGACCACTTAGGATGTGATGGGCCTTATGTGCCTTGGAACACTGAGGAGCCCTGAAGGAATGAAGCATGATTTGCAGGGTCCTCTTTGTCATTTTCTTTGTATCTAACTTGATGTTTAGTGAAAGAAGCTCATTAACAGAGGTTGTTTTATTTTTGTAATTGAGATTCTTATTTGCATAGAACAATGTAGAAACTTGAATGTAAAGGAACATTATATGATCAAATTTGTGTATCTTTTCAGTGTATGGATAGTACTTAGCATAATACTTTATGTTAGCAGTGTTTTTTTTTAAAGAGATTTATTATTTTTATTGCAAAGTCAGATTAACAGAGAAAAGGAGAGAGAGAGAGAAAGAGCTTCCATCTGCTGGTTCACTTCCCAAGTGGCTTCAACAGCTGGAACTGAACCGATCTGAAGCCAGGAACTTCTTCCAGGTCTCCCACATGATAACAGGATCCCAAAGCTTTGGGCTGTCCTCTATGGCTTTCCCAGGCCACAGCCCGGTAGCTGGATGGGAAGTGGGGCAGCCAGTATACGAACTGGTCCCTTATGGAATGCCTGCAGCACAAGCAAGGCGAGGATCTTAGCTGTTAGGCTACCACGCTGGGCCCTGTTAGCAGTGTTTTTTATCTTTCCTGTCATTCAGGGAGATCTGTTCTGGTATTTCCTTTCCACAAAGCAAATGGAAGAATAGGATATGAGATAAAGAGCCAGTGTATGGATACTGCTGTGCAGTTCAAGGTATTAGAATTCTGCTGGTAGTGTTTGGAAATGTTTGCCAAGAGTCAGGTAGAAAGTGAGCTGTAATCATGATTAGGAAATGCTGGGTTTTTTTTTGTTTGTTTGTTTGTTTTTACTTATTTATTGTTTTTACTTATTTATTTTTATTGTAACTGCATAGTAAAAATATTGTAGTACTTTCCAGAATTTAAATTCTGGTATTTCAGTTTTAGATAAGAATGGGAAATGGTGCTTAATAGCATTTATTATTTACGATGTCTTCACAGGAATACAAGACGAGAAATACCTCTTATTTGAGAGAATTTATTTATAGTTAACATTGCTCTGAGAGGATCTGCTTTGGGAATGACCACTGATGTATACATGTAACAAGGAGTATGTAGTGCAGTCTGTCAGTCTTCTGTTAACTTGAGGGTAGCTGAAGTTTTAATGGGCTCTGGAAGCCTTTTCTTATCAACAGAATGGATTAAACTAACTCTGAAATATGTTTTCTAGTAATCTGTTAATCATGGGAAATCTAAAATCCCAGAATGTCTTAAGCACTTCAGTTTTCTCATACACACACACACACACCCCAACATATATCCAAGATAGATTGGTATGTATGTACACACACACACACATATATATTTTCTGGTATTTACATGTATATGTATATGTGGGTGCAGATACATATACCAATCTATCTTGTTATGTGTATATATAGATATATATACATCTGTCTTGTTAAGGGATAAATGTTGTGGCACCGCTGGTTAAGCTTATGCTTGTGACACTGGCTTCCTAAATGTACACCAGTTCAGATCTCAGCTCTTCTACTTCCGATCCAATTCCCTGCTATTGTGCTTGAGAAAGCAGTGAAAGATGGCCCAACTGCTGGGGTGCAGGATTAGCTGGCTACAACACTACACAGGCCCCACGGATAGCATTTCTTTTTTTTCTTTTTAAAGATTTATTTATTCTTTTTGGAAAGGCAGATATACAGAGAGAAGAAGAGAGAGAGGAAGATCTTCCATTTGCTGATTCATTCCCCAAGTGGCTGCAACGGCCAAAGCTGAGCCGATCCTAAGCCGGGAGCCAGGGGCTTCCTCTGGGTCTTCCACGTGGGTGCAAGGTCCCAAGGCTCTGGGCCATCCTTGACTGCTTTCCCAGGCCACAAGCAGGGAGCTGGATGGGAAGTGGAGATGCCGGGATTAGAACCAGTGCTCACATGGCATCCTGGTGTGTTCAAGGCGAGGACTTTAGCCGCTAGGCCAGGGAGCCGGGCCCAGGAATGATTAAATTTTAAAAGAAAATAAAGGGGACGGGAAATATAGCCAATGGGAAAAGAAGACTGAATAGGGAACTAGGTAGAGGGATTTTCTTTGGATGTAGAGAACATGTGTACCTTTTGCTTGGAACCACTTGCTCACTGCTTGGTTTTAGTCCATGCCTAATGGGAGACATAGGCTGCTTTGAGATTCAGAATCATGTTCCCCCCACCATGTTGGTGGTCAGTATGTGCACAGTACTCCAGTGTAGTCAGTTGGAGTATTTGCTTTTGTTTGTGCTATAGTGGGGGAAAACATCCTGTTTGTACTTACATTAGGGTAAGAGTAGCTGCAGTCACCTGGCCACCATGTGACTCCCCAATACAAAGTACCAAGTGAGAAAGAAGCTGGCTCGGGGGTGGGGTGGGTGTTAGAAATCAGGTCCTGAGACGTTGTATGAATATCTGAAATGATATTTACTCCTAGTTATTCCAGGTACTTTGGCCAATAACTTTTGCACTCTGCCTACCCCATCCTCTGCCTCTTTGTTTAAAGTTTGTTAGTTCCCTGAACTTTTACATTGTTAAAGTGCTAGCTGAAAAAGAAATGTTTGCTGTTGTGGTTGTTCTAGCTGGGGAAGAGATAGTGGCAATAACATGAAATTTTAAATGAAACCTTTGTGAGGATATTAATACCAGATAACCTTGAAGTTTCAATTTAGAACAGCAAAGGCTAAATGACTTGTTCGAAGTCAGGCCTCTGGTAAGTGACAGCTGAGTCTAGAATTCATCTGTCAGTCTCCAGCTGTATTGTATAAGCTTGCTTATCCCAACAGAAAATGTAAGACGTGATGGTTTTTGGATGAACTGCCTGTGGATAAAGGAAAAAGGAAAATAAATATATGTTTCTTTCTGAAGTTTTGGTTGGTGAGTTTGGAAAACTGGGATATAGCAGTACAATGACCTTCCTTCTGTGAGGCACCTGAGTGACTGTCTGCTGATATATTAGGATTTGGGTGCACTGGTACAGCTACACAAATCTTTATTTTGAGACAGTCATAATTTTGAGTTGCTTCAGGGAGAGAAATAGTTATAAAGCACAGTGAAGTTCTGTCTGAAGGTGGCAGTCCCTTTTTGCTGTCTGGATGTGCTCGCGGTAAATGTCTCCCTAGGACCTTTAATTTTGTTCCCTAATTTATAACCAAGCCACTTCTTGATGCTATCTATTGCTCAGGGTACTTTTGGTGATAAGATTGTTATTAAGTTGGGTAGGTGAGCTGTAGGCCGCATCCTGCAGGGAACCATTTATTGTTTAGTACAAGGATAGGAGTGCTGAGGAGTCATGTCTCATTTTGAGCATCAGATGGTCTCACTTTAAAATCTGACATTGATGCGGCGCTTTCTTTACACTGAAAAAAAAAGGGGGGGGCAAATGCTCATGAACATGAGAAAAATAAAAGCAACTTCTTTTAATGCATTGACCCTGCTTGATTTGTTCTATGGAAAATGAGGAAGCACATTACAGTAACATAATGTTGTGTCCCAATGATTACCTATTTGGACCTAATGTCAGTTACTTCAGTCCTTTCCTTGGGAAAAATAATCCTTTTTTTTGAGTCCTAACATCAATTTTCACTTGAGCTGAGATTATAGAGCTGCTTCATATCTAAAGAAATTTGCTGGGTAGTGACATAAATGCTTCATTGAAACTATGTGAGGTGGAAGAGATTTGGAGAAAATGATAAACACTATAAAATGTAGCTTTGTAGGAAATAGGGGATTTATATAGGCAAGACTTTGGCAACTAGTGGTAATGATAATGGCTGACATTAATTGAACCCTAATAATTTGTCAGGCACTGTACTTGGCTGTGTTATTTTTATTTATTTATTTTTTAAGATTTAGTTATCTTTATTGGGAAGAAAGATTGGCAGAGATGGGGAGATAGAAAGATCTTCATCCTCCGGTTCACTCCGCAGATGGCCACAATGGCCAGAGCTGAGCTGATCAGGCGCTTCCCCCAGGACTCCCATGTGGTTACAGAGACCCAAGGCTTGGAGCCATCCTCGACTGCTTTCCCAGGCCACAAGCAAGAAGCTGGATGGGAAGTGGAGCAGCAGTTGGGACATGAACTGGTGTTCATATAGAATGCTATATGCTATATAGGATGCTTGGAGGTGGAGGATTAGCTGATAGAGACATTGCTATGCTATTTTTTACTCGAGAACCTTAGGAGATAGGTAATGTTTTTAACCCTTATTTTACAAAAGGAATCTTCAGATTTTGGCAAAATCACTTGTCAAGGCTTGGAAGGTAAGCTGTATCAGGGCTGAGATCTGAACACAGGCAGTCTGATTCCTACGGCCCAGTGAGACCCACTGAGACCCACTGAGACCCACTGAGATAGAGCCTGTCTCTCACTGTGCTCCATTTCCAGCTGTGATCACAAGTAAGGTGTTGCTTTATTGCTTCTTTGCCCCGACCCCTTCCAATTACCTATCTAATGGTCAGGTCTCTTTCTTTCTCTTACTTTCTCTCCCTCTTTCACATACACACAGCTTTGTGGAAAGATGAAAAGATACATTTATTTTGGTGTGATATGAAATCCATACATGATTTGGGGCTTTTGAATTTGACCTGTCCCAGCTATATGGAGAGTGAATCAGTGAAGGGAATCTGGCTTTCTGTCTCTCCTCCTTTGGACTCGACCCCCTCCCCCCATCTGCCTTCCTCTGTCTCTCTGTCTTCTCTGTGCTGCTTTGCCTGAGAGAGAGAAGAAAAGAAAGAAAAGAGAAATCTTTTTAAAGGAAAACCCCCACGCTTTGACCCACACTGCTGTTTCTGCTTCACGGTTCACTGTGGGTCCTTGCTCTGCACGTGCTCTGCCATTGCCTGCAGCTGCCGCAGCGGAACCAAGGCCTGTGAGGGGAGCTGCGGCAGCCTTCCTTCCCAGGCAGCTTGGCTCAGCTGCTTCCCTGCAGCACCAGACACCAGACTAATACACTTGGAGGGGATTTCAAGTTGTTTTGTATCAAAACAATCCATTTCCAGGAATTTTGAATTCTATTTTGAACAGTTTCAGGAACCCATACATGTATGCACATCTTGATGAATGAGCCATCAGGTAACCGTACACAGGAGGATCTGTGCAGTTCTTAAGCAGACCGGCCAGTCTTGAAAGGCCTGATAGATAGGACATGTTTTAGGGTCTGTGGGCCAGGGAGCAAAATCAAGCAGATATTTCTCTAAATAGAGAAGACAGATTTCCATGCACTGCTGGGTCTATTGTTGATGTTTGTTTGTAAGTATGTATTTATTTAAGGTAAATCAGAGTTACAGAAAAGGAGAGAGAGAGATTTTCCATCTGATAGTTCATTTCCCAAATGGTTGCATTGCCTGGGCAGGGCCTAATAATTGATTAAAATGTTGTAAATACAGGTCTGCTGTTGAGAAGAAGAGAATTTTTGGGGAAATAACATTTTTGCTTAATTTGAGGTTCAGATCTCTAATCTATTGTAGCTGCTGTGTAAAAACTCTTCCTAGATTATGGACCATAGAAAAACAGGTCTTGTGCCAGGTTTTTCCTGTGGGCTGTTTGCCAGCCTCATCTGGTTTAATTACTGCTGTGCTGCTTTCTGTTTAAGCACAGTGATACTTAACCCAGGGTGCACAAAAGAGCGATTTATGGAACTGTAGATAACAGTTTCTGCTACTTACTGTTCTTAGCGCGGAGGAAGCCATGACACGTACAGTCCATGTTGCTCTGGAAGTAGGTGGTGTTCAGTGCCAAGCGGAAAAATAAAGCATGGGAGGGGAAATGGGGAGGCAGAGTTTGGTGAGAGTGGCTAGGGGAAGCCTCACCTTGAAGCTTGATACGCTGCTTCTTTCCTTGATCGGTTATCTTTCCTCCAGACTGAGGGAATGTCTGTCCTTCATACAGACGTATAACACTTGACTGTGCAGTGCATTCTAAAGCCTTGTATATGCCATGTGATAACATTCAGGAACTGTCAATTTGTATAGCTTTAGTTTATTCTTGCATGAATTATTTATTGATTTGTAACAAACCCAAAGCTGATGGGTTTAAAATAATGAAACTGTGTGTCAATCAGGTGGGTTTGTAGATCTGGACTCGACTTCTTTATTATCAGTGGTTGGATTGGTTTAAGTTTGAGTAGGCTAAAATTCTTCAGTGAGGCAGCTTTTTTTTTTTCTAATTCCTTTGGTTTTTGTCCTGTCTTTTTCACTTGGAATCTTAGGACTGTAAGGGAGTGAGTGCAAGTGTGTAAGACCTTTTTGAGACTTAGGCTAGGAATTGGCTCAGTATCATGCATTCTATTGAAAGATCATCCCAAATGTGAGGGACGTAGCTCTTTTTTTAAAACAATGGATTTTGGATCAGGAAACAGTGTCTTTTCATTTTTTTTCTAAAGAGAATTTGTTTTGAAAGTGTAGAGTTACAGAGAAAGGGTGAGACAGATTGCTGCTTCGCTCCCCAGATGGCCAGGGCTGGGCAAAGGCAAGGTCAAGAGTTTCTTCCGGATCTCCCACTTGGCTGGCAGGGTCTCCTCCCCTACTTGGGCCATCTTCCCCTGCCTTCCGAGGTGCGATAGCAGGGAAGCGGATTGGAAGCGGAGCAGCCAGGACTTGAATCCTAGGCTGTAGCTCAATCTCTTATGTTATAGTGCCCGTTCCTGAAATGCAGCTGTTAATAAGAGAAGTTGCGGAGGCCCAGCAAAGTGGCATGAGTATGTAGGAGAACAAATACAGTATTTGCAGCTATTTTAGCAAACAACAAACAGTTTGCACTTTGTTATTTTATTAAAAGAATATGCCACAGTTAATTTACTCATTCTTCTATTGATGGGCATTTTGGCTGTTTTTGGACACTTAAAAGAAATGCTCCAGTGAGTAATCTTGTACCCTTCCTTGTTCACATGTGCAAGTGTCATTAAGGGGCGTGTACGTGCTTGTAAAAGGAAAAGTGCATTCATGAGATGTGTATACAAATCCAAAAACCTGGAAGAGCTTAATAGTATGTTATTGCATTGCAGGAGATATAGATTTTTATTTTTACTAGAAATTTGCGGACTATCAATTTGCATTCTCAGTAGCATTGTTCTTACTGCTCCTTATCTTTCCCAAGATCCCTTAATTCAGGCCCGGTGTGAAGCAGCTAAAGTCCTCACCTTGTATGCGCCGGGATCCCATATGGGTGTTGGTTCTAATCACAGCAACCCTGTTTCCTGTCCAGCTCCCTGCTTGTGGCCTGGGAAAGCAGTGGAGGACGGCACAAAGCTTTGTGACCCTGCACCTGTGTGGGAGACCCAGAAGAGGCTCTGGGTTCCTGGCTTCGGATGGGCTCAGCTCAGCCTTTGCAGCCGCTTAGGGAGTGAATCAGTAGAAGGAAAATCTTCTTCTCTATCTCTCCTCCTCTCTGTATATCTGTCCCCAAAAATAAATCCTTAAAAAACAAAAAGCTTAATTTTTACCAGTCCAAGTGAACATGAAATGGTATTTATATTTGTGTTTTTTAATGCTTATTTGCCATTTTGTTTTTTTGGTGATTTACTAATCATTGTATTTTGCATACTTAAATTGGATTAGTTTATCTTCCATTAATTTGTAGGAATTCAAAAAATTCTGGCCATTTTTGATTATGTATGCTCTAGTATCTCTCTAATCTGTTCTTTGCGTAATCCCCCCTTTTTAAAGATATTTTTATTGGAAGGGTAAATTTGTACCCCCCACCCATTTTAAAGATATTTTTTGTCGGAAAGGCAGATTTATAGAGAGAAGGAGATCAGAGAGAGAGAGAGATATCTTCCATCTGCTGGCTCACTTCTGAAAAGATCACAATGGCTGGAGCTGAGCTCATCTCAAGCCAGGAGGTTCTCCCGAGTTTCCCATGCGGGTGGGTGCAGGGTGCCAAGGCTTTGGGCCATCCGCGACTGCTTTCCCAGGCCACAGGCAGGGAGCTGGAAGGGAAGCAGGGTAGTGCGGACATGAGCTGGTAACCATGTAGAATGTTGATGCTTGCAGGTGGAGGATTTGCCACCATGTCATCGCACTGAACCCAATCTCCTCTTTTATAGTTTGTACCTTTTTTGTGTTATCATGTATATTCTTTTCTTCAACATCTTTAAGTTCTCCTGAAGGATTTTAAAAAATTTATTTATTTTTATTGGGAAGGCGAATATACAGAGAAAAGGGAAAAGATCTTTCATTGGTTCACTCCCCAAGTGGTGGCAGTGGCTGGAGTTAAGCTGATCCAAAGCCAGAAGCCAGGAGCTTCTTCCGGGTCTTCCATGTCCCAAAGTCTTGGAACATTCTCCATTACTTTCCCAGGCCACAAGCAGGAAGCTAGATGGCAAGTGGAGCAGCCGGGATTAGAACTGGCACTCATATGGGATCCCGTTGCATGCAAGGCAAGGACTTTAGCTACTAGGCTACCATGTTGGGTCCCTCTTTTTTTATTATTATTTTTATTTTTAGTGGTGCTTACATAGTTGATCAGATGGAAGGATCGAGGGTCAGGGAAAAGTGGGTGTGATTGTTGTTTCCAAGTTTTCCATTTCTTTTTTCCTGTATCTAGGGGAAGGTGGAAACAAGGGGAGGAGCCACACCTAGCCTACCAACCACCCCGGTTTCCTGGGGATGGGGAACGGTCATCCAGTATCGACCCAGGGTCCTGATGTGTACACTCCGAGGGTTCTGCCCAGGTGGTTTGGATAGTTCTGAAATGTTGTCCGTCTCGACTGTGCCTCTCTTAAAGGTTTTAAAGTTAGCTTTTCCACATTTTGATTGTTCATTTACTTTCCTGCATGACCAGCATAGTTGTGTTTAGTGTCCAAATATACATTGTGCCCATGTTTTCTTTAATGCTGATTCCACTCCTAGGAATATTTTTGATTTCCGGCTGTGCAGCTGGCTCTTTTTGTTGACTTCTGTAGGACTGCCCGGGGCGTCCTGGCTGCATTAGTGTGCTGCCCGACCGGGATGATCATAGCAGGAGACGGGGTTTTGGGTAGTTACTGGGATGCGGGTGTTTGTGCGTTAACTCTTCTGATGCTCCGACAGTCCTCTTGGTAGAGATCGATCAGTAGCCGAAGCCTCGAGGAAGCTGACTTCCCAGAGACTGAGGCCCTGCCTGCTCGGCCCAGGGTCTGAGCTGTGCACCCCTCTGCTGTGCCGTTTCTCATTTGGATCAGTTGATAAATGACTTTGTTTTAAACCGTTCGAACAGAAAGAAACCGTCCCTAGTCAACCATTACCTACCAAAACTTTGTCAAATTACTAACGTTTGAGGAGTTAATTATTAAAATTAGTTGGGCAGGGGCTAAAAGTTTGCTTTTGGAATGGAATTGGGCTTTCTCAAATGGCCGTCTTTGAGATCTGTTCTCCCACTCACTGCCGTTGTTCATGAGGAAAATGATTTCGTGTTTTTGAAAATGATCATCTTGGATTTCTAGATTTCTCCTGTGTGCATTGTTGGAGGACGATGGGCCAGTGACGAGGCACATTTATGAAGATGGGTTTGAATGGTGCTTGGCATGGGCTATTACTGTTTATTATTATTATTATTATTATTATTATTATTATTATTATTCGTTTGTGTGGTAAGTAAGGTAGAATGGAGATGACTGTTGGCACAACCTGGGGAACACACTGTTGGGGGTCGTCATCCCTCTCCTGGCCAGCTGGCCAAGCCTCTCTCAGCATTCTTCACTGGCACTTGCCAACTTTGGTGGCACAATTCTTCTGCTTCTGCTTCTTTTAAGATTACTTTATTGTTGCTACAAAGTTAGGTACACAGAGAGAAGGAGAGACAGAGAGGCAGATCTCCCATCCATTAACTTACTCCCCAAGTGGCTGCAACAGCCTGAGCTGCGCTGACATGAAGCCAGGAGCCCAGAGCCTCACAGGTATAGGTCCCAAAGCCTTGGGCTTTCCCAGAGCACAGCCAGGGAGCTGGATAGGAAGCAGGGCTGCTGGGATTAGAACTGATGGCCGTATGGGATCCTGGCAAGTACAAGAAGACGACGTTAGCCACTAGGCTACCGTGCTGGACCTGATGGCACAATTCTTGGGAAATTTGTACTTAAAGTTTTGTTATGTTTGTTAGTACTTTTGCAGTTTTATTGATTGCTTTGGAAAGTTGACTTGTATTACTAAGAATGTTGTAAGCTTCTTAGGACAGAAATTGTGTTTTAGCCTTTTGATCACCTATTGCACAGTAACTACCTATAGCACAGATGTTTAATAAATTCCTCTTTCTTTTACTATGACTCAGGGTGGACGGTCTAGGCAATGAAAACAAATTTCAAATTTTACTTAAAATTCCTGAGTTTTAAATTAAACCAAATTATTTAAATCATAATTTATTAAAAGAAGAGTCAGGGTCAGTTCCTTCCCTTGAAGGGAGTATGTTCTTAGAACTGTTTGTAAATTATAGTTAATTTTATGTACATATTTGCCATCTTAGATTTGCAAAGGAAGGAGGCTGGAAATTATTTATAATTTAAGTTGTTTAAAAAAATGTAAGATAGGATGTGGTAAGTTATAAAACCCCAGCTGTCCAGGCAGTATGGAAGAGGGATAAGTCAATTTGTGTTTTTAGGTGGGCTGGAGAAAGAGACCAACACGGTCAGTAACATGAGAGGCGGACTTGAATAAGGGTGGTAGGGTTTTGGCAAGTGGATAGGGTTACATTTCCTAAGGAAGGAACAATGTGAAGCAAAGTCTGATAGGGGTAGAAAGAGCTGGTTGTCTGGAGCAAAAACGGCTCACTTGGGCTAGAATATTGGGAAACACAAGTAAATAAGTTGGAGCTAGTTTGTGTAGGGTCTTAAATAGCAGGCTAAGGTGTTTGGGTTTAATTCAGTAGACAGTGGGGAGCCACTGAAGTATTTTTGAGTAATACGATCGGAACCATACTTTGGGAAGATTAATTTGGTAGCATTGTCAATAGTGAATAAATGAGAAAGTGAAAGTATTTTCCATTGTTGGAGCATATTTTCTTGTTTTCTTAGCTGAAACAAATGTAAGCTTAATATACGTATCAGCTAATACTAAGAACCTTCATTTATATGTAATAATACATATTTACCTTCCATCTGGTTTTTAAAGCAAAAGCTAAGATCTGTCCCTATTTACCTGATGGCTTCTAATTCAATTTCTTTCTTTCTTTTTTTTTTTTTTTAAGATTTCTTTATTTTTATTGGAGAGGAGGAGAGACAGAGGAAGATTTTCTGTCATTGCCAAGTGACCGCAGCAGCTGGACCTGAGCCAGTCCCAAGCCAGGAGTTTCTTTCGGGTCTCCCACATGAGTGCAGAGTTCCAAGGCCTTGGACCGTCCTGGACTGCTTTCCTAGGCCACAAGCAGGGAGCTGGATGGGAAGCAGGGCCACCAGGATTAGAACTGGAGCCCATATGGGACACTGGCATGTACAAGGCAAGGACTTTAGCTGCTACACTGTCGTGTTGGCCCCTAATTCTTGAATTTAAATTTTCCGTTGAATTATGCCACAAATTAATAACTTGATTTTCCCTTTTTTCTTTTTAAGATTTACTTATTTATTTGGCTTGGCTTGATAGCCTAGTGGCTAAAGTATCCTGGCTGCTCCACTTCCCTTCCAGCTCCCTGCATGTGGCCTGGGAAATCGGTGAGAGGATGACCCAGTACCTTGGGGGCCATGCACCCATGTGGGTGATCTGGAAGAAGCCTCTGGCTCCTGGCTTTGGATTGGCTCAGCTCTTGCCATTACAACCATCCGAGGAATCAACCAGCTGATGGAAAATCTTTCTGTATGTTTCTCCTTCTCTCTGTATATCTGTCCTTCCAATAAAAAGAAAGCATTCTTTAGTGATTTATTTCTTTATTTGAAAGGTAGAGTTGCAAAGAGAGAGATCTTGCATCTGCTAATTCACTTAACACATGGCCACAACAGCTGGGGCAGAGCCAAGTCGGAGCCAGGAACCAAGAATCAGCAGCTACTTCTGAGTCTCCTATGTGCTTTCAGGGACCCAATTCCTTGGACATCTCCGATTGCTTTCCTAGGTGCATTAGCAGTGAGCTAGAATGGAAGTGGAGCAACTGGAACTCCCATCAGTGCCCATATGGGATGCCTGTGTCATAGGCAGAGACCTAACCCACCATGCCACAGTGCCTTTCCCTAATTTTGCTGTTATAACTACTCAGAAATGCTTCAGACGATAGGGGATTTCTGGAGTTACTTTGGACACTGTTTCTCTGTAGGGACCCTGGGAGCTAAAAATGTGGGAGTAATTCTTTAGTAGGACTTTGCATAGTTTTTGTGCCTTTACTATTTGAGCTGGAAAGATTTTACTGATAAAGTAAAGGTTAGTATTTGTGATAATTTGCTTGGGACACATTAACAAAGTCCACTTACCAATCCTCACCGTCTTGAACTCCTCTCCTTTGTATTGCAGTATGTAGGGGAGGCAGTTTTTTTGGTGGCTGTTATGGCATAGGGGACAAATCAGATCACTTCCTGTATAAAAGAGTATGTAGTCCTTTTCCTTCAAGGCATGAGAAATTATTTGAATTATGGCCTCTCATCCCAGACAGAGTCTTGATTTCTTTGAAATTTTCCTCTTAGAGGTCACTGGGAGCATGAGTTTGTTTTCTAAGCTGCACCACCCGTTGGGGTCTTCCGTGTTACCTCACTGCTGTGCCTGTTCTATCTCAGGCACAGTGTGATAGCTGTGGTGGAGACTGAGATGGTAGAGCCCTTTTTAAGACTTCCTGGGTAGCAGCCTTCTTAGCATTTCCCCTCATGATATGGTTATTCACATTCTGATGGCACTTAGTGACAACCTCCTCTAGACGGTCCCAAATTGCCTAGAGTCAAAATCTCTTACCTGTTTAGTAGGGGCAGTGTTGTTTTGTTTTGCTGCCAGTAGACTTGATGAATATGCATGTAGCACAAAACATTTACGTTCTGCACAGATATTGTGTCTTTGGTCTTTCTCTGGGTTTTAAAGATGTTAAATTTAGTCTTTCCGGCTAAGACAATGGCTAGACTTCAACAGTGTGGGCAAGATCTATGGAAGCATATCTCGCAGTTTTAAACTCTTTGTGAGAGTTACCGTCTTCAGTAAAGCGTCTAACAGTCTGAGTTTTTTCAGAGGTTCATCTTGTACAGCAGACCTGCTCTAGTAGACCCACTCAGTGATTAACAAATTTCACGAGGTCACAGTTGCTGGCTTTGTGAATTGTTTTTGGCAGGCTCTGGTTCCAAGCAGCTGTATTGCAGAGGCTGCGATTTTCCACTGAGGGAAGCAGGGGTGGGGAAGCATGGCTGCAAGGTGGAGCTGGTGACTTCAGCTCCTGCTTGCTAGTTAACTTCTCGCCTACTGTTTGTCAGTTCACTCAGGAAATGTCAGAGGCCTGAACTACTTCAAGGCCTTTCTGCTTAGGGTGCTCTCTTTGTCTGAACTGCTCTCTACCCAGAGGTCTGTGTGCTTGAGTCTAACCTTCCTTATGTCTTATACAACTCTTGAGTCTATTTCTGGCTGTTATATGTAATACCAGACCTCACCCCTGCCTATTCTTTCCTACTTAATTTTTCTCTATAATATCACTGCCCTCTGACTTAACATTTTGTTCCATAATGTAAATTTCATTAGGTAAATAACTTAGAATTAAGAATTTTTAAGCAAATGAGAATGTAACAGAGTTTTGGGTCCTTTTATACTATTAGTAATATAGTGTTGTGTATAAAACAGATCTTAAAGAAAACAATAATTGGATGGATGAATAGATTGTGTCTTGACAGAAACTGCAAGCAGTTCATACAAAGAAAACACCCAGAAAAGCTCTAAATCAGAGATGATGTTTAGCACTGATATTAAACGAAACCTTACATTGTTGAACACCCTGCAACATAGAAGTGTCGATAGTGATGAGGTGAGAAACTACTTGGGTTGCATCTTATGTCAGTGCTAACCTGATAGTAAATGCTGTTGCTCCCACAGGCGTGAACACTCACCCAATTGCCTGTAGAAGCTTTGTTTGTAATAGTTGCACTTTTTAATTAAAATACAACCAACCCACTTGGATGCATATACACATGCATAAAATTGAGATCTGTGTCTACAGAGTAATTCTACAGGAAAGAACTTAATATGATTCTACGTATTTCACTGTTGTCTTTGAGACTGGAGGCAAATCCTTCAAATATTACTGGTACCAGGTTATCTTATGAGGGTTGATTTGGAAACATCCAGTGGTTTCTGAATGTAATGTGGTGAGGAACAATTTTAAGTAGCAATTCTGCTGTGAAAGTGAAATTGACTCTTTCCAATTCTTTTCATCTTTAAAAATTTTGAATAAGTGTACCATTCTAAATTTGAAGGACAACGTATAGATATTCTGTAATGATTTAAAGCAAAATATTTTCATTGGAATGCCAAATATGTAAGAAATGGTCGTGGTGTAGCACCTGGGAAAACGGGCACGCTGACACACATTGTGAAGGGTATGCCTTTTGGAAGGCAATCTGATAATAGGACATTTTAAAATGGCTTTATATTTTCAACCCAGAATTCTACCCATAACTACTTGTTTATGGAAATATTTACACCAGTAAGGAAAGTTACAAAACCAGTGCTGTTTCTTGAAACTTTATTTGTAAAGTAGTGGAGACAGCATTGGTCACGAAATGGTCCTTAGGTTGAAATACTGTGATTAGCATGCGTGTGTGTGTGTGTTGGAAGAGACATAAAACACAAAGTTGTGTATATAAAATATGCATACAAGAAAAGACCTGGAAGTGTAAATAAATACTAAATCTAATAGATACTTGATAATTTCAGGTTTTTTATTTTATTCATGCAAATGTTACAATTTTTGAAGTCATTTTAATGATATGCCACAATCATCTTTTTTTGTAGCCCAACTTTTGAAAACATTTTTTTTTTTTGTCAAGATTTACTTATTTGAAAGGAAGAGAGACAGAAATAGCTCTTCCAATTGTCTGGTCATTCCTCCAAGGGCCTCAAAGGCTGGAGCTGGGTCATGTTGAAGCCAGGCCAGGAGCTTCCTTGAGTCTCCCATGTGAGTGCAGGAGCCCAAGGACGTGGGCCATCTTTTACTGCTTTCCTGGGTGCACTATTGAGAATGAAATGGGAAGTGGAGCAACTGGAATTTGAACTTGTACTCACATGAGCTGCTGGCGCCACAGGCAGTGGCTTCATGTACTATTCCACAGGGCTAGCCTCTCTTTATATGTTTTGAAGTAATCTTTTGTATTAGAATTAAGAATTTTTCTACATTTTTAATATTTGTTTTATTCGTGAATACTTAAAATTAGCCAGTTTCCTAGGGAACATTTTGTGTTTTTAAGCAAAATTAAAAATTTTTTAATTTTTATTTTTAATATTTACATAATTGATCAGGGTGAGAAGGATTGAGGGTTAACAAAATTGAATTCTTAACTCTGAAGTGAAAATGTCACGGTTTAGTTGTTGTGTATCGTTTTTAAACAGTGAATTTCGAATTATGTTGTATTATGCTTATCTGTATTTATCCTGCAGGTGGCGCTCATGTTTTTTTTTTACATGTTGGTTATCATTCAAGTAAAAATTTTAAGCTGAGAAGTGTACTGCTTTTGTAGAATGTTACTTTCATGTATTTGTTGAAATCATGTTTTCTTAACTATTATTTCAAGAGGTACATGTTACAGGCAAAAAAAATCTATAGCAAATTCTTAGGACTTAATTCATTGTGTACCTTTTTACTGTATTTCTCATTGCAGAACCCTTGGGAAATTAAATGGGTTTCAGCACTAAATTTGCTTTTAAGCTGCTTTAGAGTTACAAAACTTCATCAGGACTGGTAGTGAAACTATTTTTCTAGAATAAATTCTCTTTGTAGTCCTCCTTTTTCCTTCTCTTTGTGTGACTGCCCCTCTCTTCTCCCTTTCTTTCTCTCAGTCTGTCAAGTTCAAGAGTGGCTCAGATGCCATGAATTAAGTGAAGCACAAAAGGGGGAAAGGAGACCCTTTTGAAGAACAAAGGCCTCCCATTAGGCTGCCATGTTCTTTTTTCACCAAAAGCGCACCCTGCATGGTTTCTATTGTTGTCCACATGCCCTGCACATAAGGTAAATACAGTAGATCCTCATTACCTCACGCTTCCCTCCTCTCCCTTCTATGCCACACACAACCAGTGAAGCTTGGGTCTTTGATGTCTTTAGTTATTCTTATACAGTTGCTTTATCTCCTTTTAAAACACTATAGGGGTAGAAATGGAAGTGGAGAGTAATGAACACCAAGTAAAACCCCACAAGAAGGGAAAATTAGCTGTTAGAGAAGCTGCAACCCAAGAATCCAGGGCAGGTGGAAGGGACCAAGGACCACTGCTGTTATTCTACTCTGCCTTGTAGTATCCTGTATTTTAAAATAATAACTTTGATTTGTATTCACTATAGACTGGTGAGTTAGTTTTTCCTCTTTGTCCTTATCGCAAAACAGGAAAATGGGAATTCATTTAATTGCTAAGAGCAATTCTTAAGATGATGAAAAATTCTTACTAATCTACTCCCACTTCGCATTGGTATTTTTTTTTTCTGTGTTTTCTTGCAGAGCTCATAATAATGGCTTTGTTGTCCTATATTACTTTTCATTGGGACTAACTGATAAATAGCAGGTGAAATAGAGCATTAAATGGAAAATAAGAAAAGGAGTGCCCTATATAGAACCAACTTAAAAAATCTAAGAAATGGGTTCGGCCTGGTAGCTTATCGGGTAATGTCCTTGCCTTGCACATGCCAGGATCCCATATGGGCACTGATTCTAATCCTGGAGGTCTCGCTTCCCATCCAGATCCCTGCTTGTGGCCTGGGAAAGCAGTAGAGGATGGGACCCTGCACCTGCATGGAAGACCCAGAAGAAGCTCCTGGCTTCAGATTGGCTCAGTTCTGGCTGTTGCAGCCACTTGGAGAGTGAATCAGTGAATGGAAGATCTTTCCTGTTTGTCTCTCCTCCTCTCTGTATATCTGACTTTCAAGAAATAAATACTTTTTAAAAAAAAAAATGAGAGAAGCTGTTGAAATTTCATGCTCCATTGTAATTGATTATCCTACTTGTTGTAAAGTTGCCAAAATGTTACAGACAAATGTCCATCATTTGAGTTAGTTGAGTTTACAAAGGTGTGTGAGATTAGAATTATGATTTTATTTATTTTTATTCCTTGGATGAGTCAGCTAAGTGGTCTGTGGTAGGGAGAGAGTTGGAAGGAGATTGACAAAAGTGGGAGGAAGGGGTGTTAAGTTAGTAAGTATTTTTAACTTAAAATATTCTTTTTAATAGAATTCCAGAGTTGAACTGTGCAGTGTACTGTTATCTGATATTGGACTTAATAGTAGCTTGTGACTCCTATTTAGTGGTGCCCTTGAACTTTCTCGGAGTTTGTGAGTTCTCTCTAGTCTAGGCATGATTGATTCCGTGGGTTAAAAAGAACATTAAAAGAATTGAAAAACTAATTTCTTTGTGGGAACAGTAGTAATATTTCATTTGAAAAATTTCATGACAAATTTAGTGATTCTATTTTCATCCTGTGTGACCATTTAAATAAAAATACGTGGTATGTTCAACCCTTTTTCTATTTTTCTCCCAGGGATTTCTTTGAACATTAAAATCTGGCTAGTGCACTTGAAACAATTAGCTGTGGTCAGTGCCACAGGAAGTGCTTTGACCTTTAGAGGATCCTGATTGCTGCCTTCTAGGGACTGTTCCCCAGGTCTCAAACCTGGAGAACAGTAGTTGGCAGAAATCCTCGGCTTTATATACTTGGTGTCAGAATGAAATACTTTGTATTGTTTAGGAAATTGCCGTTTCTGCTGTCAGTGCAGGATGTTCTGAAGATCTCATGTGTGCTCTGGTGGTGGGGATTGGGGCTTACAATTTTTGTCCCTTTTTCTCTTGCCCTTGGCTATAGGATGGATGTTTTTTCTGTTTTGGTTGCTTGAGTGGCATTTGTCTTAAGGAGAAATCGCTTAAACACCAGTTGCTCAACTGTGGTAGTTTTGCTGTTACTGTTACATTGAATTTACTGGGAATGAGGTTAGTAAAGCTGAATTTTAACCCTTGTTTGTAGGTGCAGTTAAACCTCCTTTAGTGCTCCATCTCTTGCCTACCACCTTGCATGGCGCTTGCATGTGGCTTTTCACTAGCTTGGCAATGATTCCTCATAGTCAGGTGGAAGGCTCCCTTCATTCAGAAAGACAGTCATACCCGGACCCACGCGTCTAGGCTTACTGCTGTGAAGTTGGCGTATTCTTCCAAGCTTTCAAATTTGCAATTGTTCCTTTCCAAAGTAGTATTGATTCTTTTTTTAAACATAGTATAGGTGTTGTACTGTGACTGACTGTGAATATAGACTTGTTTTAATTATTTAACACTTTAGAAGTTCATAGCTTTAAATTAAGAGATGTTAAGTCTGAAACAGTTTAAGTCACCGTAATCATAATGGTAGTTAGAAAAATAAATAATACATTTTAAAATAATAAAAATAGAGAAGTAAAGCCTAACCAGTTAAGTAGGAGAAAAGCAAATTGAGAGCAACAGACCAAGTCTTTTCTTATAATGTTGCTAGAGAGATTTGAAATATTAAGTCATTTTTGCTGATACCTACATTCTATCAAGGCAGCCTGATTGCCAAGACCTTATACAGGTCTCGTTGTATGAAAGTATACTTAAATCATGATTGAAATGGAAAGGACTTAGTTGAATTGAGCAGATCTGTATTGAACATGAAAAGGTTTGGAGCTTTGCAGTAGTTCAGGGAAGTAGTATTTATAAAAGGCTGACATGCTGGCCTGCTGCCAGCGAGGGTATATTTTGTTTTAAGAATGCGGAGGCTGTGCCCTAGAGAGAGGGATGTGCCAAGAAAGGGGAGTATAATGAAATGAGAACTTCACAGAGTTAGATTGAAAATGGAGAAAAGAATTTAGCAAAATGTGAAAAAAAAATAAAAAGTTTTTGTAGATACTTGTAAATTTTTATTTATATAAAAGTTGGGCTGATAATGATTCCCAGGTCAAATTTACTTTTGTTTTCTGTTCAGAACAGTGTGACTGGTGAAACAAGAATAACTTCTGTATTTTTAAATGGGAAACAAAATGAAAACCTGCATATTTCTGAATTCTGAACTACATGAACCTATAGTGTCAGAATTTAAAAATAAACTTTCAAGGAGGTCCAAGCACACCCTTTTTTCAAGCATATTTTCTGTGTAATACCTACAGCCGCTCTCGTGCTACAGTGGCAAAGTTGAGTGGTTGAGACAGTGGTTGTGTGTGCCTTCTGGTCCCTTACAGAACCAGTTTGATATTCACAGAAATGAAAGCTTGCCAGCAGGATGTTAGAGGGAGGGCTGGTAGACTTGGAATGATTGCTGTTGACTGATGAGTTTGTTTCACATGTTGCTAGAGTTTGGGTATCAGAAATAAGCACTTTTTCTGGTGAATCGTTTTATTGTTTCTGAAAAATACCAAAATTATTATTCTTTTTTAAAAGATTTATTTTTATCTGAAAGTCTGATTTACAAAGAGAAGGAAGACGGAAAGATCTTTTGTCCATTGTTTCACTCCGTAAGTGGCTGCAGTGGCCCGAGCTGAGTTCTGATCTGAAGCCAAGAGCATCTTTGGGTCTCCCACGTGAATGCAGGGTCCCAAGGCTTTGGGCCGTGCTCCACTGCTTTCCCAGGGCACAAGCAGGGAGCTGGATGAGAAGTGGAATATCTGGGACATGCAGTGGCAGCCATATGAGACCCCAGCACATGCAAGGCGAGGATTTAGCCACTAGGTGATTGCCTGGACCCCCATAAGCTTTTGCATGAAAAGCTAGGCTAACCCCTGATTGTGGTTTACTGATTTACCTGGGTGAATGGAGTAATGTCTGGACAAGAATTTCAATGCATTTTCTAATTCTTTTTCCTGTCCGCTTCAGAAGCTTAAGGTAAAATTAGAGACTTTAAAATATCAAGAGTAAGTGAAATGGATGGGTTGGGCAAATGTATAAAAATCATAGTTAAAAATGAAGTTTTTTTTCTTCTTTCCTTTCCTGAATAATTGAGCCTGAACCAAAAGCATGTGTTCATGATTAATCTCTAGCAAACAAAAAACAAGCAGAGGTGGAAATTGCAGATCAAACTCCTGGTTTATTCTGGCTGTGAACTAAGAGTATAAGCCCTCCCCCTAGGCTTTGTTGTTCCTATCTTATCTAATCAGTACATAGGGGTTGAGATCATCCTGTAGTTCACTGGGCTGCCTACCATAGGGTTGTGTAGAACTTGACATTGTTGTTTCAGTTATATACCCAGCTTTACCCCTGATTATTAGAACTCTAAGCTGAAACATGCAATATTGCTGTCAATTCATTGCTTCTATCTGCTAGCCTGCTCCTATTACTTTAAGTATAGTTTAGGGATTTTTTTTTTTAAAGTGCCTGAGTAAGGAATTAAACCATCAAGATCTGAGTTACTATGAAACTAATAACAAGACTAGCATGTGGGATGGTAGATTCGGTCATCACCTGCAATGCTGACATCCCGTACGTGTGCAGATCCCGTATCCCAGTGCTCTACTGATCCATTTCTCTGCTAATGTAGCTGGGAAGGTAACAGAAGATGGCCCAGGTGTCTGGATCTTACACCCATGTGAGAGACTCAGAAGAAACTTGTGGCTCACACCTGTCTTCCAGCCCCAAGTCTTTAAAAAAAAAAAAAAAAAAAAACCTTAACAACCAAAGTCAACTTGGTTGTTTTAGATGTCTTTCTCAAATGTCTTCCTTTGGGAATCCCCTGGTATTTTAACTTTTCTGGTAAGTTTCTACAGGAGAGGTGATCATTTTAAGAACCAAGCTTCATTTTAAATTGGATGCTAACCTACCACTATCTTTTAATTGGGTCAACTATGCTTTTGGTCTGTAACCTGCTCGAGGGACCAGAAATTTACCTAGGACCGTGAATTTTTTAAGATTTACTTCTCTTTATTGGAAAGTCAGATATACAGAGAGGAGGAGAGACAGAGGAAGATCTTCCATCTGCTGGTTCATTCTCTAAGTGGCCACAATGGCTGTTGCTGAGCCAATTTGAAGTAGCTACAGGAGCCAGTAGCTTCTTCCGTGGGCTGTCCTCAACTGCTTTCTAGACACAAGAAGCAGAAAGCTGGATGGAAAGCGGGGCGACCAGAGCATGAACTAGTGCCCATATGGGATCCTGGTGCATGCAAGGCCAGGAAATTAGCCACTAGGCTACTGTGTTGTGCCAGGCCCACGACTGAATTTTTAATGCAGTTAATATATTTGGTAATCAGTTGGCCAAATTGTATGTAGATTCAGCTGTGTTACCAAAAGTTACAGGGTTAAAGTAGCTTGGTTGTATTTATTTGTATATTCAATTGTGTATACAATCATGAGTTGCAGTAAAGTTGTTCTTTGATGTTTTTCTCTCTAAATATTACCCTTTTTTTCTTTGCTAGAAACAGAAGGAATGGTTTTCGTTTTGACAATACTATCCTAGAAAAACAAAATAAATACTCTTCTAATTGGAGCACAGATCTTCCTTAAATGTCAACATGATAATTGGGTTGTCTTTTGAGTTTCATAAACGCTGTGGTTGGACGGCGGCAGCGGCTGTGAGTTCTGCTGTCACTGTTCCTTTCATCTTTTGCCTTTTCTTTGTCATCACTATCCAAGGCCTCGCCTGGAGCCCCCCGGCCCCGGTCCTGAACTCTAGGCTCTGCCAGGGGATTGACAGGTTTGTTACCAGTCCTCTCATGAGTGCTGTGCCCTACAGTAGGCCTCTTGACATCTCCATGGCAGCTCAGCCCCAGAACTGCATCACTGTGCTGCCTATGAATCCTCTTCTGGGCCAGGCATTCTGTTAAAGCCATTTTGCGATAATGGAGTGCCTAGATTTGAGATCCGACTTGGCTTCTGATTTTACCTCCCTGCCAGCGTGCATCCTGGGAGGCAGCAGGTGAAGGCTCAGGTAATTAGGTGCTTGTGCACATGGGTCAGCTGCTTGAGTGCCAGGCTGCTGGCTTTATTTAGCCTCAGCCAGACCTCGCTGTGGGGGGGTATTTGGAGAACAAACCAGCAAATGAGAGCGTTCTCTTTTTGCCTTTATACTAAATATAAAATAGATTAAAAAGATAAGAGCCCCATTTATTAGATCATTTTCTTTTTCAACTGTTGGCATATTCGGAAGAAAAATTATTCTAAAATCTATATAGATAAAAGCAATTTAATGTTGTGTTTTGTATGGTGGATAAAGCTAGAAACACTGGCAATCTCTTTTGGTTCTGGGTTTGAGTCTTTGCTGTTCCAGTTCTGATTCAGTTCCCTGGTAATAGTTTGGGAAAAGCAGTAGAGAATGGTTCAACTGTTTGGGCCCCTACCATCCGTGGGAGAGGTCCTGGCTTTGGCCCAGCCCAGTGTTGGCCATGGTGACTATCTGGGAAATGAGTCAACAGTAGATTTCTCTCTTTGTTTTTTCAATTCTCTGTAACTCTGAATTTTAAATAAATAACTTAATTTTATTTTTGTTAATTTTTACATAGTTTGATCAGGGTGTGAAAGGTCAAGGACTAGAGGAAAGTGGGTAAGACCATTGTTTTCACATTCTCTTTTGCTTCCTGTATCTGGGGGAAGGGGAGAGATAAGGGGAGAAGCCATACCCAGCCTCCCAGCCATCCCAGGGTTCCCTATATGGGCATGCTCCGAGGGCGCTGCTCAAGTGGTTTTAATAGTTCGGCAGTTCTGTATCACTGCCCATCTTGCCACTCCAGTTACAATGAAATCTTTCCAGATTCCCCTGAATGACATAGTCCACCTTAGAGTCTCCATTTGCCCAGTTATTCACTGCCAACACCTGGCTGGGGTGGTTGACCAATTTGTTCTGTCCTCCATCCTCTGTTATGGTACCTCAAATAAATAACTCCCTAACATCTTTTTCATCAGTTACTACTACCTGCAAGATTCGCCTGCCACCAGGGAAAGAATACATCAGCTGAATGTAGAAAAGAATTTGAATGGCCTTTAATTCCAAGAAACTGCTTGGAATTCCAAGGAATGTGCTTCTTTCCTGTGCAGCAGAAAGACAGACGTGAAGCAGGAAAGAGGAAAAGCTAGGAAGAGAGGTGCAAGGGAGTTTTAAACCCCTGTTGTCATGGAAGCTGAAGTGGGGGGGTCGCTCTGGCCGCCTTTGGGGAATGTTGGCTGGCTTCGGTCGGGTGCAGCAGTGATTCCACTGCCTCGGGCTTAATTCAGTAGAATAGAGACGAAAACAAATGAGAGGAAAAGCTGTGTTGAGGGCAAGAGAAAGGGCTCACAAAGCAAGAAGTGGTGGGCCCGTATGAAAACTGAGCATTTAGTGGCTGAGTAAAATACGTTCATGTCATGTTCTGCCGATTGGAGCCAGGGGATAATGCTCCATTAAAAACATTCTTAAGTTGCCAGTGACCTCCAGGTTACAGAATTGAGATGATTTTTCTGACCATTCTTTGTTTAGTCTTTGGACCATTGTTGTCTTTTCCTCCTTCCCCCTCTTACTTCCCCCTCCCCTTTTCCCCCTTTTCCTTCCCCTTTCCCCCTACCCCATTTTTTCCCTCCATCTTTCCTCCCTCCCCTCCCTCCCTCTATTCCTTCCTCCCTAACTACATTAAGATTTATGTATTTGAAAGGCAGAATGGCAGAGGAAGAAAGAGCACTGTTTCATTTGCTGATCACTCCCCAAGTGCCTGGGAACAACTGGCAGGGAGGAAGCCAGAAGCCAGGAATTCCATCTGAATCTCCGAGGTGGCAGGCAGGGTATCCGATAATTAAGCCAACTGATGATGCTACCTCCTGGGCATGCTGGATCAGAAGTGTAACTGTCAGGCCTCTAACTCTCACTCCAGTGTGGGACGTAGGATGGCCAGGCAGTGATTCGGTCTGCTGCACCACACACAAGTCTCACTGCTGGATTTTTTTTGGAGTCTTCCCTCCTTGGGAGCCATTAAATCATGTTCTGGTTTTCCTCTTTCTAGTTACTCCTGCTTTGTTTCCTTTGTTGCTGATACACACTTTTAAGCTTCCATTCCATTCTACAGCCTATTAAATGTGTCTATCATTGCTGCTTCAATAATTGCAAGTGCTCTATGCCACCTGCTGGTGTCCTGCATTTCAGCACCTTATTCATCTGAGTTGTCTGAGCCAGAGATCTCAGAGTCGTTCCAGGCACCCCTCGTCTCTTCCCAAACTCTTATTATGCCAAGGTCTCTTTTACAGCCCTAATAACTCCCTAATTCATCTTCTCTGCTATTCTGTTCTTTTTTTTTTTTTTTTTAGAGATAGATTTTTTTTTTTTTTAGATTTATTTTTATTATTTTTTCATTGGAAAGGCGGATATACAGAGAGGACAGAGAGGAAGATCTTCCGTCCCATGATTCACTCCCCAAGTGAGCGCAACGGGTCGATACTATGCCGATCCGAAGCCAGGAGCCTCTTCCGGGTCTCCCACGCAGGTGCAGGGTCCCAAAGCTTTGGGCTGTCCTCGACTGCTTTCCCAGGCCACAAGCAGGGAGCTGGATGGGAAGCGGGGCTGCCGGGATTAGAACCGGCGCCCATATGGGATCCCGGGCGTGCAAGGCGAGGACCTTTAACCACTTGCGCCACTGCGCCGGGCCCTGCTATTCTGTTCTTAAGCACTCACTATCTCCTCTTGTAGCACAGCAGTAACCACTGTAAGCTTCATTTAATTTTGAATTCTTCATACTGAAGCTAGGCTCAGGCGTCCCTCAAAACTACAAGTGTAATCGTGTCATTCTTCTGTTAGGATGAAGACTCATATCACCTGGGCCAGCTTCTCCATCTAGCTCTTACTACCCTCTCTCTCTCTGAGTCCTCAGGTTCCGTGTTCATGTTCTCACAGCTCTCATGCTTAGTCAGTTCCCATTTTGTTCTGTGCATCTCCATACTGTCTGCAGAGAAAGCTGCTTCTTGATATATGGTTTCACAGCAGTCTGCTCTTTTCCTTTATAGTATTTAACGTAATTTGTCGTTCTATATTTGTGATGAGAGAACTCCCAAGAGGGGTGGTACCTTGTCTCTTTACTCATCACTGTGCCCCCAGCACCTGGCAGATGGCAGGTAATTTTATAAATAGTGATTAAGTGACTAGCATCAGTTTCTGTAAACCCATGGTACCAGCAGTGGCCTATAATTTTACTTTCAGGAAATCTTAGGAAGAGCTTAAACTGTTCAGGCCTCAAACATGAAGTTAATGCTGTATTTATCAACTGACACAGTTTAGGCTTTAAAGATCAGATAAAATCAAATTGGTAGCAAAATGTCTCTGAGTTCTTCTGTCTTCCAGCCCGTAAGGTGCACAGTGCTTTAAAGGTATAAGCCCAACAGGGTTTGGTTAGCAAATGCTGCATGTAGCATGCTTCCCAGGCAACTGGGGATATGTGGTAGTGTGTAACTGATGATGTGGCAAACCTAACAGTGATGTGAAAATTCAGTTATTTGTTTCACAAATACTATGACTGCAGTTGGCTTCTGCCCTGAGGTTCAGACAAGAATTGTTGCATATTACCAAATACAGGTTTACATTGAGTTGTTTTTTCCTTACACATGTCATGCCTTTGGCCATAATGGAGTGTACCAGAATTAAGAGAACAGTATGTGTCTACCTTTGCAACCCAAATAAATGTAGAAATACTTGATACTTCAGTTGTAAGAGTTTGTGAAATGCTGAAAAGATGAGAAGAATTAAGACTTAGAGTAGGATACAAATGCAGTTCTTGATGTAAGAAGTAATCTAAGAAGTAGTAGCCCAAGCATTTCTCCAAAGGGAGCAAATGAATACCAGTGGGGATTAAGGAATAAGCGAAAGGCTAGCAAGCAGGCAGTGGAAACATAGGGTGAAAACTCTAACCTGACAAAATGATTTTGTATTTTAAGGTAGATAATAACTTTGCAATCTCAGGCAAGATAGCTGTCCTTTCTTGGCCCTGTGGAAATGAAAGGGACTCAGTAGGTAGCAGAGACTTGGTGTTTGAGCTTGATTTTAGAGATTTTAAAATGTTACTTATTTCTGAATTTTTTTTTAAGATTTATTTTTATTTTTATTGGAAAGTCAGATATACAGAGAGGAGGAGAGATAGGAAGATCTTCTACCTGTTGATTCATCAACTCCCCAAGCGGCCACAGTGGCTGGAACTGAGCTGATCTGAAGCCAGGAGCCTGCTTCTGATCTCCCGCACAAATGCAAGATTTCCAGTCATTGTTGACTGCTTTCCCAGGCCACAAGCAGGGAGCTGGATGGGAAGCAGGGTTGCCCGGATATGAACTGGTGGCCATATGGGATACTGGCGAGTGCAAGGCAAGGACGTTAGCCGCTAGGTTGCTGCTCTGGGCCTCGTTACTTCTTTTTACTTCACTCTTTTTTTTTTTTAAGGTTTCAAATGTATTTTATTTCTTCAATAATGCAGTATTTTAACTGTTACAGTGCTTTTTCTTGGCATCATTTATGAGTTGGTTTGAATCAATTCAGTATTACACCTGCTCCCTCCCAGGTTGTGCTCTAGCAGGAGCTAGACCAGAGGTGGAGGCGCTGGGATAGAGCCGCACACGCACATCTGGGCTGCAGGTGTTGACATGGCAGTGTAGCCAGTGTGCCACACCCCTGCTCCTTCAGTGTTTATTTCTGGCCACTTTTAGGGAATTTTGTAAAATCAAATGATCCTCTGCTTGTCTTAGCTTTGTTTACAATGTTAGCATAGCTCTTCATTTTTTTTTTTCTTAATGCTTCAACTTTATAACTGGTTTAAATGGGGCGTGTCTTATCACTTGTGTCCAAATTACAATAAATGTTGCGGGGTTTTTTTGTAGTAACAAAGTTGCTTGATATTTTAATGTTAAAGAGATCATGGGGCCCAGCTGCATGGCCTAGTGGCTAATGTTCTTGCCTTGAATGCACTGGGATCCCATATGGGTGCCAGCAGCCCTGCTTCCCATCCTGCTTGTGGCCTGGGAAAGCAGTCGAGTATGGCCCAAAGCTTTGGGACTCTGCACCCACATTGGAGACCTGGAAGAGGTTCCTGGTTCCCGGCTTCGGATTGGCGCAGCATCGACCGTTGTGGCTCACTTTCATCGGACGGAAGATCTTCCTCTCTGTCTCTCCTCCTCTCTATATATCTGACTTTGTAATTAAATAAATAAATAAATCTTAAAAAAAAAAGAGATCATGGAAAGTATTTGTAGTAGTTCTTATATATTTTGCAATGGCAGGTGGAAGCCCACTGCCCTACCTTGCACTCTTTTTGGTCTCTAGTAGATCACAATGCATTTCTTGCTGTTTGGCTTTTTATGAATATGAGCTTGTCTTCTGAAATTAAGTTGTTATGCCAAACTTGACCTGCTTATGACACTGTTCTTTTATTTATTTATTCATTTAGTTAGTTAGTTAGTTTATTTGTTTGAAAGTGAGAGTTGGCACAGAGAGGAAGCTATGTGGTTGGGGGTGGGGAGTATCTGCTTCTCTCTACCCTTTGAATGGCTAGGCTGCATCAAGCTGGGTTGAAACAGGCTGAAGCCAGGAGTCTGAATCCTCCCCCAGATGACCCATGCAGATCCAGTGCCTCTCTCTCACAGGCACATCAGCAGGGAGCTGGATGAGAAGTGGATCAACTAGGACACACATGAACTGGCTCGTATATGGGATGCTGGTGGCAAAGTCAGCGGCCTTATCCATTATGCCAACCCTACATTTCTCCTCGCATTGTTATTTGTTGGAATAAAAGTGATCAAGAGTACAAATATTTTCTAGTTTGTCTTTCACTTATATGAAAGTATCTGCTGTACTCACTGTTCTTCCTATTGTGAATGTCCTAGAAAATTTAAAAAGAAAGTCTTAAGTGTAGCCAAAATTTGAAGCATCTTTTTGAAGATTTCTTTCTTTATTTAAAAGGCTGAGTTAGAGAGAAGGAGTGACAGAGGGAGTGATCTTACGTCTGCTGGTTCACTCCCCAAATGGTTGCAACAACTGGGCTGGGCCAGGCCCAAGCGGGAGCCTGGAGCTTCTTCCCACGTAGGTATAAGATTCAGTGCACCTGGTCTGCTCTGCTGCTTTCCCAGGCAATTAGCAAAGAGCTGGAGTGAAAGTAGAGCAGCCAGAACTGGAAACAGCACCCATATGGGGTGTCAGGGCTCTAGGTGGCAGCTTAATTAAGCCACTCTGCCACACTGTTAGTCCTGGTCTACCTTAACAAAAGCAGTAGAGACAAAAGTGGGATACCTGGCTCCTGCTGAGTACCGGCTTGTGAAAAGATTTTATGGTATTCCGGGTTGTATTTCTTTCCTAAAAGGGGTTTATGATGAAAAACAGGAATAACCTGATGGTTAGCCTTATAAAGTCTTTCCCTCTGCCATTAGCAAATGTATAACAGTGATAGGCTCTGTGCTCAGTATTATTTAGTCTTTTTCTGTTAGAATTCTGTCATTGCCTTTCACAAAATGTTTGTTGTATTGAATTGAATCTGCTGAGCAGATGAATTGTTTCGCTTTGTTGAAAAATAAACTGTTGCAAGTGTAAAAGATTAACTTGTTTGCTGTGTATAATTGATTTATTCATATTTTGCTGTTTTTTTAACATGCATGAACATTTTGGCACTGTAGTATAAGCTTACCTTTTTTTAAAAAAAGGTTTATTTATTTTTATTGAAAGGCAGATATACAGAGAGGAGGAGAGATAGAGAGGAAGATCTTTTCCTTGTTGATTCATTCTTCAAGTGGCTACAGCAGCCAGAGCTGAGCTGATCTGAAGCCATGAGCCAGGAGCTTCTTCCTGCTCTCCCACACGGGTGCAGGGTCCTAAGGCTTTGGGCCATCCTCGACTACTTTCCCAGGCCACAGGCAGGGAGCTGAATGGGAAGCAGGGCCACTGGGATTAGAACCAGTGCCCATATGAGATTCTGGCATGTGTATGATGAGGACTTTAGCCAGTAGGCTACCGCACCATCCATTCTGTTACTTTGTAAAGATTGATTTATTTATTTAAAAAGGCAGATATGAAGAGAGGAGAGAGATATTCCACCCTTTAATTCACACCCCAAATGGCTACAACACGTGAGGTTGGGCTAGGCCAAAACAAGAATCCTGGAACTCCATCTAGGACTCTGGTGGCTTGCAGGGACCCAGGCACTGAGGCCATCTTAAACCGCTTTGCCGTGTGCATTAGCAAGGACCTGGTCTGGAGCCAGAACTCATGGGTTGTGCTCATCAGTGGCTTAACGTACTAGGCCGCCCCCTCTAATTTCAATGTATTTTATTTAGGTTTGTAAATCAAATTATAATCTCAGTCAGTTGGCAGCTCTGATGTTATGAAAGCAGTAGGCTTGGAGCGGGTGCTGTGGCGTAGTAAGCTAAGCCTTCGCCTCTGGCATCCATATTGGCACCTATTCAAGTCCAGGCTATTTCAAGTATGATCCAGCTCCCTGCTGGTAGCCTGGGAAAATAGTGGAGGCTGGCCCAAGCGCTTCAGCTCCTGCACCCACACCAGAGGCTGGGAAGAAGTTCCTGGCTCCTGGCTTCAGAACAGTCCAGCTCTGGCTGTTGTGGCCATTTGGGGAATATGGGGTAGTGGGTGAAAGTATACTCTCTTACACACACTCTGTCTCTCTATCCTGTCTACATCTGTCTTCCAGATAAATAAATATTTGCTTTTGGTTGTTGTTGTTTAAAGAGCAATAGGCTAAATGTTTGTGCTTTGTGCCATAGCATAGCATTTGTATAGAACAATGCCTGCACATTCTTTTTCCCCTCATCTGTGGAATAAAGAATGATTGCCTTTTTTTTAGGTTTAAGAGAAAATCAATGGGAGCAGTGTTGTGGCATGTGAGTTAAGCCATCAACTGCAACACTGGGATCCTGAGTTGGTATCAGTTCTTGCCCCGTTCACTCCACTTCCAGTTCAGCTCCCTGGCAGTATGCCTGAGAAAACAGAAAAAGATCACCCAAGTGTGGATCCTACGACCTACATGGGAGATCTGGAAGAAGCCCCTGGCTCTTGCTTTCAGGTTCGCCCAGCCCTGGCTGTTAGGGCCATTTGAGAAGTGAGCCAGTGGATGGAAGATCTCTTTTTCTTTGCTTCTCTATAATCATACAGAATTAGGCCCACTCTGATCCTTCACATCGAGTCAGACAAGCCAGTTTTGCTTTTAAAATACATCAGTTGCTGTTGCTATTGCATTTAAATCGCCATCATCTTTTCTATGGATCATTGTCACATGTGGCCCAGAATCTACTTAATAAGTTACTATTGTTATTTCTTGTCAACCAACAACATTCATCAAAACCTCTTGTGCCCTTTATTCTGTAGAGGTACAGAGCATTGGGATAGTGCCAAGGCATACTGGGTTAAGCCACTGCATGTAGCACCAGCATTGTGTATAGGTACCAGTTCGAGTCCTGGCTGCTCAACTTCCAATGCAGCTCTCTGCTAAAATGCCTGAAAAAGCTGCAGAAGATGGCCCAAATGCTTGTGCCCTTGCTTCCCATATGAAAGACCTGGAAGAAGCTCCTGGCTCCTGGACTCGGCCTAGCTCAGCGCTAATTGTGAAGGCCATTTGAGGAGTGACCCAGTGGATGGAAGACTTCTCAGTCTCCCCTTCTCTCTCATTCTGTAACTCTGCCTTTCAGATCAGTAAAATAAATCATAAAAAGAAAAATAGAGCATATTCAAGCTATGTCTCTGCCCTTTACCTTTATCTAAATTACAATGAAACTAACAAATGCCCTAATTCCTATGTTTTTTGTCGTGGCCCAGGGGGAATTCCTGAGGTAACAGGTCACTGTTTATGCATTTCTTTGGATTATTGAACGCTGTGGGTATCTGCTAAAATTAGGACTGAGAAATAGGTAAGCCACAGTGGCAAAGTGAGCTAAAGTTAGAGCTTTAATGAAACATATTCTGTGGTATGCTGATACATAAGGAATGCAAAACATTGACTTAAACTTACCTTTGAAGATTGAGCTTATTCACTTTAACTTTTTCTTAAGATTCAACCCAGTGGCTTAGTGGGCAATGCATGCACTCGCTAGTGTTGGTCAGTATCCCACGTGGGAACTGATTCATGTCCCCACTGCTTCACTTTTGACTTAACTCTGCTTGCGTCCTGGGAAAGCAGCAAAGGATGGCCCAAATCCTTGGAAACCTCTATGTTTGTGAGAGACTGGGAAGACGTTACTGGCTCCCTTCTTCAGGTTGGCTTAGCTCTGGCTGTTGGAGCCCTTTGTAAAATCTGCCTTCAAATAAATGAATCTTTAAAAAAGTTATTCAGAAATTCCATGAAACTCCTACAAATATTAATAACATCCTTTCACATGTTTTTTTTTTTTCTAGCTCAAAGATATGAGGGCTCTCTCCCAGGCCAGCCAGTGAAGGGCAAAAATGTATATTAATAAAGCTGACAGTGGGGTTTCCGTGATAGCCCTGTGATATAATGGATAGTCTAGAAAAATGATAGACTTCTGAGTTAGGGTATGGAGCTGCGAGCTCTACAGAGAGCTGGAAGTCAACTTATATTTTTGTCCAAAAAATAAGGGGATGGGCCTTATAAGAAAAATAATGAATCTATCCACCAGCAGGGTACTTCAGTGAAGTTCATCTTTCTTAGCTTCAGATCTAAGTAGAAGTCTTCCTTGAGAACTCATGCCTGTAGCTCTTAAAGTAGAGATCTGAAGTTTGAACCTGTGCAGTCTGGGAAGCCCAAAGCCAAGAATTTGAAGTGATTATGGGTAGAAGGGCCTGGGGGAGTGGTGGGCAGAGGCAGATGTATGGCCTGTCAGAAGGAATTCACTTTCAACCCATGTGTTTGATACTTCTCCAGATTAAATTTTTCCAGACAGAAGCCCTGTAACTCAAAATGACAGAACCTAGGAAGAAACAGCCATCATCAGAAAGTTACAGCAAACAAACTCCTCTGTCCAAAGACTTTCCGTTTCTGCAGCGATCAGATTTGTTATTTGAATTAATTTAATATACTTCAGTATTAAAAGAGAGAACTGAAAACATAGACATAAGGGTAGCATTGTGGCAGAGCAGGCTAAGCCTCTGCCTATAACCCTAGTGTCCCATATCAGAGCACTGGTTCCAGTCCTTGCTGCTCTCTGCCCATCCAGCTCCCTCTGCACCTAGGACACAGTTGACCTAAGGACTTGGGCCGGTGTCAGCCATGGGCAGACCTGAAGTTGCAGACGATTCTCTGTGTCTGTCTCCCTGTCTTCTGCACCCACTTTTCCCACCTGCCACTCTTACTTTCAAATAAATAAATTTTAATAAAACAATATGAACAGACATTTAGCAAAGAAACAGTTTCTAGGAAGGAAAAAGATAGTGACTGAAATGTAAAGATCAATGAGCAAATTTATTACCAAAAAAAAAATATGGACATTTTGAAGAGTGAATTAATGACTCATCTTAAGTAATTAACCAGACGTATCAGTAGTTTTACATGAAAAATATTTGAGATATAGTCTAAAAGTATTATTTTTAAGAGAGATACTTTAAAAGACACTTAATAAAATTGTTGGGAAGTATGCATTTCTGGGGCCCAGCACGGTAGCCTAGTGGCTAAAGTCCTCACCTTGTACATGCTGGCATCCTATATGGCCACCAGTTCTTATTCCAGCAGCTCCGCTTCCCATCCAGCTCCCTGCTTGTGGCCTGGGAAAGCAGTCAAGGACGGCCCAAAGCTTTGGGACCCTGCACCTGCGTGGGAGACCTGGAAGAGGTTCCTGGCTCCTGGCTTTGGATCAGCTCAGCTCCAACTGTTGCGGTTACTTGGGGAGTGAACCATTGGACAGAAAATCTTCCTCTCTGTGTCTCTTCCTCTCTCTATATCTGACTTTCCAATAAAAATAAATCTTTAAAAGGAAAAATGAAAAAAAAAAAAAAGAAAGCATGCGTTTCTGAAGGGATAGGCTCCAAGTGAAGAACTCTCATCTGGGCCAAGAATCAGGCAGTCTAGTTGTATCTCGTATCATTTCCTTGTTTCTACTGTGAATGAGTTGGCTTGACAACATTCCTGCCTACTCTAAAGCTGGATATCCTTTGCTATGTTCAAGAACCAGGAAAGATAAAATTGCCTCTTTTGTTAGATTGAATTCCAAATCCAGTGACTCAGGACTGCCATGGCTAAACTCCTATAAATTGAGAAGGGGGAACCTGAAAATGCTTGATAGTAGCATGTACAAGCTGATCATATGTTATGATTAGTTGTGCCACTTTCTTTAATGTTCTACACTCTTTATTTTTTTCCCCTGAGTACAAATTGCATTTTTACAAGGAATTCAGGATATATGGTAATATGTGTATATCCTGTTGGTCTCCAAATCAAAAGTGATTGTAGAGTAGTGTGTAAATCCAGAAAAAAATTTTTTTAAGGGTGAGGGAAGGTGCTAGGTGCTTCTGTCTTCCATATAATGTGTAATGTACCTGTTTTTTAACATGCATGTTACCTTACTGTTCAGTAAGTTTTCCAAAATAAAAATAAAACCCGCTCACAGTACATTAAAGCTTAGCATAGGAATTTCAGTTCTCTAATTGACTTCTAGACTGTGACAATATTTGAGTGACGCTGCTATAGGCATTCCTTTCCCTTGCTGGTGGGCCTGTGTTGTTCTGTAGGTATCCTGCTGTCTGACTCGTTGTCTTTCAGATTCCTGTAAGAGAAGGTGTGTGAGTGCGCGCATGTGTGAATGTATGCATTAATGGACACACACTCACAAATATTGATATTGCCATAATTGTCTCTTCTCAGTGCTTCTAGACTGGGGAAGAAGAGCTGTTGAGGCTTCTTATAGGTAAAGTAGATCATGCTTTTTTTGACTTTTTGGTTTCTGTCTTTTTAGTTTCTTTATTATTTTGTCTATTATTTAAAGAGGAGAAATAAACAGAGACTGGAATAATTGGAAACAAATTGATTTAGCTAAAATTCACCTACCTTACTGATGCCATTTCAATAACCATTCCTTCTTGTTTGGAATTTTTATCTTTATCTATTTTGAGTCACTGGCAACTGTTGGGTACATCAGGTTTATTGCTCTGTAGCACTGAGGAAAGTATTAGAAATTGCCATAATTCCTGTGGACTATGAACAAGACTTCGGAGGCTAAAATTATAGTAAAATACTTCTCCTAATTTGCTGTTGAGTTAGTTGGTTGGTGTTGGAAGCATGTTGTGGAAGGCCTGTTTCACTACGGGGGGAGACCAGGACTCCATCCCATAGGGGTCTGCTAAACTGTTTGTTTTAAGTGCTTAAAACATGAGTTAGAATGTGAAATAAAAGAGGGACATTTTATAGCTGCTGCTTTCTACTAAAGATTATTCAGAAAGGGTGTTAAGTGTTTGCTGTTATTCTGAAATGTCTTTAAAATATGTAGAAAATTTAATTAATGTTCATCTGTCTTATAATTGGCTAAAGAATTAATACCGTAGAAGGAAATAGGTTATTGGTAGAGACTCGGAGTAAGGGCAGTGTTTTGGACGTACATCTAGTTGTTTCTGGATTTGGGTAGAATGAGACTAGAACTCGGGCAAGATGGAGAAATAGTCAGAAGGCCTCCAGCTTCATGTTGTTTCTGAGCAAACTGAACTTTGTATTTAAAGAATCATCTTTCTTATTTATCCATTTGTCTTTAATCACAGAACTTTTGTGATGCTGAACAGGTCCATATATTTCAAGCCATTACTGTCATTCCTGCACAAGTAACTCTTACTTTCTGGTTCATTTTAGCTCACTGTTACCTGAAGCAGAAAAACTTCTTTTGAGAGGTTCTTTTTAATAAGGTAATAAAATCTGATTATGAAGCGCTGTAGAGCTTTAGTTATGCTGTGCCTTGAGTGAAAAGTATTTGGATCATACCAAATGAGTTCAAAGAGCAAATAATTCAGTTGAAATTTTTTTTAGGGCAAAATTTACAAGATTTTATGAATTCATTAAACCTTGAAACAAAAGGTACAAGCCTTTTGGTATAAGCTGTCAGTTATTTTTTTCTATCCGAATATTGGTGTCTTTAGGAAGAATCATCTCTGTTACTCATTCAGCATATATCAATGTTGAACAAATTTTTACACAGTAGTGTGAAATCTAGGTACTGTTTGAACTCAAAAGACCTGAAAAGTGAAGGCTTAGTTTTGAAAAATTATAGGTTATAAGTGATACAATTGTACAAGTATACTTGCTGAATTAAGTGATATATATCTAAGACTGCAATGAACACTACAACTTAAGATTTCATTTGCACTAAAATAGGAGCAGATTTTGGAATTTCTAACTTGTCCATACTGTGTATGTATAATAGAAATTTTTTTAAAGATTTATTTTATTTTCATTGGGAAGGCAGATATTCAGAGAGAAAGAGAGAGAGAGAGAGAGAAAGATCTGCCATCTGTTGATGCACTCCCCCAATGGTCATGACGGCCAGAGCTGAGCCAGTCCGAAACCATGAGCCAGGAACTTCTGGGTCTCCCACATGGGTGCAGGGTCCCAAGACTTTGGGCCATCCTTTACTGCTTTCCCAGGCCACAAGCAGGAAGCTGGATGGGAAGCGGGGCTGCCAGGTTTAGAACTGGTGCGTGTATGGGGCGCCAGCTTTAACCACTAAGTTACCATGCCGGGCCCAGAAATTTTACAGAGTTGCCAAACATTATGCAGCAGTCATATTTCTTAGTGGAAAAGTAAAATTGTCCTTATTATAATTTTGGTAATGTTAGAATTTTAAGTTCCAAATTAATGACTCAATAATGCACATATTTGTATTAATAGATGACTGAATCTGTTTTAAGCACAAAGTAATTTACCTAACTTTTGTGGCTGAGAGACCAGAAAATTAAGAAGCAGCAGTACAACAGTGCAGGCTCTGTTTTGACTCTTCTATGTGTGACTTTGTCTTCTGATTTTTTCTCACTTGGTTGCAAGACAATTGCCAGCAGCAGCCAGGGAAATACTGTTCCTTGTTCATGTTCAGAAAAAGGAGAGCAGCTGTTTACTGCTGGAACTGAGAATAACTATACCAGAAAGATCCAGGAACTCTGATTGGTTTCACTGATCTGAATAAGTTGCTAGCGAGGGGTTGGGATTCAGGCCCTTCCCTTAACCTGATGTCATTTTCTAAATGTCACTCCTTCTGTCAAGTGAGGGCAAGTGCTGCTCCTACAGGCTTGAGTATTCTTATCTGAAATGTTTGGAACTGAAAATGTTGCAGATTTTGGAGTTTTGCAGATACTGAAATATTTGCATAGACTCCCTGTTTAGATATCTTTAATTTGGAAATCTAAGATACTGTAAAATTGGAAGCTTTCTGATTGTCATGTTGGTGCTCAGAAGGTTTTAAATCTTGGATCATTTTGGATTTCAGATTTTCAGATTGGGGTTGTTCATTCTGTATGTAACCCTCGATCAAATACCAAACTCAACAGAATTCACAATGTTGAGTCAATTGTGACCCATTAGTGACGCAAAGATGATACTTTGATCCCTGATGCGGAAAAGGATGAGCTAAGGCTGGACCCCAAGGGACACCAGTGCTAAGCAGCCAGAGAAGCCTGTCCTATTCTTACTCAGTCCTTTGGTGCTTTGATGTAAAGACAATAATGATGACCCCAGGACTTGTTTCTCTGTGTTTCTTTTGCAAAAGAATAAATGCAAAAGAATAAATACATTAAACTTACAGATTGCGATTTGAATTTATTCCTTAATTCCTTTGATGTGGGCATTTTCTGATTTAAGAAAAGAGTATGACATGTAAAAGAAAATCAATCATATTTCTTTTCTGTCTGTTTCCTACTTTGTATGTAAAGTGAGGAGGCTGACTTTTGGGTAAAATTTAACATTATACATCATAAAACAGACTATAAAATAATCCTAGGAATGAGTAAACGAATACTTACTTTTGCATTTCCTGCACTGCTTTCCATAAATTGTGGCAACCTTTAGATTCACATAAAATGTAACTTTAAAAGTACATTTGGAATGTAAGATTGAATACTTTTAGCAATACACCTTTAATTATGAGTTTCTGAAAACCATCCAGTTGGGATGAATTCATCAATTTTAACAGCATGTGTTATGTTTGATTTACACAGTGGCTCTTCTGTTGAATCTCTCTGGTTACTTTAATCTCACTAGCTTAAGTGTTTCTATGAAGTGCTGCCCATTAGAATTAGGAAAAGAAAAAGAAATGAAGAGGGTTAAGAGGGTTTAAGTTAAAGGACAATGAAAGGGATGTGCTGTAGTCCACAAAGGTAATAGGTAATGGTTAGATGCTATGCATGAACTGAGTCTTGATATGTTTTAAGGAATTCTTGTTCCTAATGAGGGCTGTTAAGTTTGTGACTAACTGTGTTCTCACCCCTGGCTGCTTACGAGTGAGCACGTGGCTAGGCTCTGGTGTGAAGACCGCAACTGTCAGAATGGGTTGAGAGGGGTAGTGGATTCTGAATGGCGGTGCATTGAGTAGCCTAGCTGAAAGCTGACCCTGTAAGACCGTGGTTCTCCCACTGCACTGTGCCTCTCCTGGAGGGTTTGCTAAAACATAGTCTGCTGCCCTCCTCACTCCCAGTGGCTTTCATTCTGTAGGACGGGGTGGAGCCAAGAATTTGCATTCCTGAAAGTTCCCAGGTAATGTGAATGAGGACCATTGTAACCCAGGTTCTGCCCTTTGATACTCATTGCTCTAAAAGCACTTTTTTTCCTTTTTCTTTTCTTTTTTTTTTCTTTATTTCTTCTTCTTTTTAAATCTAAAAGCACTTTTAATAAAGCCAAGGGACAGTCATATCAAAGTGTTTGAAGATGCACAGTATTTCATACTACTCAAGTTAGGTCTTATATGGCTTGCTGCTTGTTTTTCCTGTTGCCTGTTACATTAAGTGACCCATACAGAGTAGTCACTTCAAATTGTGTCTGTCTTTTTTGCAAGGGAGCACTACTCTTTGGTGATGAGTATTTTGTAACTTCGCAGACAGATGAGTTAACTGTTACTAGGCTAAGAGTCATTTTAAGGGTGGTAGAAAATTCTTTGATTTAGTTAACATTTTAAGCTAACCAAAGATTTTTAAATTTGTTCTAAGATGCCATAATTTTTATTTCACTCAGCATGAAAACTTTTTAAACCTAGCCTGAGGCTTGTACAGTTTCTTTGCCATTGCCAGCTGTACATATTGCTATGGAAACACGATAGGGGCTAGCAGGATTACTGTTGTAAGGGTTACATCTAGTTTATTTATGTACAGTTTATGTTGGGAAGTTTCAGAAGAATAGAGTCTCTGGATGTGCTTAAAAGACAACCAGAAAGGGCTTGTCGGCCTGTAGCCATCGTACTGGAAGGGCTGGTGGAGTCAGCTTCTTCATTACCAATACTGCTCTTGAGAACTGGAGTGGAAACTATAATTTTTTTGTCTCAGGTTCTTGCCACCCGGTTAAGATTTTTTGTTTTTGTTTTTTCTTTTTGTTCCAAGTCTATCCTTTTACTCAAGACATTTTTCCACACTTAAAAAAGCTTAAAGTATAGTCAGACTAGAAGTTTTTTAAGAGAGAATTATTTAGCCTCTTTCACTCCAGTTGCATTATGTGCAAACATTTCTTACTTTTGGAGCACTATTAGAGAGGTGCGGCAGAGTTCTGTGTTGATCTACTTCCAGGTATTATGAGTCACTACGGTCCCCTTTTTTCAGAAAGAATAACATGTTTGCTAAACCGTTTTTGCTTATTTCCGTTTTATTTCAAAGTGAAACAGAAAGAGGCAGACCGAGATTTTCATCCACTGATTCTCTTCCCAGCTGCTCACAATAATCAGAACAGGGACAGGCCAAAGCCAGGATTCTGGAACCCCATCTGTGTCTCCCACATGGGTGGCAGGGATGACTCAAATAATAGAGCCAGCCACCGCCACCTCTCTGGGTGCATATCAGCGAGAAAGTAGAATTGGGAGCAAAATCAAGGATTCAAACCCTTGCTGTTCACTCTAGGCAGCTAGCATGCCACGTAACGTCTTAGCAGCCATGTCAAATGCCAGCCAACTCCTTTTCATTTTTAATTTAAAAAATTTTTAATGTATTTGCAAGTCACAGAGACAGCGATCTTTCCTCTGCAGGCTCACTCCCCACAAATGCCCAAGTAATAGCCAGGGCTGGATTGGACCAAAGCAGAGACCTGGAGCTCAATGCAGGTCTCCCTTGTGAGTGGGAGGGACATCTTAGCCACTGCACCAAGTGCTTGGCTTTTTGTTGCTGTTTTTAAAAATTTTTAGTTATCTATTTTCATTTTAATTTAAAGGCAGAGGAAATACCCCACTCTTTTTAGGAAATGTTTTAAACTATTACCATCTTTGAGTTTGTTTATGTCATTTAACCTAATCACTTGATTCAGACTTTTATGAAATTAGGGACATGATTGGAAAAAATAACAGCTAGTTGCATGAGTGTTGAGAATGACTTTATAAAATGTAGACTGTTTTCATTAATATGTGATGCTACTTGATGCGGTTTATTAATTTTTCCTGTAATTCTAATGTAAAAATAGTTATACCCTAAAGGTGTTTTGATAGCGAAGAGTGAGTGCAAGTACCAATTCCTCTTTGTTGGTGGAAGTTGTTTGAACTTTCTATTGGGCAGAATTGTGAGATTTTATGACATTGTAGCAGGTAACTACTGATGGTGAATTTCTACACCTGTGTATACCAAGTATTGCTCTTTTTCATTTTCTAAGTATAAATGCTAATCTTGTACCTCTTAAAATACTTTACAGTTGTACCACCCTACACTGATCCATCAGTATTTGTCATCTTCTTAGGTATAGTCTATAGAAACCAGTTACAGTAGATAGTTTGTAAATGTTGGAGGTCATCAATATTGAATTTAGAGCTCAGGGGTTTGGTTGTTTTTTTTTTTTTTTTTTTTTTTAATGCTTGAAAAATAGACTCAATTTTGGTGGATGAGTAACACCTTACATACATGTTTGAACAACATTCTTCCTTACTTCCACGTCCCTGTAGTAAGGGCAGGTAGCAGTCTCCCCACTTTGTAAGCGAGGGTCTAGGCACAGGACACTTCCTGTAGCGGGTGTTCCACAGCCCACATGCTGACTACCCCCTAATGTGTTAGCTCATTCCATACAGCTTTCTCAGGTTTTTTTTTCTTCTTGTTGTATTCATAGCCTAGAAATGTAAGAAAAGCTTTCCTGCCTTTTTATTTACCAAACTACTCTCAATTTTCAGTTAATCAATTCAAAAAATAGTCTTTCTGAACCTGGTAAATATTTTCTGCTAAGTAAAGCTGCTGACTTGGTAATCACTTATAAGTCCAGGTGTTATAATCATTGCCTTAATTTTGTGGAATAACAATTAAAATGCCTTGTCAAATGAGTGTTTTTTCATATTTAACTCTAAAATTTGCTTGATGTTTATTAATATGATAAAGCGAGACTTAGGATGCCTGTAACCTGGCCAGCAATAGAACATAGTTTAGAATTGGCCCTTGTACTTGATTGTGTTCTCATATTTTTGGAAAAAAATTTACAACATTAATGAAAATTAACATTTTCTTGTATCTTTAATCATTAATAATATAACATCAGGAATAAGTTTTCTGATGGTCTAATAAATAATAATAAATATTTTTATAAAATTTATCTTCTAATTCTTTTTTTTTTAAAGATTTATTTTATTTATGGGCCCTGCGCGGTGGTGCAAGTGGTTAAGGTCCTCGCCTTGCACCCCCGGGATCCCATATGGGCGCCGTTTCTAATCCGGTGGCCCCGCTTCCCTTCCAGCTCCCTGCCTGTGGCCCGGGAAAGCAGTCAAGGACAGCCCAAAGCTTTGGGACCCTGCACCCGCGTGGGAGACTCGGAAGAGGCTCCTGGCTTCGGATCTTAAAAAAAAAAAAAATTTATTTTATTCTTATTGGAAAGGCAGATATACAGAGAGGAGAGATGGAGAGGAAGATCTTCCGTCTGATGATTCACTCCCCAAGTGAGCGCAACGGCCGATACTATGCCGATCCGAAGCCAGGAGCCTCTTCTGGGTCTCCCACGCGGGTGCAGGGTCCCAAAGCTCTGGGCCGTCCTCGACTGCTTTCCCAGGCCACAGGCAGGGAGCTGGAAGGGAAGCGGGGCTGCCGGGACTAGAACTGGCGCCCATATGGGATCCCGGGCGTGCAAGGCGAGGACCTTAACCACTTGTGCCTGTCATTCTAGATATAACAAGTGTCGACTAAAGAAATAAAAAAGTAACTTGCTTTAAAAAGTACAGCTGGCTAAAACTGATGGCCGACTCCATAGCAGAGTTGTGGGATTTTTTTATCTTACATTTTGAACTTATAATGTGTTTATTTTAAAAGCTTTAGATATAAGTTAACATGAGTCAGGGTAAATAAATCATAGTTTACATTTCATATCACATTTGGTCTAGTTATAACTTCAAATATTAATGTGGGAATGGGGAGACAGTGGTTCTATCTATTCTGCATGAAATGTTTTATATATGTTTTATATAAAAACTGCTACTAGCTGTTAATTAACTGGTAATCAATTAACTTTTAAAACTTTTATATCATATTATTTATTTAAACCTAAGAACTTGATATTTAGTGTAGCTTAGCCTTGCTATTGTTCTACAGAGGCGGTAACAACAGTTCAGAGAGTCACTTAGGGGGCTAACACTTGGACTTAAATCCAGTACTTGCTAATTTTTTTTTTGAAGAGTCACTTTTTCTTTCTTTCTTTCCTTTTTTTTTTTTTTTTTTTTTGAAAAGAAGAGTTATAGAGAGAAGGAAGAGAGATGGAGGAGAGATTTTTCTATCTACTCACTCACTCTCCAAATGGACGCAGGACCCAAGGACTTGAACAATCCTTTTCTGCCCTCCTAAACCACAAGTAGAAAGCTGGATTGGAAGTGGTCAGGATACAAACTGGCACCCACATAAGATGCGTAAGCCCTAGGTGGAAGCTCAGCCTACCACCCCATGGCACCTATCCCACAATTCTGGGTCATTTCAAAGCCCATAACTAAACTGAGAGACACCCACTAATCTAATCATGAATCCAGCCGATCTCGTGTTGATAATACAATAGAATCCTTCCTTCAGTTAACTCACTGACACTGAAATTGAGCATTTAAGAACTAGATGGAATGATGCTCTGGAACTGTACATCTTCTGTGAATGCTTTGAAATCTGTGTATCACAATACACAAATTTTGATAATTTTTTTAAAAAATTATTTTCTTTTGCGTGGCAGAGAGAGGCATGTGGAGACCTCCCAAGCATGGGTTCACTCCCCCATCGCCTAGGAGCCAGTTCCTGAATCCAGGCCTCCCACTTAGATAGCAGTGAGCCAACTGTTTAGCCCATCACGTTCTGCTTCCCAGGATGTACAGCAACAGGAAGCCACAGTCAGGAGCAGAGCCAGGACACAGACCCGGGTATTCTCATATGGCATGCAGATATCTTAACCATCGGGCTAAACAGATACCCTCATTATCCATGTGGAAAAATAATTTGGGCCTGACAGGGCGGCCTGGTGGCTAAGATTCTCTCCTTGCAACCACTGGGATCCCCATATGGGCACTGGTTCGTATCCCAGTTGCTTCACCTCTTGTTCAGCTCCCTGCCTGTGGCCTGGGAAAACGGTTGAGGACAGCTCAAAGCTTTGAGACCCTACACCCACATGGGAGCCCTGGAAGAGGCTCCTGGCTCCTGGCTTGGGATAGGTTCAGCTCTGGCCATTGTGACCACTTGGCGGGGTAAAGCAGTGGGTGGAAGATCTCTCTATTTCTCCTTCTCTCTGTAAATCTGTCTTTCCAATAAAAAGTCTTTCAATAAAAAAGAAAATACAATTTAAAAATATAATTTTTAATTCCTTTTAGTTGATGTTTCTAAAATATCTATAAGTTATAAACATGCATTTTAGTATGGGAAATTATTTAGTGTGACTCAACATTTGTTTCCATATTGTTACTTTTTGTAATTACTAATCAAACAATGACTATTTTTCTAAAACTTTTGAAGAACCAAACTGCTGAAGATTAGGCACTTTTAATGAGAAAAAAAAAATGTTACAGCAAAGTATTATTCAAAAATTAGAACATGGGCCCAGTGTGATCGCCTGCCTCGTGGCTGAAGTCCTGGCCCAGGATCAACCAGAGCTGAGACTAAAGCCCAGGTACATGGATGCAGGACGAGGGTTTTTTGTTTTGTTTTAAATTCATCTACTTGAAAGGCAGAGTGACAGAGGGAAATGGACAATGAGAGTCCCATCCTCTGGTTCACTCCCCAAATACCCGTAGCACCCAGGGCTAGGCCCACAACAGAACAAGAGGCTAAGAACTCAGTCTGCATCTGCCGCATGCGTTGTTAGGGTCAGATATTTGAACCATCATTCCCTGCTTCAGAGGCTACATTAGCAGGGAGCTGGATAGGAAAGTGAGTCGGCAGAACTGGAACCAGCACTTCAGTATGGGATTGATTGCAAGCATTGCAAATGGCAACATAACCTACTGACCACGGTGTCCATCTCCACACTGACATCTTCATCGTTTGCCAAGGCATTGTTTCTCTGTTAGGTCACGTTCACGTGGAGTTTGGGCTTTGACTTCCTTGGCGTCAGGGCGGATCATTTCTGTTCATAAAAGCTGTTGAGCCTTCTGAGGATTCCTTAGGTAGAAAAGTTAGACATAACAAGTTACAGTGTCATTAGAATGCTAGTTAAATTGGCCCGGCGCGGTGGCGCAAGTGGTTAAAGGTCCTCGCCTTGCACGCCCGGGATCCCATATGGGCGCCAGTTCTATCCCGGCAGCCCCGCTTCCCTTCCAGCTCCCTGCCTGTGGCCTGGGAAAGCAGCAGAGGACGGCCCAAAGCTTTGGGATCCTGCACCCGCGTGGGAGACCCAGAAGAGGCTCCTGGCTTCGGATCGGCATAGTATCGGCCGTTGCGCTCACTTGGGGAGTGAATCATCAGACGGAAGATCTTCCTCTCCATCTCTCCTCTCTGTATATCCGCCTTTCCAATAAGAAAATAAGAAATAAATCTTTAAAAAAAATGAGTGAAATTTTAAAAAAAAAGAATGCTAGTTAAATCAACATGACAACGTATTTGTAAGATGCATTCTCTAATTCTATGTGGATATTTCATTTAAAATTAATTGAACTTCTAAAATATTGAGTAGTGATGTGGGATTTGAAGCTCTTTTATTTTCATTGGAAAGGCGGAGTTAGAAAAGGAGAGACAGTGACAGAGGTCTTCCTTCTGCTGGTTCACTCTCCAAATGGCTGCAGCTGCTGGAGCTGCACCAGCCCAAATCCACGATGGAGCTCTTCTTTCTTGGGATGACAAGTCAATGGTACAACACCTGCGGAAATTTAAGACTTAGTGCTTCAGCCTGAGTTTAAATTTGGACTTATGTTAATGTAGCTTTCTAAAATGAGGACTTTGTTCTAAACTGCCTTTACTATTGTTGAAAGTGCACTCTCCCAGCAGAGTATCTGCGTTGTATTTTCTGAGGCCTGGAGAGAACAGAGCTATACCAGGGTTACACAAAGCACTCGGTTATATTTTCTTCATCTGTTTCTCGTTTTGTTTCTTTTCGTTTAAAACTAATTTCAGAAAAGTTGAGAGAATAATACAAATAGCTAGTTGTTTTTTTTTTTTAATTTAAAGATTTATTTTATTTTTATTGGAAAGGCGGATATACAGAGAGGAGAGACAGTCGCAACAGCTGGACCTGAGCCAATCTGAAGCCAGGAGCCTCTTCCAGGTCTCCCACGTGGGTGCAGGGTCCCAAGGTTTTGGGCTGCCCTTGACTGCTTTCCCGGGACACAGGCAGGGAAGCGGGGCCACCGGGATTAGAACCGGTGCCCATATGGGATCCCGGGTGTGCAAGACAAGGACCTTAACCACTGCACCATCGCGCCAGGCCCTAGTTCCTGAATTTGTGAGGATAAATTGCCAACTTAGTGTGTGCTCCGTCCCCATCAAACTGTTCAATGTGTGATTCCTTAAAAATAAGAACATTGTTTTACATGAACACAGTTGCAGACATAAACTTAGGAAAGTAACAGGAACATACTACTTTCAGCCAACCCATTGACTATTCACATTTGCCTCTTGTCCCCCAAATATCATTTTTCTAAAGTAATTAATATATGAAGAGCAGATTTCAAGGAGTTCATAGATACTTATAAGAATACTCTCTACATCTCTTTTTTAATTCTTGTGATAAATATTTAGTTTATACTCAAAGACCAAAAATATCCTGTCAAAGCAAAATAATCCAATACAAGATTATGCATTGTGGATCTGGCATGGTAGTCTAGCAGTCAAAGTCCTGACCTTACACTTGCCGCATCCCATATGACTGTGGGTTCATATCCCTGCAGCCCCGATTTCCATCCAGCTCCCTGCTTGAAGCCTGGGAAAGCAGTAGAGGGAGGCCTCGGGCTCTATACCCATGTGGAAGACCCAGAAGAAGTTCCTGGCTTTGCATCAGCTCAGCTCCAGCCATTGCGGCCACTAAGGAAGTGAATCAATGGACTGAAGATCTTCCTCTCTGTCTCTCCTCTTCTGTATACCTAATTTTCCAATAAAAATAAAGTAAATGTAAAAAAAAATTATGCCTATTATTTAATTGTATCTCTACTATTGTTAAATATAGTGACACTTTGAAAGAATACATGTAATTTACATCATGTGTTTATATGGTATAACACGTGTTATATGTATACATGTGTTTTGATTTGGGGCTTATTGCTGGTTTATTAGTTTCAGCACACATGTCTTTTGAGGAGTATGCTGTATCTTACTGCATCTTAGGTGAAATACAATTTTAATTTTTGTCCTAACTGTCGATGTTAACCTAATTACTTGACAATATTGCCAAACTTCTCCACTGACAAGTTACACTTCTTCTTTTTGAAATTAATATGTATTTTGTGGGGAAACTATGTAAATTTTTATCATCAAGTTTTCACCCACTTGATTCAGCATCTGTTGTTGTTTCCTAACTGAACTAATTATTACTAAGATGGTTTACAGTTGTTGATTTTCTAATTATGTTGTTCTATTTTTGTCATTCTACTGTAAGGAAAAGCTTTCTTTTCTCCCTGCCTATTGATATGAACATGGACTTACGAATTCTTTTTTTTTTGTTTTTGTTTTTAAATTTTTTTTTATTGTTAACATTGTATTATGTGATACAGTTTTATAGGCACTGGGGATTCCCCCCACCCCTCCCATACCCCTTCCCCCATGGTGGATTCCTCCACCTTGTTGCATAACCACATTTCAAGTTCAGTTGAGATTCCTTCCTTGCAAACACATACCTAGCATAAAGTCCAGCGTCTTATTGTCCAGATAAGTTCAGTGGCCTCTTGGGGAGACCTTCTCTAGTCTGAAGATAGGGCTAACAGAGTAAAGATCCGGTCAGTTAAAAGCCCCAACAAAACCTCAGTATCAATATACAACATTATGGAATTAATTGACATAGTATTGGGTAAATAATATGTTAAAAATAATGCAAGTTCCATTCTTCGAAACATCTGGGTTGAGACAGTATCAATGACAGGTTCAAAAAATAACCAACAACCAAACAAAAATTACAAGTTAAATCAAGGCAAACATGTGGTATCTAACCTTTTGGGATTCGCTCATTTCCCTTAACATTATAGTTTCCAGTTGGGCCCATTTAGCCACAAAGAACTGCATTTTGTTTTTTTTTAATAGCTGAGTAGTATTCCATGGAGTAGATGAACCAAAGCTTTCTTATCCAATCTTCTGTTGATGGGCATTTCGGTTGCTTCCATGTTTTTGCAATTACTGATTGTGCTGCTGTGAACATAGGGATGCATGTTGGTTTGTCGTAAAACAGGTGTTTTGGATATATTCCTAGGAGTGCTATTGCTGGGTCATATGGTATGCAGATTTTGAGTTGTTTGAGTGTTCTCCAGACTGATTTCCATAAAGGCTGTACCAATTTGCAGCTCCACCAGCAGTGGAGTAGGGTTCCCTTTTCCCCGCATCCTCGCCAGCAAGCGTCGTTGGTGTTCTTGTTTATGTGGGCCAATCTTACTGGTGTTAGGTGGTACCTCATCGATGTTTTAATTTGGATTTCCCTTATTGCCAGGGAGCTCGAACATTTTTTCATATGTTTGTTTGCCATTTGGACTTGTTCCTTTGTGAAATGTTTGCCCATTTCCCGTGCCCATTTCTCGAGTGGCTTGTTTGTTTTGGTTTTTTGGTTGTTTTGAAGTTCTTTGTATATCCTGGAAATTAGCTCCCTATCGCCTATATAGTGTGCAAAGATCTTCTCCCACTCTGTGGGTTGCTTTTTTACTTTGTTGATTGTTTCCCTTGCTGTACAGAAACTTCTTAGTTTGATGAGGTCCCATTTGTTTATTCTGTTCTCAACTGCTATTGCTTTTGGTGTCCTTCTTAGAAAGTCGGGACCTACTCCTAGGTCTTGCAGGGTATTTCCAACATTTTCTTGCAAGAGTTTGAAGGTTTCTGGATGTAGGTTTAGGTCTTTTATACTTACGAATTCTTATGTGTATGGTTATCATTCATAATCTTCATTATTTTGTACAAATGTCCCAAAATGCCTGATAGAGAACTATTCTAGCTAGCTTCTATGTCTTTTTTTTTTTAACTTGTTAACAGTTTTTAAAATTTATATATGTATATTTTTAAAGGTTTGTTTTTAATATTTAATTGCAAAGGCAGATATACAGAGAAAGGGAGATACACAGAGAAAGATCTTCCATCTGCTGCCTTACTCCCTAAGTGACCACAATGGCCTGAGCTGATCTGAAGCCAGGAGCCAGGAGCTTCTTCTGGGTCTTCCTCAGATGTAAGGTCCCAAGGCTTTTTTTTTTTTTTTTAATTGGAAAAATCAGATTTACAGAGAGAAGGAGAGACAGAAAGATCTTCCATCCACCAGGTGGCCTCAATGGCTGGAACTGAGCCAATCTGAAGCCAGGAGTCAGGAGCTTCTTCTGGGTCTCCCACACCAGTGCAGGATCCTGAGGGTTTTGGGCTATCCTCTACTTTCCCAGGCCACAAGCAGGGAGCTGGGTGGGAAGTGGAGCATCTGGGATATGAACTGGTGCTCATATGGGATCTTAGTGGATGCTAAGTGAGGATTTAGCCACGAAGCTGTCAAAGTGGGCCCTAATTTATATTTTTTATGGCTTTTTTTCCCCTTTGAAGAGAAGGAGAGATAAGAAAAAAAGCTCCTCCATTTGTTGATTCATCAAGGAGCTTCTGCATCTCCAACACAGGTACAAGGTCCCAAAGCTTTGGACCATCTTTGATTACTTAGGGCCACAATCAGAGAGCTGGAGGGGAAGTGAAACAGCTGGGACAGGAACCATTGGCATATAGGATCCCCGTGGTTGCAAGGCGAGAATTTAGTCACTAGGCTATCACATCAGGCTCGTTGACATAGTTTTCATAAACATTTTGAGGGATGGTGCTTCCTGGTCATTGCATTTGGAGGTGAGGATGTGGGGACAGTTATTTCCATTGCTATCAGGCTTTGCTCACCAGGACAGAGGTAGAAAATGTGTGTGTGTGTGTGTGTGTGTGTGTGTCCTGGATGTATTTCTGTATCTATATGTTTTGAATAGCATGATTTCATACAAAAAAAATGTAATTCCAAATTCTGTATTTTAGAATAAAAACTCTGTTCTCTATAAAGATTTTAATTTTTTTTCTGCAAAAGTGATAAACTGGCCCCCATTTTCCTTTACTTATTTACTTATTAATCTGCTTGTATGCAGTCAGTCTCCCCGGTGCGCCCTCGCTCACTTCCCTGAGGTCACATGCCTGCTCTGCTCTGCCTGCTCTACTGAGCCCAACTCAGTACTCTGGGACAGAATTATGAATAAAAGAAATTTACCTTTTTGTAGCAAATATAGATTGTGCAACCACCTTTGGCCGACTTGTTTATCCTTACTTATTTTTTATTAGGAATCCTATTCCATGCTCATGGAAGTTTGTTCATCTTGATGCATTGTTTCATTAGGGCAGCCTCTTCTCATGAGATTTCTAAACTTATGTTTATATATGTGTGTATGTGTACATATATACTATAATAATCCCTGTGGTAGGACCTGTTTAAGGTGGGAAATATAACTACTTCACTACGTGGAGATGCTCTTTGTCCTGTTTTAAATATCAGGGCATGCAGTTAGCTGGAATGAATTGTTTTCATGATCCGGGAATTCTTGTGTAGCTTATTGGAACGGTGTGGATGTTAACATGTTTTTAAGTTAATTGCAGTCCAAGTTACCTTAGCTTTGAGTTCTTCTTTTTTTTTTAATATTTATTTATTTTTATTGGAAAGGCAGATATACAGAGGAGGAGAGACAGAGAGGAAGATCTTCCATCTGATGGTTCACTCCCCAAGTGGTAGCAATGGCTGGAGCTGAGCCAATCCGAAGCCAGGAGCCAGGAGCTCGGAGCTCTTCCACTAGGTCTCCCATGCAGATACAGGGTCCAAAGCCTTTGGGTCATCCTTGACTGTTTTCCCAGGCCTCAAGCACGGAGGTGGATGGGAAGCAGGGCCGCCAGGATTAGAACTGGCGCTCATATGGAATCCCGGGCGCTTGGAAAGCGAGAACTTTAACCACTACGCTATCATGCAGGCCCTCAGAGGTCTTTTCATAGAACATTTTCTGCAAAATACGTAATGCCATGGTGTAGCATATGTTCTAACAAGCTCAAGGAATTATTGTGTGTGGAAGACAATTTATCTCATGATTTTATTCCTTTTAGGGAATGGTTTAGGAATATTAATTTTAGAATTAGAAAAGTAAATTTTTGAGTAAAGCAAACCTGAAAAGAATATTAAGAGAATATGTAATACTTAGACTTTTAGGAAGAGAAGAAAGAAAATGCATTCAATATAAATCAGGGAAAACAGTGAAAGGCAGGGGAAGACACATAGAAAGTGAGGTGTAAATTGATTTTAAGGGCAAGAGGACAAATCATCCCAAGCAAAAAAGGTGTTGACAATTAGATTGGGTTTTTAGAGGGAAATAATCAAATTACTGCTTTGAGAGAGAGAGAGAGAGAGAGAGAGAGAGAGTGTGTGTGTGTGTGTGTGTGTGTGAGATAAGTGCACTAATTCTCCCCCCCGCTGGTTCACTCTCTAATGCTGGCAGTAACGGGGATTACATCTTGGCAGAAATGTTGAGTCAAGATCACAACTCAGATCTCCTGTGTCAGACAGGAACACAGTGATTTGAGACATCATCTAGTGCCTCCCACAGCGTGCACTAGCAGGGAGCTGGATGTGATAGCCAGAGATGATTGTCAAATCTGGTATTCTAATGGAGTAAGGTGATTTTAAAATCAAAATCAAAATCCTATCTTCTTGTGAAGCATCCCTAAAAACAGGTGACACAAAAAAAGGTGATAAGTGGATGTAGTAAGATGTGCCAGTCAGATCACAAAAAAACTAATACAACAACAAATTCTGAGGCTAAAAAATTAAGAAGGTTAACAAGGATAACTTTAAATTGATAAACAATTTGTCTAGCAACAGGAGTTTTCATATCACAAGATTAGTTTTTCAAGTGTTTATGGCACGTCCTGATAGGTTTTTTTAATGGTACATTTTCAGTGTAGGACCTTAATTGTCCATTCTCCACAAACAAATTTATGGGCATGAGAAACAACGCAAATTGAATTTGCTGACTTTTTTTTTTTAACCTCATATATCCCAGGCATGGTTTATGCTAGGGAAGTTGGCAAAGCAGCAGTAGGCACAGAGAAAGAAAAACTCAATAAAGCCTGGCCTTTCTTTTGCCAATAAATAAATAAATAAATAAATAAATAAATAAAATCAGAGAAAGTACATTCCAGCAAGATCGTTTTAAATGTACCCACGCTACTACCAGATAGAAGGAAACAGGTGCACTCGCCAGTCAGTCTGCACAGGCCTGGTGCATAGCTAAACTTGTACCCTCACCAGACTGTCACAGGAAATCCCACTGCTCCCCCTAGGAGAAGTCTGTCATCAGTAATGGAGAACGGCCTCTCTGCTGGCAACTCTCCCTGAAATTCCCCATGTCCTCCCTGGAGCACTACCAGAGGAGGCCTGCAACCGCTTTCATCATCACCAGGAGATGCTGAGACAAAGCCTTTCTCCAAACATAGTGTCAGATGAGTCCATGAAGGTGCATTAATGAGCCCCCGCTGCCCCTTGCAGCCAGGGCGGTGACAGTGGAGGCTTAGTACAGAGCTGGAATTCCCACCCTTGCAAGCAGTGGTGAGGAGTTCCCACACCTTCTCTTAGTATAATGGGAAACAATGCAGACTATAAACTTACACTCTGGTAAGCTTTAAAAATAAGGTCCTGGTAAGCTTTAAAAATAAGGTCCCTATGCCAGCACAATGGTATATCTGGTGAGTCCTCCTCCTTTGGTACCAGCATCCTTGCATGGGTAGTGGTTGTGGTCCCAACTGTTCAGCTTCCCATCCACCTCCCTCCTTGTGGCCTGGGAAGGCAGAGGAGGATGGCTCAGGTCCTTGGAGCCTTGCATCCATGTGTGAGAAGACTGGTAGGCTTACAGCAGAATGGAGGAGACAAAGTGACCTGGAAGACAAGAAAACAGAAATCGCCCAATCTGCACAAGAAAGAGGACATACAGTAAAAGTAGACAGACCTTCAGAAACCTGTAGCACAAAAGCCAAAAGACTGCCAGAAGGAACAGAGTCAAGAGGGCAGGACTGAGAAGTGCTTAAAGATGCAGTGGCTGAATTGTGCTAACAGACCTTTAAAGAATGACTTCAGAAGAGGACAGTTTTAAACCCAGTATGTCTAGGATTTACTTCTGCGAGTCACAGAATGCTCATAAGAGAAATCAGGGAAGGTGAAGAGAAAGGGAGAGATTTCATCGTGTTCATTAGAAGACTCAGCATTCCAAAAAAAAAAAACCCCAAATTTATATGGAGGTTAAATGTAATTCCTGTTGGAGTTCCTTAGCATTTTCTATAGCTTTTCAAAATGACTTCAAAAATTAATTAGAAACTTAAAGGAACTAGTATAACAGTTTTGTAAAAGAATAAAGTAGGGAAATTTGGCTCCCCAAATTCCAGTGCTTCCTGCATGTCTTGGGGAATTAAGTTTGGGAGTTTTGGTAGAAGGATTGACACAAGGATTAGTAGGACAGGAGAGGTAACCCAGAAGTCTGCTGAAAACTTGAGCTAACTGATGTGTGACTGAAATGCGAAAGGAATTCAGTGAAGAAAGGGTAGCTTTTTTGGAAAATGATTGAAGAAAGGAAAAAAGATATAAACCTCACATGGAAAACATAGAAAAAACACTTCAGGGTATAGGGCATGGTGAACAGTTTTTAAATCCAACACCAAACATATAATCTATAAAGAAAAGCCGATAAATTGGTTCTATGAAAAGTAAAAGGCTGAGAAACTAATAAGACGGGCTACACATTAAGAGAAAATATTTGTAAAGCACACATCTGTTAAAGGACTTTAAAGAGCTCCCAAAACCCAATCCTTACCAAAAAAAAAATAGATAATGAGATCTTTGGATTTTTGAGAAAAATGTAAGAGAAAGGAATAGAGAAGTCATTGAAGAGGATGTATGGTTGGGAAATCAGCACATGAAAGGATGGTTAAAATACCAAGTTCAAGTCCACTAAGGATTATCACTATGCATGTATTTTACTGGATACACTTAATTGTTGACAGTATTAAATGCTGATACTGAGTAGCGTTTCCTTTTGGATAATCTTTGGCTGTTCTTTGATAACTAAGAGACACATGTCACGTTATAACAATCTCACCTCTGTGTTTATCCCATAAAAGCAGTTTACATCCACATAAAAATATAAAATTATATATGTGAGTTTCTATATATTGGAGTACTTCAAAAAAGCTCATGGGGGCCTGTTGGCTAAAGTCCTTACCTTGAACTTGCAGCAATCTCATAAGGACACCAGTTCTGGTCCCAGATGCCTTGTTTCCCACCCAGCTCCCTGCTTGTGGCCCGGGAAAGCAGTCGACGATGACCCAAGGTTTTGGGCCCCTGCACCTGTATGGGAGTCCCAGAAATGGCTCCTGGTTCCTGGCTCCACATTGGCTCAGTTCTAGTCATTGAGCCACTTGGGGAGTGAGTCTAAGGACGGAAGATCTTCTTCTCTGTCTCTCTTCTCTGTATATCTAACTTTCCAATAAAAATAAATAAATCTTTTAAAAAAACTCATGGAAAAGTAAAATTTAATAGTACAAAAATGTGAACTCTATGCATACAATTACTAAATGAGATCCTTTATTACAAGTGCTTATTAAATATTAACCAGTATGGAGCTGTGTATATATCAAATGTACAAATATTTATACCAGCGTTATTTGTAATATCCTCATACTACAGACAGGAGTCCTTCAGTAGATAAATTGTAATACATCTGCACTATGGAATTCTGTTCAGTGAAAAAAAAAAATGACTTACTGATAAAATAACTTAGGTGGGTCTTAAAGGTAAAGAGTGATTTAAAAGTGCCAATCTCAGTTGGTCACAAACTGTGTGATTCTGTAGAGCATTCTCAAAATGATCATTTGTAAAGATGAATAACAGATTAATGATTGTTCATGGTGAGGAATAGCCAGAGGAAGAGGAGTGGGTATACCCGTAATGGCCTAGCAGAAAGAAATTCTTAGTTCTGTAACTTGGTTGCAGTGGTGGCTATATGAGTCTGCACCTGTGACAACCAAATTACAAAATTATTTACACAATGTATGGGAATGTCAGTTTACTGAATTTGTTACTATAATGTAGTGGCATAAGTTTAACCTGTGTGAAGCTAGTGATGAATACATGGGGCTTGATTTTGCAGAAAGTCAGAAGATTGAGAGATTATTGCTCTAGGAGTTCAGAGAAAGAAACTGGATTAATGAAGAGATCTGGGTTAATGAAGAGACAGATCTGAGCTTTGGAACTTTCCTCAGTGGGAAAGTTGAGCCCTGGCCATGCTGCCACTTAGATAGTGCACCGGCAATTGCAAGATCTCTTGCTCTCTTTTCCATCTCCTCTCTGTGTAGTTCACCTTTCAAATAAGATATTTTAAAACTAATAATCAGAAAAATTCCTGTTTCAATTTCTAAAATAGGAGAACTCATATTAGCTGATGATGTCAGGATTGATTTTAGGACTGTGTTACAGTCCTGTGATCATCTCTTCTACTCTTGGGGACTTCACATCCTACGCATGCATATTTGAGTGATTGCTCAGCATTTCTCTCCTATTTAATTGTAAACTTTCTGAGGCTTGACGTTGTAGTGCCAGCTTCTGTCCCTCTTGAGATACTGAATGTTGACTGAAGCAGTGTCATTAAATGTTATTCAGGTTACTAGTGACAGATTTTGAAAAAAAAAAAAAAGATGAAGACTAGAAATGATATTGAAACATGTTTGAGATTGGCTGGGGGTAAAAGCAGTGGAACTGTAAGATGCATAGTCCACGCTGAGCAGAAAGCAGGTGGCGGGGAGCAGTTGTGCCTCACATTTCTATGCATTATACTAGATATAGCCAGTATGGAAGTACGTGTTCAAATGCCTTTGCACAATCAGGTTACAAGCTGGCCTCACATCTCATGTAACACATGTTTCTAAGTGCAGTTTATAATTCAGTTGCCCAAAGTTTCATTTCTAATATGTTCTAGTGAAATTCATAAGATTATAAGTATAATATTTTAATACAAATAATATTAGTTATAACTTCTAGATCCTGGAAGAGAATTAGTCCCTTTTAGAGTTAAAGAAAAAAGCTGAGTTTAGGTGTAAGTTTGAAATATGTGATTTTGAAATTTCTATTTATCTTCTGTAAATTCTTTGTCCCCACCTCTCCACACCGATCTAGGAACTCAAAGCTGAGAGTTAACTTGTTTTAGAGTATCCAAGTTTTAATCCAAGCATTCCATTGCTGACATTTTGGCAGACCAGATAAAGTAAACACTTGAGACTGTGACAAAAATTACTTCTGTTGTTTAATTTTTAAAAAAAGATTTATTTTTGTTTCAAAGGTGGATTTACAGAGAGATGAAGAGACAGAGAATCTTCCATCCACTGGTTCACTCCCCAAATGGCCACAGTGGCCAGAGCTGAGCTGATTTAAATCCAGGAATCAGGAGCTTCTTCCAAATCTTTCACATGAGTGCAGGGTCTGAACGTTTTGGGGCCTATCCTCTTATGCTTTCCCAGATCACAAGTAGGGAGCTGGATGGGAAGTGGAGTAGTTGGGATGAGGGATTAACTGCTGAGCCATCACGCTGGTCCATATTGTCTTCTTCAGGATGTGAATGTGTGATTGAAGTGTACAGAGGCGAGATGGTACCTAGCCCTCCTCCTTGGTAGAGCACTGGACAACCTAGTATTTAAACCTATCTCCTAGATCTCACAGGGTACCTAGATCCAGAGTGATAGAAAATAATTCTTGCCTTTCCCAATTTGACAAAATTAGCTGCTGGAGTGAACTTTGCAGTAGAAGGGAAAAGGGGTTCCACTCGGGGCAGCTTCCTTGCGGTGCAGACCCTGTGGGACTCCCCAGGCCCTGTTGGATTTCTAATGGCAGGTCACTCCCTCTTTGGCATGTGACTGGTCAGAGCTTTAAGTCATCCTTACGTCAAAGTCCAGCTTATGTCAAAATCGTAGGATTTACTGATTATACTACAAAAAAAGCAAGTGGTTAATTGCAGAAATCTTCTACAGTAAATGTGGGCAATAACTTGAAATTTTTGTGAAGGCAAAAAAGGACTTCTACTGAATGCTAGTCCCATTCACCATTACTACCATCCTTTCCCACCAAGCAGGTCCTGTATGCACCAACATCCTACCTAAACACTCAGTTGAAGTTTGAGTGGTTGAGATTGATGCTCTCCCAAGATATGCCATTTTTATTGGGTGACTTGGAGGCTGTCCTGGTGCAGCTGCTGCTTTTCCAGTCCACAGAAAGACGGAGAGACTGGGCCCAGCAACCTCTTAAAGGGATGTGACCATCATGTCACAGGTGAGAAGAAACGCCCTCAGAGCTACAAGGAGCATTGTAGGTCAAGGGCTGACCCACAAATGAAGAAAGGTTTTGGTTTTGTTAAGTCATTAACTTGTAAGGGCATTTTTTTCAAAGATCCCTTATTTAATAAAAATTTTGCTTATTGAGGCTGGGAATAGATGTATACTATAATGTGTATTTAAGCACCAGACATGTGGCATTCTTCAAGACAGGTTCTGAATAAAGCAGTTATTAGTGGGATGCCACCCTTGCGGACACTTCTCATGTCTCGTGTTCTTTGCTGTGACGCACACACCTGACAAACAGTATATTTAATACAAACTCGTGACCTTCTGACTACAGAAACAGCCATGTTAGGTGACTTGGTCACACCCTCCCTCCACCAATTCCCTAAATGAGTCATTCAACCATAATGCATAGTAATAAATGAGAGCTCACAACTTGATGTCAGCAAAATGTATTTTAACTCCTGACTCCAAAGTATTAGTGTGACATTGGGTAAAATGCTTTAGTTCTGTATGCCTTGATTTCTATATTTTAGAAGATACCAATGCTTACTCCTCAAGATTTCTATAAGTCTTGATATTGTCTATGATGGGCAGGATGTAATATTGGCAAATCAGTAGTTTTTTGAAAAGTTTTGGGCTGACAATGCACTTTGAAACTCAGTTTAAATTGAATCAACATTGTTTAGTAGGGATTTGATGTGTGTGCCTGTGTGTGGTCCCCATTATGTGAAATTCACTGGAAAACACTACATCCACACTTTACATGGCCCATTTTTTTTTAATGATCAATATTCTAAGTGATTATCTTCTTTGCTTTTGAGATCAGTTTGGATGGGAGGAGGGTACTGCATAATGTGTAACATTCAACTAATCTAGTCTGTTAATTTGGTAGTATAGAAAGATTTGTGAAGAATGAATTTCCATACTCTTGAAGGTGCTCTTACGCATTCTGTCTGCTTGCGGGTTTATACTGTTGCCTTGTTTCAGAGTAGAACTTTCTGCCTACAATGTGTGTGAACAATTGGGAAATTCCCTATCAGTACACCCGCACCATCTTGACAGCCCTGTGTTCTGCCTCTACCTTGCTAATTGTTTCCTTGGGATTATTTGGATTGTGTAGAAAGCTTTTTGCAAATCCTCTTATTACCGAAGTCATTGTTGCCAGCAGGAATAAGATTAAAGGTGCTTAAGTCTGTAGAGTTGTTTTTAATTTGTGCGTGTCATTTCAGTGGTATTTTAACAGAACTCTGTCTCCTGTCCCTCCCTTTTCTCTCAGTACTATCTCAAGTTGGGTCCAAGAAGCCAGGCCATTGGAAGAAATCTCATTTTATCCTCCTAATTATTATGCTGGCACTCAGGAGATAATTTTTCCCTCCATGCTCTGCCAATTAATATGCAAATGGGCTGATAAATATTTATGCAACTGTTTAAATTATGCAGGGAGTGCTTTCAGTGTATTCTGTAAATGAATTGTTCATGGACTTCAAAGTGCTGGCTGCTGTGCTAACGAGGAGAGATTTGCATAAGGCCCTAATCACACGCATACTGATTAAGCTTCATTATGGAAACTGCCAGCTGCAATCTTTGTTTCTATTTTATTGCAAAAAAGGGAACTTTTCATGCTTCAGTTGCCTTGACAATGTCAGCGCTAGCTGGTAGGAGAGACTAAAACTCCTCTGAGCAACTGAAGTTTCCTTATTCAGTTGAAGATTGCTATGGCGTAACTGAAGTTGTATTTTGCTTCTCCCCTTAATCCACTTTCACACCCCCACCCTTGTTCTTTTAGAACATAGTGTAGGTTTGTTAGAAACAGTAGTACCTTCTTTCCCCCCACCCCAAACCGCTACCTGTTTCTTCCCTGCCTTGGACTGTCTGCACCACTAGAAGATTTCACAGCAATGCTGGACTGCAGTGACTATGTTCTAGGTGGGTACCAGCGCAGTTCTTTCTTAGAACTTTAATATGGAAATGGCATGTGTGGGGTTGTCTATGCATAAATGCTTAATCGCATATGCAACCAATGCAGGGGAGGGGGAGAGGAGGATTGAGCAGGGGAAGCAGAAAGCATTTGCAAAGCACAAGCATACTTGAACCTACAGTAGGTCCCTCCCTACAACCAGCTCTTCTGGGGCGGGGGGTGTTTGCAGCGAGTAGTGTGGACTTAGAATTCAGCTGGGAGAAAGGACATTTTTGCTTCTTGGAAATTTTTTTGCAAAGTATTTCATGTCGTGTCAAGGCCATTTTAAATTTGAAACAAAGTATAAATTATCTAAATAATATGTACATACTAATAAAATTGTTTTACCTACTTGATGAGAATGTCTTATGCCAAAACCAAGCATACTGGGTGAAAAGAATGGAGGATCCATTTTGCAAAATGTTTCCCATACATATAGTAGCACAGAGGTTAACTGCAGTGGTGGCTGCCATGGATCTGTTAATTGAGGGCCAAATTTCAGAAACTGGTGGCAGATGTTGCCTAGCATTAGCCCTCATCCTTGTTTTTATAAAGCAAACTATGTCTTTCAGAAAATTGTAGTCTTACACTGTTGAAAGTCCTAATTTATTTGTGAGTTTTCCCTAAAGATTTGAAAACTTTTTGAAAAAGGATGTGTTTGGCTTAAATATTTGAAGAACCATTCTTGATGACTAAGGTTGAAAAGAAATTGTGACACTTTGGTGCTTAAGCATCTGATGATTCACGAGTGGACATATTTTATGTGGAGTTTTGTCTGTCTGCATATAATTAAGGAAATCTTTTTTAGGTTATACTAGTCACCTGAAAGTCAGATGTTATGAACTCCATCTGAAACTTTGCAAATGACTGTTTTTTTCTGTACTCATTTTCCCCACTTGAAAATTGAGGCTGCTTTGGTCATCTTCACAGTTGTCAGGGACAAAGTAGTGGGATGCCTCCGAGGAGATCTGAAATCTTAGAGAAGGCATGGCCTAAACCAAAGGTAGCAGCAATAGTTGTCCTGCCCTGTAAAAATTTCTTTTTACAGGGAAAGTGACCCAAATAACAAGTTGGTATCAAGAATTTAATAGCTTGTGGACTACATTATGTACTTCAGTTATATGACAGACACTCATGTATATATTGCTTAAGGAGAGAAAAAATCTTCAACTATAACAAATTTATTTTTTACTTACATTTTTTATTTATCAAATCTGAGAACTTAAGAAAGAGAAAATGGCTTTTTGAAATGCTTTTAGCATGGTATTTTAGAGCTTAAAACTGTATTTACTACTTCAGTTAGCAGTAAATGTCATTTAAACATTCATTATTGTGTGGTTAATCGGATTTTTTTCCCTATGGGTGGAATAATTTGTTAGATGCGGTTGTAGCCCTTGACAATTTTTAGACAGTATAACGTAGCTGTGACATAATTTTTAACTTGTAAATGTAGAAATTAGAATAAGTTTAGATTTGTGTTTCCTTATGTTTCTCTAGTCTTTGTATATTAGACTTTGTACCCATTTTATGAAGGTGGACTGACGTGTTCTTTTCCTTCACTTTGCCCTCACACCTGCTAAAGAAATCCCTGCCAGCATGTGTGCTTAATGCTATATTCTCTGCTATTTCTTGCGCTCTTTGTGAACTTTCATGACTGTAGTAAGTCATTTAGAAAGCTGATTCTCACTAAGTTGTCCACCTGTTTCTTTCAAACATGCTTTCAGATGATATTTAAATTTTCTGGACAGTACCAAGAGGAGGAACTTGTAGAACTGCCCCCATTTATGACCACAGATGTACAAATTTTCACCCTCTTGGACATCTGAAATACAAAGATGTGAACAAACCATGCCTGAGAGACAATCATCAGTTACAAAACTTAGAAAATTGTTATACAGCTTCTAACTGGAAATGAAGTTATGGAAAAAAGATACCTGGCTTTTAAAAAAATACTTTTTGCAGGTAGAAAATGTACTTATAGACCATATGACTGGGCTCTGTAATGATTGCTGTGATTTCCTAGTTGCTTTTAGGCAAATGCACTCTTTGTTTAAAAAAAATCAAATACAATATAGCATAGATTATTGTTCTGTCCTAGTAACTGTAGTCAAATGGTTCTTAACTGGCGGGGAGGCAGAGCTCATTTGATAGTTAAGTTGCCTCATTATACTATTCTGAGTGTGTAGTGGACATAGAATAAATGCCTATTTATATGTCTTCTATTGACCCCTTTGAACAGGTAGGAAATAAACATTGATTAAACAGATATTCCTAAAACAAATAAAACCAATTTAGCAAATTCATTTATGATATCAAGATGATAATTGATAGGTAAACGTGGCTGTGTTATAGTTTTGAAATTATGGTTGTGTCTTCTTGGGTTCCTAAACTGCTGGTCTAATATTAAACTATGAATTTCTCACTCAGAATCTAGTTTAGTTGGTTCAGACAGTAAAATACAGAGGTGTTTTTTTAGATATATTTTCTTTTACTCTGTTGAGTTACTACTTCAGATTACCAGTGGGTTATTTGGCTATAATAGATGAGCATCTTTCTTAGAAAAAGATACCTCTCTTGGAAGTAATATTTTTGTACTGTTTGAGGAACTTTCCTCACCTTGACTTTTTCTTAAATGTGTTTTTTTTTTTTTTTTGTGCTGTAACTTACTCCTTTTATGTGTAGGACATAGTTTCAACTTGGGGTTCTGCTGGTTTTTAATTTTTTTAAGAAGAATTTGAAGCTTCTTTAGAATGATCATTTGTTTCTGGATACCTTTAGGGTCTCAGGAGTTCTGATTTTCTTTGGGGTCTAAGGAGTCCTGATAATCACTTACTGCAATTTCTAATGTTTCAGCCTGCATCTAATGTTTAAAACTGTATCTCTTGAGCTACATGACTATACCATTAGTTAACCCTCTTGTCTGCTACTTTTTATCTTAATTGCATCTTCAATCCCAATTTTAAAAAAAATCTTATTCATCTCTAATTTGTTGCAGACTCAAGAATGAACAATCCATCAGAAAGCAGTAAACCATCTATGGAGAGTGGAGATGGCAACACCGGTAAGGAACAGTTCCCTGCTTTTTAGTTGAATGTATGGAACTGAAAGAAGAATCCTTTTTGCTTATAGGACGTGTATTTGGCAAATGCAGGCCAGTTGTGTGTTCAGTTACCCAATTTGATCTTAGTCCTTGCAGGAACTGGACTGTGTGACTCACTTTCTCGTGCGGGTTATGCACCTTTTTTCCTTACCCCAGAAACCAGGGAGTCGTTACAGGAGTAGTCCTTTGAGTAAGATCATTCTGGGTGGGAATTACTATGACTGCAACTCCAGGCAAGTTCCTCCCATTTTTGAGAATAAATTTAAATTATACAATGGGAGATGTTAAGCGAAGTAATAATACACTGTAGCTGTTTATAGTAGTTTTCCATCTCAAATTGAAATACATTAGAGTTACAGTAGTGTGTCTAGATAATTATCAACATGCATTTATTATACATCCTTTTATTTGTTAATTTTTTTAAAAAGATTTCTTTTACTTTTATTGCTAAGTCAGATACACAGGGAGGAAGAGAGACAGAGAGGAAGATCTTCCATCTGATGATTCACTTCCCAAGTGAGCACAACGGTCGATGCTGATCTGATCCGAAGCCAGGATCCAGGAAGTTCTTCCAGTTCTCCCACGCGGGTGCAGGATCCCAAGCCTTTGGGCCATCCTCGACTGCTTCCCAGGCCACAAGCAGGGAGCTGGATGGGAAGCGGGGCTTCCAGGATTAGAACTGGCGCCCACATGGTATCCCGGTGCATTCAAGGCTAGGATTTTAGCCGCTAGGGCACGCTGCTGGGCACTTCTTTGTTAATTTTTAAAGAAATTTATACTTGATTCCACCTTTTATCGAGAAATATTATTTTTACCTAAGAAAACTGAGGCCCCGTTTGTTCTATAGCCCATTCAAATTCCCTGTTTGTTTTTTTCTGATCTGTCAGAGATGCTACAGTGACTTTCCTAGTTTCTCTGTTAAATTAACTTACAGTAACTTTTATTTACTTAAAGCAACTTTTTAAAGCTTATTTATTTATATGAAAGGCAAAAATACAGAGAAAGGGACAGACAGAGAAATCTGTCTGTAATCCACTCCCCAGGTGGCCATAGTGACCAAGGTTGGGCCATGCCATAGCCAGACCAAAGAACCTCGATCAAGTCTTCCTTGTGGATGTAGAGAACCAAGCACTCAGGCCATCTTCTGCTGCTTTCCCAGCCACATTTGCAGGGAACCGGCATGGAAGTAGAGCAACTGAGCAACTGAGACTCAAACCAGTGACTGTATGGGACACCAGCATTGTAGGCCACAGCTTAACCCACTATTCCATAACGCTGGCTCCAAGGAAGGGAATCTGGGCAGGAATGTACAAAAATTGTTTCTAAGCTTTCTTAAGTACTTGGTTCAAGTTGCAGCTACTCTGCATAGGGTCTAGTTTCTTACTAATACACCTTGGAGGCAGTACGTGATACTCAAATATTGGGGTTCCTGGTTCCTGGTTGTGGTTTGTCCCAGTCTCAGCTATTGCAAACAATTGGAAAGTGAACCAAGAATTTGATAATGTCTCCCCCTCAACTCTCTATCCTCCCTTACCTCGCCACATCATTCTGCTTTTTAGATAAATCTTTTCAACAAAAACTTAATTTGTAGTAGATGGTTAGATTGAACACATTCAGTAGTTCCCTGCATGCCTGTCTTTCATTATATACCTTGGGATGCTTGCTAATCTTTCAGTCTATTCAATTTTCATCTTTTTTGTGAAGCTAGCTATAAAACTTCCATGTTCAGCCTTGTTGCATTTAGCATCCCTCATGTTACTCTAACTTAGGCTAACCATGTAACAGCTATGTTAGAGTCCTAGAGAAGGAGAAGGGTACCATTATGTTCTGTCTTAATTGCCATCCCTTGTGTCGTTGCTGTTATTTCCTTACCCTTGAACCCAATTATTCTTTCCTTTGCAGCACCGTTTACCTATGTCAGTTCAGATGCATCCGCTGCCTGATTTAGCTGAGGGACTTGCTTGCATATACTAGACACTCCGTTTTGTGAAGAAAGAGGGCATCTAGGCATGGACACCATGCCTGAAAAACAGCTTCAAGGAAGAGTTGAGCTGTTCTAACTAGGGGGTTGGACACAAACTCGAAGAGTGATGGGCAATCACTGAGAATGTGCCACTGCGTTGGCTGCTTTGGGAGCTGCAGTGTTTAACACCATCACCGTAGAGCTGCTTTCCATAGCCACCACTTATTGGGCAGTTCCAACAATCATTTACTAAGGTCGTATGCCATGTTTTTGAAATCATAAATGCTGTATGTTTTTTTTAAAGATTTATTTATTTTTATTACAAAGTCAGATATACAGAGAGGAGGAGAGACAGAGAGGAAGATCTTCCGTCCCATGATTCACTCCCCAAGTGAGCACAACGGCCAATGCTATGCTGATCCGAAGCCAGGATCCAGGAACTTTCTTCCGGGTCTCCCACACGGGTGCAGGGTCCCAAGGCTTTGGGCCACCCTCAACTGCTTTCCCAGGCCACAAGCAGGAAGCTAGAGGGGAAGTGGAGCTGCCAGGGTTAGAACCGGCACCCATATGGGATCCTGGTACATTCAAGGCAAGGACTTTAGCCACTAGGCCACACCGCCAAGCCCCAAATGCTGTATGTTTTACGTGATTTCAGTTAAGATCTTTTGGTTAATTAGATGTTGTTCTTAGCTTTGCGCAGTGGCAGTATCGTAGCCAATGAGGTTTATCCGAGGCACAATTATTGCTAATAGGTGTTGTTCTTTCAAGGAATAGGAAACTGAGATGTGAACACATCCGAGAAATAAAAACAGATCGAGGGGTTGCTTACCACAAACGATAAGATAAAGCTGAATTTAGGCATACTTTGTGGATCTTCAGGCCTAAAACCAACTGACAAAACTGATTAAAATGCCTTCTGGCTAGAGTACATGTTCTAATACTCTTGTGGAATTTCTTACCCTGTGTTAATATGAAATGCTGACAGCCTTATTTTCATAATAGAGCTAAGCATACTTAATTTAACTTTCCTTTCCACCCCTTTCCTTGCCCCTACAGGAGGCTGTGGTGCTGACAGAAAGGACAGATACACAGATAACAATTCAGGAGGCCAGATAGACAAGTGCCATAGTGATGTTCAGTGGGTGTTTCTGTGAGGATATTTGAGAGGTTTACATGCTAGATGCAAGGAACCAACAGGGAAGAAAAGCAATTGACAGATCCAAGAGTGGATCTGTACAAAATAAAGTACAAAATAAAGGGCAACATTTGAAAATTAACCTAAAAAAAGTTATATTTCTTTCTTTAGGGGGCATGGATTAAACCATGACAGAAAGTTAAGGTAAAAAAAAGAAGTAAAATAAAGGAGTAATTTGCATTAGACTCACATTTTTTCTCATTAGAGCAGTTTAGGTGATGTAGAGAAAGACGTGGACAACAATAATAATAATAATGACAGGAGCTTTGTGTACATGGAAACCACTTGGTTATTCTTATATGTATATGTGATATCATAATTAGTTGTGATGCTGCCCATTTTCCATATAGAGGAACTAAATTTACTGCAATTTACTGATTTGTAATTGAAGGATCCTGAGCCCCACAATGCCTTGTGTGAGATGACAGAACAAATGGGTAGGGGTTTTAAGTAGAATGAATGACATTAAAGAAATTGGTGGAAATAAAAAGACAAAAAGGATTGATGAGCCTGTTGAAAATCAAGCTCAGATTAAAGAACATAAATGTAGGGCCGGGGGTATGATATAGATGGTTAAGCTACCAACTGCAATGCCGGCATCGCATATAGTCACCCATTTGAGTTCTGGCTGCTACACTTTCATCCCAGCTCTCTGCCAATATCTCTAGAAGAACAGAAGGTGACCCAAGTGCTTGAGTTCCTGCACCCACATGGGAGACCCAGATGAAACTCCTAGCATTGACCTATCCATGAGCCAGCCATTGCAGCCGTTTGGAGAGTGAACCAGTGAACAAAAGATCTCTTTCTGTGTATCTCTCCCTTTCTGTGTAATTCTGCCTTTCCAAAAATAAAATGCATTTAAAAAAATAAAATAGGGGCCGGCATCGTCACCTAGCAAGCTGATCCTTCGCCTGTAGTGTCAGCATCTCATATGGGCAACAGTTTAAGTCCCCACTGCTCCACTTCCATTCCAGCTGCCTGCTATGACCTGGAGGACAGTAGAGGATGGCTCAAGTTCTTGGGCTCCTACACTCACATGGGGTACCTGGGAGAAGGTCCTGGCTCCCTGCTTCAGATCAGCCCCTTGGGGAATGAACTAGCAGGTAGAAAATCTCTTTTTGTCTCCTCTCTATAAATCTGCCTTTACAAGAAAAATAAATAATTTTTTTTTTCAAAAAGGAAGTCAACATGACTGTAAGACTTTTCCATGGGCCAAGCTGTCCAAAACCAGGAATGAAGAAAAAGAAAAAATGGGGTTCTTTTGCTAAAACATTGTTCACTACAACAATAAAACTCATTCACACAAAAGGGGCGGTAATTTTGTTCCTTATAACATCGCTGCTTGGGAATGGATGTGACAAAGATATTTTGAAAAAAGACAGTAAGTCTGCTCTTCTCCCTCCTTCCAGCCTTTGATAACCTCTAATTCACTGTCTGTCTAGAGCTTCAGCTTTTATAGACATTCTCTACGCATTGAATCATGTAGTAGTTGCACCGTATGTCTGAGGGATTCCACCTAGCACAGTAGTTTTGAGGTTCGTCCATGCTGTGACACATGTCAGAACTTGGTATATGCCATTGTGTATGTACGCAGCATGTTGTGTTGCTGTGTTCATCTGTTGCTGGTTGCTTTTAGCCATTGTGAGTAACACTGCAATGTTATGCTGCATACTGTTTGTTTTTCAGTCCTTGTTTTCAATTATTTGAGATCAATACTGAAGAGTGTAATCTCTAGGTAAAACAAAAACAGTACACATTTATTATAATACAGTTAGGGGGTTGGAATTCCTAAAATCAAGATATTGAAAGGTCTATGTCCCTCTGGAGACTCTTCATGAAGTGTGCATTTCTTTCATTTTTCCATCATCTAGACATGCCTGCATGCTTTGGCTTGCATTTTGCTTTCTGCATCCTCGAAGCCAGATGTGTAGTATCTTGTCTCCCTTCACCTTTTATCTTCTGCACCCTCTCTCCTCCTGTGCCCATTTCTCCTGTCCCCCGCCTTGCTTTCACCCCCACCCACAGCTCATGTTATTACATCTTCTTGCCTTCACCTGACTCGCTCCTTTACCTTATAAGAACTCTTGGGACCCTCCATTAGATTTGAAAAATCCTTTTTGCCACGTAAGGCTGCATACTCAGAGCTTCCAGGCATTAAGATTTAGATTCTTTTGAGGGACCTTATTCTGCCTACCACAGCATTTCCCCCTAAAATAAATCTCATCAACTTTATTACAAATGACAATAAGTAAGGTAGTATGACCTTATAAGCTTTGCTAGTAAATTTTTAAAATTTTATTTAATTTTTATTTAAATTAAAAAAAAATTAAATAGTGGAAAATTGTAAAAAATTAAATACTGGACAAAAGTGAAAGCCTTGCTGCATGTATTCAAAGAGCAGATTTCTTTCACCTGTCCTGACAAGTGATCGTCATTCCCAGTCCTGATTCATCCCAACAGAGGCACAGTGCTTTGGTTGTAGAAACTGGCTCTCTATATTAAGTAATAGGGAATTTTAAGTTTGAAGTGTGGGAGGGGGAGAAGTTAAGAAGTATAATTACCAGACCTGTGAGAATGAAGATTACACTTTTGTTAAATGAACAACCCAAAAACAAATCTAGAGTTTTGCAAGCAGAGTTTTATTCATTATTAATAGCAATTGAGACGTTAATGAGAGGATCTGTTTTTGAAATGTTATTTTAGGCCCAGATTGTAAGAGATTGTCTATCGTTTTTTCCATTAGAGAGAAGTTTGGTTTTATATCATGTCACTTTTTAAATAATTCTTTCCCCAACAGATATAAAAGAATTCTCTATATAAAAGAATCTTCCAGCTATGTTATACTTGTTGCTTGAAGCAAAAAGCTAGACTCTGTTGCTCTTCCAATTAAATCCATTCTATAACATCCTTGCCTAGAGCAGTGGCAGTAGAAACTAGGGAACAGATTTAATGAGCCATTGGGGGTGAGGGGAGGAGATTGAGAGGGAGGGAAAAAGGAAGAAAGGAAAAGGCATAATCAAAGTTGAACAGTGTATTTATCTTTGAACTGGAACAGATATGGTTCTGTTCTGTGAGTTGGACTGCAAAAGAAGGGGGAAGATGAGATGAAGTGATATGTTTCAGTTCTGAAAATATATTTGTTGTACCTTTTAGTCTCATTACACAGAGACTGCCAGTGCTCCACTCTGAGGGCCATTCTGCCCTCAGTCTGGGTTGCTTGCAAAGGTGTGGAAGTCCTTCAAGTGGGAGATGGTGCTAGGAAGAGTTTAGAACAAGCCAAGAAGAGAACCAGGCACAGAGGTCTTCTGTGACATTAAAAGGGCTGCAGAGGAAAAGCTGCCCACTCAGTAGGATAGCCACTAGCTGCATATGACTGCTTAAATTAATTCACATTTAAAATTCAGTTCCTCACTTGTGCTAACCACATTTCTAATGTAGTCATTGTGTGGGCTTGTGCGGGTTAGTATCGGATATTACATACACAGGGCGTATCTTTCATCACAGATCTGTTTGACAACACTTCTGTAGTTTAAGAAAGAACAGCTGCAGGCATCATAGGTAAATAGACTGCAAGCCAGGTTCCTCGAGTTTGCACTCAGTGTCCTGTAAGCAGCTGATAATGTGGCCCATGGTGATAAGCAGTTGTTACCGGGAACCTTATAAAACATAGTGATGAAAGTACTCAGACCTTGAAACCAAACCACCTCAATTTGGTTCTTTAGCTTCCTGGTTGTGTAACTATGGGCAGATTATTTCTTTCTGTGACATATTTTTCTAAGTTGTAAGATAGAAATAAATAATACCAGTGTTTCTCATGATGTATATGAAGAGCAAGTAGATGTATGACTCGGAGAATTACTCAGTGTCAGCCAAGTAGTGTGGTTATGATCATGACAACACTGAGAAACAGGAGTAGGAGGAGGAGGAAGAGGCAGCAGAGAAGATCAGAAAGAAGGCAGAATGGCCCTCAGAGTGGAACACTGACAGTCTCCCTGTAACAAGCCAGTCACTGGAGGGGAGTGAGAAGGAAAGAATAGATGGTTCTGCAGTGGAAGTTCCTGAGGGGAAAGGAAGTGCTTGGCTTCTAGCACTGGTAGAAAGAGTGGCCTGAAATAGAAGAAGGTGCCAAGACAAACATGGTAAAAAGATTTGGTAGCAAAGAGTCCAAATGCAACTAGGAATCTGAAAGGAGTTGTACTTCAGTGTCCAGGGGCTTCATGGTGGTTCTGAAGAGATGAGAGCTGCCCCATTTAATTTGCTCTCACAACTGAAAGGTTATCTGTGCAGCTGGGAGGCCAGAGAGAGATGCAGCTGGTTGTTACAACAAGGACTCATCCCTGGTGTTCCTGGCTACATTATTTGCCAAGGATGCTCTTGGTAGCTATTTGGTTTTAAGTCATTCATTATAATAGTTAAGCTAATAAAAGTGTATTATATTAATGAAATCTTTCATCCACACAGACTTAGCAGTTCAGTAGACGTTAATCAGCTATGGAAACTGATGTAATCATGTACAGGTGATTCTTTTTTCATTTTATTTTTTAATATTGTTTACGTAGTTGAGAGGGATGCATGCTCATGTGGGCCTCCAATTAGGGTGGGGAGGGTCAATGCAGGGAGGAAGGTGAGTGGGACAATTGTGTCAGTTTTCTTTTTTCTCCTGTGTCTGCAGGAGAAAAGGATGGGGGCTGCTCCTTAGTGTCAAACCATGTTGGCACCTGAGGAGAGAGGATAGTCATTGGACGACACCTTACAGACACCAATGTGGGGAAAGGTGTTTGGAAGGTGTTACTTGAGTGGTTTTGATAGTTCTGAGATGTTGTCAGCTGCGTTGAACAAGTATTAAGAAAAATCTTTCCAAAGTCTACTGGCTGGCGAAGACCAGCATAGTACATCCCAGATACTTGCTGCAAAGCTTGGTCAGGAGAGTTGTCCAACCTGTTCTGCTTTCCATCCTCTGATGAGCCATTTGATGTTCTCTGCTGGCCTAGATGAGCTGATTGTCGTGTCCTCCATGAACAGCTGGGCATGCTATCCATTGCATAGGCATCAGCAATTGAGGAAGCACAGTTGCAACACATGTACTCCAAGATTGGAATATGTGGTATATGTTATACTGTGACTTTACCTATAGTTGGAGTGTAAGTCCAGCCTTCTAGTTCGGCAGGCCTCGCAAAAACCTCATCTGGGGTCATCTCAGACTTGACTCATGTGTTCCAAGTAGTCAGAGATGTGATCTATCACTTGTATCAGCCAATGCATATCCAGTGGATACAGCTGCCTTGTCAGCTCTTGCTCCAGCCAGCAGAGCCAGTAACATGGACACGGAGAGGGTCTGGGGATGAAGCACTGACAGGAGACCAGTGATGGTGGAAGTCTCCCTGAAGCCTCCCTTTATTACTCCTTTTATACTCTTTCCCCCAAGCCCTTTAACCAAACAATAGGATGCCAATGAGTCCGATTAGACCAGGTGCTTTTAGCCGCAAGCCCATTTCCTGTTACTGCTCAGCTTAACGAGTGCTAATCAACTCCTTAGCCCGCAATAACCTCTGCCCCCAGCCCCATCTCATGGCAACTGATGGGTGCTACAACCAGCATGCTCATACCAGTGGGTGCCACAGCCTAGTTGGTATAACCCCCAGTTACCCCTCATCAGGCCTGCTTCCAGCCTGGTTTTTGCATGTGCCAGCATGTACTGTGGCCTAGCCCAGTCTGTCCTGCATCCCATCTGGCTATCATGCACAGCCATGGGTCCTACAGCTTAGTTCCATCTGTCCTGTCCCCAGTGCCAGTCCCCATGTATGCCAATGAGTGCTGCCACCTTGACTGGCCTACCTACCCTTATCCTGGCTCTCATGCTCACCAGTGATAACTGCAGCCTAGCAAGACAGTGCCCATAATTCCCCTACCAGACCTTCTCCTAACCATGAATTTTGTGCCTGCGAAAGGGTACTGTGATCCAACGTGAAATGACTCCCGGGACTTGCTGGCAGATGCTGTGACTCTGCCTTGAGCCAGTGTGTGCAGCAACCTAGTCCATCCAGGATCACCTCTAGCCCCATTCCACACTGCTGTTTGACAGGTCCTGCAGGCCTGTCAGACCAGCCTACTTGCCCCCAGTCCTAGATCTTATGCTTACCAGTGAAAGCAGGGGCCTGGTAGGGGAACTTAAGAGACCCACTCCCAGCCCTGGATCATGCACACACCAGCAGGTACTGTGGCCCAGTATGAGATGGCTCACCTCCAGTCTTGGCATTCACCAGCAGGTGCTGCAGCTTGGCTCTGCCTGGTTCAACCTAGTCCAGCTTGCGCTCCATCCTGGTTCGCGCTCACCAGTGGGAGCTGCGGCATAACAGTGAAGTTCCCGATGTTTCCCTACTAGGTCTACTCCCAGCCTTGGATCTCATATGTGCTGGCAGGTGCTATAGCCCAGCCTGACATGAACAGCCCCCATTCCTGAGACTCACCAGGGGGTACTGCAGTGTAGTCCAACTGGCCCCCACACTCATTCCAGCTCTTGCTGTTGGGTGCTACAGCCTAGTCCAGACTGGCCCACTCCCAGACCTGGCTTTTATGTGACCTTTCGGGTGCATCAGTCTAGCCTGGCCTGTCCCACACACATTTTGGCTATGGCTAATACCAGGGACTATTGTGGCCTAGTATGGGAGTTCTCAAAAGTTTCCTTACCAGGTCCACATCTCACATATTCTGGTAGGTGCCACAGCCCTCTTTGGCATGATCTGCACTCAGTCCTGGCCTTGGCATATGCTGGGGGTTCTGCAGCCTGGTCAAGCCTAGCCTCCTCCCATCCCTGATTTTTGCAAGTGTTGGTGAGTTCCTTTCAGGTGAGTTCTGTGGTCCAGCCTGGCTCAACCTGTCACTATCCTCGGCTCTCACGCAAACCAGCAGGTGCTGCAGTCCCACAGAGGCAAGCCCACAAGTCTCGTACAAAATCTGCCCCAGATCTGGTTCTCTTGGCATTCTGGATGCTGTGGCCCAGCCTGAGGTGGCCTACTCCCTTCTCTGACACTCATAGGTGGGTACTGAAGCCTATCCCAGCAAGATATGGCCTCCAACCCCAGCTTTTGTGTGCATCAGCGTTCAGCAAGCAATGCTACTTAGCTCAACCCCCGTCTCCCATGTTGGCAGGTGCCTTGGCCTGACCAAGCTATGCCCTCTGGTTCCTTCCTCTAAACCATTCCATCTCAGCTTTTTCACCTACCCATGAGTGCAGTGGTCTGGACCATGAAAGCACCCAGAAGTCACTCCTGCCTTGTCAGATGTGCTCTTAGCCGCCCCACTCCAGCAAGTCTTCAGACTCCCTTCCCTGGGTAATCTGCAGCCCTTCCCTACATGGCAGTGCGTGATGTGCCTTTGAATGGGGCAGTGTGTCTTGTCCCAGCATTGCTCACCTTCCCCACATATTAAAAAAAAAAAAATGGACCACTATGCTGGCCTGCTGATATTTAGCACTAATTTGGCATTAACTAGGCTCAGAGTACCTGCTAGCTATTGGCTGCTTTTCTTCCAGCAGTGTTAACAGTTGCCTACTTAAAAGACAACATAGGCAGTTGAATACAGCTGGGGAATAGGTGATACATTAAAGAAACTAAGAAAGCAGGAGAGTGGTGAGCCAGGAGCTGGGGCTACGGACACCAAGGTGGAATTCTAACAGAAAAACTCAGACCTGAGACTTGCTGGAGGGAGTGGCACAGTTGACTGCAAAGAGCCGTGTACCAAATGCAATAAGTAAAATCGAACTGTAGACCTGTGAGTGACAGAGCTTAGAAATCTGCCCCAAGGAGAAGACTCTGCTAACCAGAAGTACAATGACCAAGAGCAAAAGAGACAGAGGCACAATGAATATTACTAAAGACTCCCCTGCAAAGGAGCAAAAGCTTTTGCCAACCTCAGAGTTAACTGAGGAAGACATCGAGAAAATGGGGGATACAGAATTCAAAATACTTGTTATAAAGCTTCTTATCAACAACAAGAAGCATGTAAAGCAGGAGTTCAAGGAATTTAAGGAATATGTCACATTGGAAATGAATCAAATGAAAGCTGATATATCAGAAATGAAGAATGCAGTGGAGCAAATTAAAAGTACATAGAGAGTCTCCAAAATAGAATGAATGAAACAAAAGAAAGAATCTCAGAATTGGAAGATATTTCCTGTCACCAGGGGAAAACAAAGAAAAAGCTGGCAGCAGAACTGGATCACGCTTAAAAAAAAATATTCAGGTGTTGAAAGACACAATTAGAAGGCCAAATGTAAGAGTTATGGATGGGAGTCCCAGAAGGTGCAGAAAGAGAAGCTGGGTTTAAAGATGTATTTAATGAAATAATAAATGAAAACTTCCCTAATCTAGAGAAAGAATTGGAAAACAACATCCAGGAGGGGCACAGAACTCCCAACAGGGTTGATCAGATGTGATCTTCACCACGACACATGATCATCAAACTCTCTTCAATTGAACATAAGAAAAAGATCCTTAAATGTGCAAGTGAAAAAAAAATCAACTGACATATAAAGGAATGCCAATTAAATTCACAGGAGACCTCTCACAGGAAACTCTACAGGCCAGAAAAGAATGGAGAGACATATTTTAGATTCTAAAAGCAAAAAATTATCGGCCCAGAATAATGTATCCAGCAAAACTTTTCTTTGTCTTTGAAAATAAAATGAAATTCTTCCACAGTAAAGAAATGTTAAAAGAAAAGGCCTCTTCCAAACCTGCCCTTAAAGATGTTCTCTTATAGAGAAAAGGAGTAACACCCACCAAAACCAAAGGCAAATGTGAAGAACATCTCAGTAAAACAACAGAAGACTAAATCAATGAATAACCCATTGCTAAAATGACAAGACCAAACTACCACCCATTCATATTAACCCTGAATGTAAATGGCTTAAACTAATCAACCAAACATCATACAGTAGTAGATGGTATTAAAACATAAACCCATCTATTTGTTGTGTACAGAAGACATATCTCACCAACAAAGATCAGCAGAAACTATAGCTTTTTTTTTATTTCGTTCATTTCTTCAAAACGCTTTCTCATTAAATTCTTCAATTACTCATAGATCATACAGAAGCATCATTTTCTTCAAGAAGGTTCTTAATTTTCCTTTTCATTTCTTCAGTGATACATTAGTCATTTAGTAGCATGTTAGTTAACTTCATGGCGTTATTTCTTTTCTTCTTGTTGATTTTTGTGTATGTGTGGCTTTTCATTTAAAGGAATGTACAGTAACTGTTATGGAAGATATTATATCCAGTAGCATGTTATTTAACTTCATGACATTGTAAATTTCTGTTTTTCTTCCTGTTGTTGATTTTGTATTGTGGCTTTTCATTTAAGGGGATGTATAGTAACTGTGTAATAGATGCTATCATATCCAGATGTGAGGATACAGTGTAGTATGCATCTCTACTTCTAGATCAAAGATGGACTCCCAATGAAGCTGTTTACTATATCTTGACAATAGGATGCTGAGCTCTCTGCCATTGTCCATGCACACAGTGGACATGTGACTGTGTATGAAGAACTATAGTATTAATAAAGGGGAACTCAGTGTCAGGGGAGAGATCTTGTGAAGGGAATAAGGGAAATCCCAAGGCCTGTGGAACTGTATCATAAAATGATAATTATAATTTAAAAATCCACAATAAAATAAATAAAAAATAAATAAATCATAAAAAAGAAGAGGTGGACTTCTGTTTGTATTCTGCCTGGAAGTGTACCTGTCTTTGGGCAAAGAAAGGACCAGGCCTAAAGGACAGACCAGGCCTGGTGTGATGGTTCACTAACTAAATTCTTACCAGTCAGCTGATTGTAATACAGTTTAAAATTTAAAAATATTAATATTTTGATGTGTGTCCTATTAGGAAATTTTCTGTCTCTGGCCAAAATTGGCCTTACTAAATTTAGCAGTGTTTCTCATGAGCCACAAATTTTACTATGATCCTAGAATTTTGCTTTTGTTTACAGGAAATACAGCTGAGCTAACAAACTTGAGGTAGGCACCAGAGACCCCAAATTCTGATCCTGCATTATCTTTTGTCTCTTTTTAAACTTGACCTGACTCCAGTTTGTTTGTTTGTATTCCCCTCAGATGGCCATATTGGCTGGAACTGGGCCAGGCTGAAGCCAGGAGCTGGCAAATCTATGTGGGTCACCCATGTGGGGTGGCGGGGGCAGCAGGGGAGATACATCCAAAGTAGAGCAGCTGGGAAGAGAGCTGGTCCTTCAACAGGAGATGCTAGTTACTATTATTTGTGAATAATAGAGTGTTAGGGGACAGTTGGGACTTGGAATCTCAGTCTGCTCATTCCCCCCCCCCCCCCCCCCCCCCCCGTTATTTCACTGGAAGGATTTCTGTGTATTTCTCCTTTTCCTACTTAAACAGAATGTGAGATGTCTTCCATCCAATGATTCACTTCCTAGTTGCTCCCTCTAGCCAGTGCTGGGCCAAGCTGATGCAAGAGCTAAAAGCTCCATCTGGTTATCTGACATGAGTGGCAGTGCACCAGGTGCTTGGGCCATCTCCTTCTGTGTGTGTTAGCAGGCAGCTGCAAGGGAAGCAGGGCAGTGGGATTAGAGCTTACTCTTCATTGGTACAGCAGCTGAATGTCAACTGCACCACAACACAAACCCTGCCCTATGTCATTGTTTTAAGTCCTGCCATAAAATTGAGAATTTTTAAAATTTGGGTTATATAAAGATAATTTTTAGGTAGATTCTGATGTTTATTTTTTAATGCTTATTTTTTAATCCAGCAGATTCCTATTCCTAGAATTTTTATTAAAAATATATACTGATTAAGTTTATGCTTTAAGTTCTTTAGTTGTTTGCTTTCTGCTTTGTTTTGTTCATATTCCTCTTACCAGACATTTGTAAGTTAAATGATTCCTTTAAAAGAACTGAGTTGGTGTTTCTGTTACTTTTTTTCCATTAATAATCTTGCTACTACTACAGCACTTGATTTTGATTTGATTTCTTTATCAATGTTCCAATCATCTAGTCTGTGGTTTTCCTGAATTAAACTATCCAGCTCACTTCCCTGGCTCCTGAAACACTAGTCTTTGTTTTCAAACTATTGCTTTACTGGCTCTTTATGTAAGTCTCCTAATGTAGGCGACACCTTGTCTTTAACCTGCTTGTCTGTACCCGTCATTCATTGATCAACATTTTGGCTTTCCTGGTATAACTATCACTTTTCCATAAGTAATTACACAGAATCAAGGGCATCCGGTTCCTGCAGCTTAACTCGTTCATGAACTAGCTGTGCCATCTTGAGCAGTTCACTTACAATGTCTTGGAGCTTTGAGAGTCAGTCAACAGTAGTACTACTCATTCACAAAATTATTGTATCTTTATCTGTGGCCTGGGACATTTCCGAATGTCTTTTTAGATCATGTTTCTTAGATGTTTTACAGGATTCCTCACTTATTTATCCTGTGTTAGTCTTCTTGGTTAAGCCACCCTCCCCAGTGTACTTTCATTTCAGCGCCTGTTATTCCAGGCACTTTGATTCCGGCTCAGGATCTCCACTTCCAGCTGAGATATGTGCCTCTGTTTTCCCTCTCCTTTACTCTGCTCAGCTTCAGTATTTTTGCTTTCCAAGAATGGCTGTTGTGTACTGTTGGCTTCCTTATACCCTCTTCTCCTATTGGACTCATTAACTTTATTTTGAAAGCTTCCTTGCATTTACATCATAAAATCTCTGTTCTAATTTTTCCTGAATTATGTCTTGGTGTGTTCTCTTTACCCTACAGCCTCTGGATACTGATCCATATTCTTTTATGAAATGGTCAGTCAGGTGAGGGGACAGAGGAGGCTCAGGAACAGATCCGGAAACAAGAGGCCTGGCAAGCCTTGCAGGGCCACCTGGAAAAGGCAGTGTGGAAGTTAGGAGGTAGTAGGGAGGGAGGGAGAGGTTGAGGCTGCCACCCTTACTGAGGTTTCCTGCAGAAAGGCAAAGCAATGCTAAACAATGATCAGAATAGCTTCAGTGTGCTCTTGACTGGAGTGATGGCCTCTGGCTGGGATGGTTAAAGCAGAGGACTGTTGAATCAAGAGCTTGATGAAAGAAACCTGCCTTTGGATTGCTTTTCATGTCACAGACATGCTTTTGGTTGAGGCCTTTGCTAAGAAACAACAGCCCCTGGGAGAGGCAGTGTCTCCTCTACCCAGAAGAGTTTCTTTGAGATGTCAAAACATCTTGAGATGAATTTTTTAATTTAAAATGTGAATACTTTGCCTTCTTCCCATGTCTCTAAAAAGTATAGCTAGGGCATTTTTAAAAGATTTTTTTTTTCTCCATCCAAATGTTTTGTTTGTTAGTTTAATATTGATTACATGAGTGAGGGGATCGTGGATCCATGTAGGCCTCCAATTAGGTGAAGAGGATCAGAATGAGGGGAAGGTGAATGAAACATACACTTCAGTATTTTTTCTCTTGTGTTCCTGTGTTGGGCGGGGTTGGGGAGTGTGCTGCTCCTTGTTGTCAAATTACATCAGTGCTCAGAGATGTCATCTTGGAGATACTGATGTGGGGAAGGGTATTCTGATAATACTACTTGAGTGGTTCTTAATTATTCTGAGCTGTTGACTTTGCACCAGAGGTTAGAATTTCCTTCTGAGGTCTTTGACTGATCATGTCTACCACAGTGTGCCACAGACCTAAGCACTTGTGGTAGAGCCTAGCCTGCAGTATTGTTCTGTATGTCTTGCTTTCCATCTTCTAATGAGATACTCAAAGTCCTCTGTTGACTTAGCTGAGCTAGCTGTTTGTCTTTCATGTGCACCTTGGCATGCTCTCTGTTCTTACATGGGAGTCAGAAATCGAGGTAGCTCCAAGTTCAGGCTACATGTCTCTGATTTTTCCTGAGGTCAGGGATCAAACACATCAGTGCATTGGGGAGCCCCCTAAGAAACCTCACCTTGGGCAGTGGGGAGGTCCCTCAGACCTGGCTTTGCTGTGCACCAGTTGGTCCGTGTCAAGTTCAGTCTCCTTTTTGTACCATCCAATGCATATGCCAGTGGGTGCAGCTGCCTGGTCAGTTCCATACCCAGCTTTAGTTCTCATGCAAACCATCAGGTGCTATGGCCTAATCAGGGACTTGTGGGAGGGCGAAGAACCCCTACCTGGCCTGCCCCCAGCCCCAACTTTTGTTTGCAGTTTTTCCCAGGCTGACCTGCTTCCAACTGCTGTAGTCTTGTCCAGGCTGCCCCAAGTAACCTCTACCATGCCTACCCCTAGCCTGGCTCTGACTTATGCATTCTAACAGGCTCCTCCTAGGCTTGCCCTAACCCCAGTTCTCACACGTGCCAACAAATTATGTGACCCTGCCTGGTCCACCCTAACTCAGGCTCTTGCTTGTGTCCATGGGTACTGTAGACTTGCCTGGCCTGGCCTGCCCCCACCATCTGTTGAGTGTACTGGTAGCTGCCACAGTTCAGCAGGGGCATCCTCAAAGATCCCCTACTGGACCCACCCTATGCACCGACAGGTGCTGCAGCCAAGCCCAGCCTAGTTTGGGCAACCACAAGGAACCTCTACCAGACTCAACTCCAAACACAGTTTTCAGTGCCAATGGGTGCTACAGCTAGCCTGGCTTGCCCACCCCCAGTATCAGCTGTCATTCCTCAGAGCCTTGATTTGATCCATGTAGGCCTTCCAGATTCCCTTTGCTTATTCACCTCCATCTCAGCTCCTTGGATTACCTGCAGTTACAATGACCTGGAACGTGGAAACACCTAGAAGTTATTCCGTACATATCGAACTAGCCCTCAGTGGCCCCTGTTCTGATTTGCCCCACAGATCCCCTTCCCCAGGCATCATGGAGCTCCCCCATCCCCCGCACTACCTCCCATGGCTTACGCCAGAGCTGACTGGGGCACATTGCAGGGGCCATTTAAACAATATTGCTAGTAGACTACTGTGCCAGGCAAAGCAGAAATCAGTCCATTTAGTATGATTTAATGCTTTGTGACTTGCATGGAGCTTGTTATCACTTATGGGAACTTGAAAGTGGAACTGTTGTAAAGAATTTTCATGAATTTCAGGAGAATAAACTGTTTTGTTCTGAAAGACTTTGTTTTGGTGCTGTGTTAGCAGCCAACTGCTTGTCTGATTTTCAAAGCCTCATCTTTTGGCCTTGTTGATTTTTTAATATAACTTGAACATATTTCTGTAATGTTACACATGTTCTCCCTGTTTTATTAAGAAATGATTAGCAATTAATCTAATGATATGCAATCTTACAGTCTTCAAAGAGGGATAAAATTTTCCTACGTTAAGACAGAGACCGCAAACTAATGATAAAGTGTGCAAGCTTAAATAGTGAAACTTCTTTGTGTGATTTGTTCAGCTCTCATTACTTCTAGTGTTCTTTCGTGTTGCTTTCTAATTACTTGGTATGGGCATGTATAGTTTAATTTCATTAACCATGGGTGTTTATGCAGTCTGTAGCTTTTTATTTACATACATACTTTTATAATTATCTCAAGGAAACCTGAAATAGCCCTTCTGGGTCATGTGATACACCTAATTATTAATGACATGTTTTCCAAAACTTGGGATCTGTAATGGCAGAGTTTCCACTCTTAGAACCCTAACTTTAAGCTCCTGGTATGTACTCTCCTGATAGGCCTGTGGTAGGGGTGTGTGTGTGTGTGTGTGCGTGCGCACGCTCTAGTGCAAACACAGATGTGAGGATTGGGAAATCCGTCCGTGTGTCTAGGCAATTCTTGTTTCTTTCTGTGATTTATTTTTATTTATTATTTTATCCAGTAAAATAATGTATAGCATTTTAAAAAATAACAATATGATAATTTGGAACCAATGTATTATATCTATTAGAAAATTATTGCACATCTCTTCTTAAATTAAGCCTGTTTCAAAAAAAAAAAATATATATAGGCCTGTTTCAACATCAGATCACAGCATAATTGGTTAAAAAGCATAACAGTAAAAAGGTGGTTTTTTTTTTTTTTTTGACATTTCGAAAAATTAGCAATTATGTAGGCTTGTTCAGCAGTCCCTGCTTTGGGACTAAAGAAATCAGTGCAAGTGTCTTGCTTTCCTTGTTCTTACTGTGTAAAGAGTTGCGTTTGACATGAGGTTGTCATTTATTAACGAGGTTAAATTAGTAATAAGTTGTCCTTGCTCATTGAAGAGTCATCAGGAAATTTCTTTTGCCCAAGCCTTGTAAGATGACAATGCAAGAGCCCCAGTACCTCTTTGGAACTCTGTCACCAACTTTCTTTACGACAGTGATAGTAATCTCTGCCTCAGAGTCTTCTTAAGTGTTGCGCCTTGTCCAACCTCAGCTGTGGCAAACACTTTTACAGATTTCTTTAGCCTTGTATATGCTCATGCACTCACCCTGCTATCCTGCCCTTAGAACAGCCGTTTACTGTTTTCGCTGTCTTTTAAATCGCTGCTCTTCTGTGAAGGCACTTGGAAAGTGCTGATTTGAAATAAATGCCCGGTGATTTAAAGTTTATTATTTTATTTTATTTGCTTTGATTTGTCTTAACAGTTCCAATTACTTTGCTTGCTTTTTAGGCACGCAAACCAATGGCCTGGACTTTGAGAAGCAGCCAGTGCCTGTGGGAAGTGCAATCTCAACAGCGCAGGCCCAGGCTTTCCTTGGACATCTCCATCAGGTAGAATGTTCTGCTTAACCTTAAGCGAGAGCCAAAGGATGGCGGCATTGAATGCTATGGCTTGAGGAAGTTATTTCAGCATGCTAGACTTCTACAATTCCTTAAAGCCTGGTGTTCATCACAACTGCTTGCATCCTCAGGTGGTTAGTGTGTCACCCTATAATTTGTTAACTGAAGAGTCCTTGACCCCACAACTCTGTAGAGAAAAAAAAAAAAAGGAATTCCTTTTAAATGGAATGTGTGTAATAGTTTTTATACACATGAGCAACAAACTGAAGGTGGTCAATTACTGCAATCATCTAAAATGATGTAGCCGCCATTGCCTATGACCCGCTGCAGATGGCTGTCAACTCAAAACTCATAACCTTCCTTCAGAACAGTTTGAGACTTTCGATTTGGGCAGCGACTAAGAGTTTGTTGCCTGAATGTCAAGCTCCATTATGGGATTCAAACAGATCTACCTCAACTTTTTCACCCTTAAGCCGTATGGTTTTCTTCCTGACTCTTAAGTGAGGCTGTGGATTCAAGTTACTATAAGTGAATATGTCATAAAACTTTAGTCTTTCCGTCAAATATGTCTGCAACTGCCTAAACTATAAAAGAAGCTCCTGGGCCCAGCACAATAGCTCAGTGGCTAAATCCTTGCCTTGCACAAACCAGTATCCTATATGGATACCAGTTCATGTTCCAGATGCTCCACTTCCCGTCCAGCTCTCTGCTTGTGGCCTGGGGAAAGCATCAGAAGGTGGCTCAAAGCCTTGGTCACCTGCACTCACATGGGAGACCCAGCAGAAGCTGCGGGCTCCTGGCTTCAGATAATCTCAGCTGTAGCAGTTACAGCCACTTGCAGGGTAAGCCAGTGGACAGAAGATCTTTCTCTGTGTGTATCCTTCTTTAACAAAAATAAATATAGCTTTTTATTTTTGAAGACCTTTAAAAAAAATTATAAAATTCAACATGTAGGGCCCGGCAGTGTGGCCTAACGGCTAAAGTCCTTGCCTTGAACGTGCCGGGATCCCATGTGGGCACCGGTTCTAATTCTGGCAGCTACACTTCCCTTCCAGCTCCCTGCTTGTGGCAGTCGAGGACGGCCCAAAACCTTGGGACCCTGCACCTGTGTGGGAGACCCAGAAGAAGTTCCTGGCTCCTGGCTTCAGATCAGATCAGTACCGACCGTAGCAATCACTAGGGGAGTGAATCATTGAACGGAAGATCTTCCTCTCTGTCTCTCCTCCTCTCTGTGTATCTGACTTTCCAATAAATGAAAATAAATCTTTAAAAAACAAAAAATTGAATATGTAAATCTTGAAAAGCACACTTACTTGTCCATGAGTTAGTTCAAAGGGGTGCCACATAGGCAGCACTTGCCGTATAATGAGGCCTAGTGATAGATTTTTGCTCAGAAACATGACTTTGTCTATATTGTAATACAATCTTTTTTTCATTTATGGTTTTGCTTTCCATGATTATAGTTAGGTGTGTTCAACCTAGACCAAAAATATTAAATTGAAAGTTCTAGAAATTAATAATTCATAAACCTTAAGCAACTTTTATTATATTAAGTTCTGTTTTATTATTGTTTTAATCACTTAATGTTCCTAATTTATAAACTAACATAGGTTATATTTGAGTGGCAAAATCCATGGTATACACTGAACTCATTATTGTCCATGATTTCATCTATCCACTGAGAGTCTTGGAACATGCTAAGCAGTGGAGGGCTATAACTGAGATGGAGAAGCTTTTACATGTAACTTTTTAAAATAAAATATCCAGATGGACTTGTATCTGAAGTGAATTTAGAAATGTATTTGAGAAAAACATATATATTCTCATGTTGATTTTCTTCTAAAAACTTTTTACTTCCAAAAACTTCTTTCCTCCAAGTGGTTTTCTGGTTACCTAAGAGGAATGGCACATAGTCACACAACACACAGTAGCATCTTTGGCCGAAGTCTGTGGTGGCCCAACTGCATTAAAAGAATCCTTGAACTTCTGTGTCCAGATTCTAAACTCTTCCTGTGCCAGTTCACAGCCCCTAGATCCCTGATGACCAGCATTGCAATAGCACCCAAAGCCAAGGACTGCGGTTGGAAAGCTGCTTCAACACACAAACCCCTCAAAAATTATGCTTGATTCGATGCCTCAGTAACAGCTGCCTTAATAGCCACTGAACTTTGCTTCAACATAAAGATAAATTTTTATGTGTACATACATAAAATAGTTTTAGATTTGTTGCTGCTTAATAAGTTTCACAAAGATGGGAACATTTTGTTTTTGTTTTGTTTACCTATATCCCCAATATTTGCCAATGAGCTCAAAATACAAAAGGCTTTCAGTGATTGTTTGTTGGATAAACAAGAGGTGGGTGAATGGCAAAATGGCGTGGGGATACTGAAGAAGAAATGATTAGTTCAGTCTGTAAAACCAACACTTCCTACTGTGGGTATTTTCTGAGCTATCTTAAGGTTGGATAAAGCAAAAGAGAGTGGTACAAGGATGCTCTGATTTTTGTTTTTAACTTTTCATTTTCAGAGCTTCCAAATCTGCTGAACAGTGGGTCTGTCTAAAAAGTCTTTCCCTGGATTAAAAAATTGTTGCCAAGTGCCATCTTTGCTTTGTGTGTATGTTCATGTGCACATGTGCTCACAGATGTTGACACACATATAAACTCCTATTTTTTCGTATCATTTTAAGTGAGTTAGACATTTTGACCATTTACTTATTAAAATGTTTTTTAAAAGATTTATTTGATAGGCAGAGAGCCAGAATATTGTGGGAAGGGGAAAGAGACAGAACGTCCATCCTCTGGCTTACTCCCCAAATGGGCACAACCCCTGGAACTAATTGAAGCTGAAGGCCAGAACTGCAGCTCGGTCACCCACACAGGTGGCAGGGCTTTGAGCACCATGACTGTCATAAACTTCCCTTCCCAGGCACAATAGCTGGAAGCTGGTTTGGAAGCGGAGAAGCTGGAACTTGAGCTGACACTGTGCTATGCGTTCATTCTTTCACAGCACAATGCCCAGTCCTGTGAATTGGGTTCACAGTCAGAATTAAAGTGAAATTTAAGTGAAGCCACTTTGCTTCTGTGAAACCTATGACCAAATATATAAAGTCCAGGTGTTGAGCATTATTCCATAATGTTCTTTCCACCTGCTATTTTCATTATAGCATACAGGTACCTAACATAATTTCACTGTTAACAGCTGACCGAGCTACTAAAGAACTCCATGCCAACTCTTATATTGAAGTTGGGTGAAATGTTGATGATTTATGACATATACAGAATGGAGTTTATTAACTCCTAGTAATGATGTTGCCTTTTTGCAGTTTCCTAGATAGGAACCTGGAATGATCTGGGCTTCTTCATCTGAATATGATCAGTTGCCAGTATCCTTAGGTAGCATATTATAATGCCTTTCATGTTTTCCACTGTTTCTTCCCACTTTTTCCACCATAGTAATTTAAGTTCACCATCATTCTTCCTTCTCAGTCTTTCTTTTTTCTTGGGACTATATTGATAGTTTTGAAGATACGAACCAGTAATTTATATTGTTCCTCAATTTGAGTTTGTTTTATGTTTCATCAAAATTATTTCTACACTTTTGGTCAAGTAGCACTTGTCTGCCAGGCCCCCCTTGGTAAAATTTCTGTTTCACCCCTGTAATTAATAATTACCTGTGGAGACAGAGTTGGGTGTTGTTATCCACAGATGCCTCTTGTGAGTTATCCGAGTTGCCAGTGATGTTTTTGTTGTTTCAAGTGTGTCCTTATTTTAACATAACCATAATTTGAGCTGTCTGAACTTTTGAAAGGTGAGTGTTAAATATCATGACACACTTTCATGTGTGCTTTATGTACCAGATTTTTCAGCCAGAAATTTAAAGCTGTGATGGTAAGTGTTTTGAAGACTTTGAATGCTAGGTGTGTGTATATATCCGTAAAGCTTCTACTCTAGTGCATAAATGGAGATTTTGAAATAAAAATAAATAGTTCTTCATTGCTTGTAGTGATGAAAGTAGTGTATGTGGATAGTTTCTTTGTATGTGTTCTTTAACAGTGTAGAAGGTGAATGAAGATTTTGGAGTTTAAACAATCTGAATGCAAACAGAATGTGCCATAAGACCATCCCACACAATGCAGTGTGCTCCTTCAGTGTGGGAAAACATCTTCAGGAAAAAATAATAGCTTTTTGAGTGTGAGTAGAGGAACAAACTGAGAGCTTGTCTGTAAAGGTTTTTTGTTTGTTTGTTTTTGTTTTTAATTTACTTAGTTTTTATTTGAAAGGCAGATTTACAGAGAGAGAGGGGGAAAGATCTTCTGTTCGCCAATTCACTCCCTAAGTAGCCGCAATGGCCAGAGTTGAGCTGATCAGGAGCCAGGAGCCTGCTCTGGGTCTCCCACATGGGTGTGGGTCCCAAGGTTTTCAGCCATCCCCTTCTGCTTTCCCAGGCCACAAGTAGAGAACCAAATGGGAAGTGGAGCAGCCAGGACATAAGCCAGTGTCCACGTGGGATCCCAGCTCTTGCAAGGCGAGGATTTAGCCACTAGGCTACCAGGCCAGGCCTTTGTTCATAAAGTTTTAACCTCATTAGATAAAACTCTTTGTATTCTCATTTCTAGATCAGTGACATACATTTACTAGAGACTTAAAATATTTGTAAATGGCAACTCTGAACATGAACAGTACTAGACTAGAACTTACCCTGATTACTTTACTTGTAGGTCCAGCTTGCTGGAACGAGTTTACAGGCCGCTGCTCAGTCTTTAAATGTACAGGTAAGCTGGGATGTGGGATTATAGGTCAGGTTTTAATTTACAACCTTCGTGTTTTTCTAATTTTATATAATCAAAATTTTATAACAAGAAATCCTTAGGAGTGTGATTCTTGTCAGTAAACTGAATCCCATAAATATCTGAATAATGATAATTATTTTTATTAATAGAAATGAATTTTATGTTCTGATACTGTGTATGAACCAACTTTGTTTTCAAAGTTTTATGTCTGGCGTTCAGTACAAATGATTCTGAGGTCTGTAACAGCTCTAACACATACCTAAACACAAAGTCAAATCTCGTAAATGCCTGCTAGTTTTCCAAGGATCTTTTATCATTTTTCATGTCTTAGGGAAACATAGTACAGAAGAAAGACACTGGATTAGCAGAAAAATGGCTCTTAGGTTAGAATTTTCTGGGTTTTTTTTTTTTTAAAGATATTTTGCTTGAAACTTAATGTTACAAAGAGGCAGAGACAGCAGGAGGGAGAGAGTTCTTCCGTCTGTTGTTTCATTCCCCAAAGAGCCACAAAGGTCAGAGCTGGGCTGGTTCAAAGCTGGGAGCCAGGAGCGCCTTCCAGGTCTCCACCAGGGTACAAGGACCCAAGTACTTGGGCCATCTTCCACTGCTTTCTGAGGCCATAAGCAGAGAGCTGAATCAGAAGTGGAGCAGCTGGGACTAGAACCAGCAGTCATATGGGATGCCGGATCACATGTGGAGGATTAGAGTGCTATGCCACTGTATCAGCCCCAGGTTAGATTTTTCAGTATTAGTTGTGTGACCTTTGGCAAATCAGTAAACTTCCTAGGGCTCTGTGTTTTCCATTCTGTATTTAAGTAGAGGCATAGCAAAGATTTTCAGGGTTCTTTTCTGCTGTATTATGTTATACTTCTAAAAATTGCAATTAAACCTTTTTGTAAACATTGTTGGATATAGTCAAAATTAAAATGAAAATTAGGTGAGGCTACTGGTTTGCTTGTGTGAGCTATATGATGCAGTATACAAAATTCAGACGTTGCACTTTAGTCCATAACATCTCCTTCAACCTGCTATTTTCATTATAGCACATAGGTACCTAACATACAGAGGGAAAGCAGTGTTCTGGAAGATTGATTTCAGTGTTGCTAGTCTGGGTGGAGTATTCCCTGAAACCCGGTGGAGTATGGAACTGGTAACACATGGAAACAAGGAGAAAAAAGAAAGGAGATAATGTGACCTTCCTTTCTGAGGTAGAAAAGGCAGAAAATTGCCTTGGTTGCCATGGTAAACTTTCATCCCTTAGAGAGATGTTGGCAAACAGGCTGTATCTCCAGTGCAAAATGTTTACAGTCCTGCACTGTAATTATCTTTCAATGACTGGCAGAATTAATCAGAGCTTTTATGTTAATTAGCCTTGCTGCAGTCCCCAAAACAGGTGGAGGGAAATATGCAAATCTATGCAGAATTTTAATACTCTGCATAACCAGTTTTAATTACCATTAAATTTTCTCTCTGTGCCTCTTTTAGGAATATTTTCTCTTTCTCTCTTAACTGCAGTGTTTTCCTTCAAGCTTAATATGTTACTTCATGGTAGATTTGTTAGGTTCACAGTTCTTTAAAATATTAGATGAAGGATTCTGTGGGTTTAGTAATTGGTCTCTGAGACGACACATAAAGAAATTTCAGACTGACAACCAGGCCGTGCCAACATGTTGGTATGGATAGTCAGGTACAGAGTTAGAGTCAAATGTATTCTTTTCTCCACTCTTTCTTGTTTCTTATTTCCAAAGGTAAGGATTTGGGGTTGTGAAAAAAATTCTGTTCATTTATAGAGGAACAACTCATTTTTTTTCTTGTCAACTTTGCTTCAACTTTGATAGTACTGAAATCAAAAGTCTAAAAGCCTAACACGCAAGTTCTGAGGAAAATACAAGGACTTAGAAGAAAGGAGAGAAACCAGAAAACTCATAATCAAATGAGCTGTTTGTGTTGAATTTCTGTTTATTTATTTGAAAACACAGAGCTTCCCTCTATGGGTTGTTCTCCAAATGCTTGTTAAAATACCAGAGGGCTGAGGCTGGTAGACAAAGCTCAAGCCAAATTTCGCATGTGGGTGGTAGGACCCAGCTACTTGAGTTGTCACCACTGGTTACCACAGTCAACATTAGTAGACGCTGTGCCCAGGAGCCAGAGCTGCGTCTCAAACACAGGCAACCCAGTGTGGGCCCTGGGCGTCCTGACCAGCATTCTGTTAGTCAGAAGCCCACCCCTCCATTTCAAATCATTCTTAAAATATAAAATGACAAGAGAATTTCTTGTAATCAGCTATTGAAATATTTTGTTTCCTCTCCCACCCCACCCAAGTCCAAATCTAATGAAGAATCGGGGGATTCCCAGCAGCCAAGCCAGCCTTCCCAGCAGCCTTCAGTGCAGACAACCATTCCCCAGACCCAGCTTATGCTGGCTGGAGGACAGATAACCGGGGTAAGTTTTTGCCAAGAGGGTTGTGATCAACTATCTGTGTGTCAGAACAGCTCACCATAGTTGGCAGTGCCCTCAAGGAACTTTCTGCATTCTACAAACATGGAAAACAAATTGTCTTAGTTTTGAGTTTTCAGGACATCTTTTATATGGTTTCATATGTTCTGGATAAACTAAGGACTTTTCTTAAATTTTTCTTTTTTCTTTTTAATATTTAATTTTTTAAAAAATTTTTGGGAGAAAATTTTGTTTTCAAGATTCATCTGTAACAGACAGGAAGCAAGTTGATGGAAATGATAAATGTCCAATTGGAGACAGTAGTTACTCTTGTGGAAAGAGCAGTGAGTGAGGAGGGCACAGCAGCCTGCGTCTGCCCTGGTGATTTTTACTTTATTGATGTGGGAAAAAAACATTTTTCCAATTTATCCATCATAAGCTTATTAATATAAACTAAGGACTCTTCAGAATCCACATTTGAGTTACTACTTCATCATGCGGAGGAGTCATTATCATGTGATTGAGACAGTTAAACTGATGAAATGATTGTTGATGTGACGTTATGACACTGTTGCAAGATAGAAGTTACAGAATAAATTTAGTACTACAAAAGAGGAGCATTCTCTCTACGTCACTATGTAATGCTCGGAAATAAAGCGTGGTCTCACATCCTGGCTCTGGAATTTAATATAGAAGTACATATGGATTTCCCTTCTGGATTACCCTGTGTCTCAGTTTCCCTTCTTTAAACTGCAGCTGTTACTGTGGCCATTTCACAGTGCTGTTGTGAAGTTTACAGATGTATTAAAGCTTATAAGAAAATGCTTAGCATTCAGCATTCGATACTTCCGTGTGTTTTAATTGGTAATCATTCACATTGATAACCATGTTTAGTTTTTGACTTTTCAGCTATTTTTGCTGTAAGACATCGTTCAAAAGATTTTTCCACTGTTAAAGACTGATTTCTTAAATCATCCTTTTAGTGGGGCTTTGGGACATGCTAAGGAAAGAGTTACTCAGTTCACATCTCTATTCTGTTTTCTTCATTGTGGTTAAATAAATTTTGACCATGGAAAGCCGTTTCAAAATAGTTTATAAAATGCCATCCACAGCGATTAGTATATGTCTGTATATACTATATAAAAATAATGTGTACATATGTCTTGAAGGGTATTAAATGGTTTCATTTTGATTCCTGTATTTCTCATGCAAACTGTGGTGGATCCTTTTACGTTGGAGGGTTGTGCCATCAAGTTTCTGCCTCCGAGTATTATATGATACCTCTTGTTTGGTCAAAATGTATCACCAAAAGAATGATAGGATACACTTGTTACCTTGATAGAATTTTATTTGAAATAGGTTGTATTATGAAAGCAAGTTCAAGTCTATTGTGAATGCCTCTCCTGTTGAATCTTTAGGGAATTTTTTTTCCTGTTATGGTAAGTAGTGTACAGTAGTTACAGGCACTTGAGCTGGCAGATTCTGGGGCTTGTATTAAACCTGGGCATTAGGATTCATTTGCATGTGAAGAGAGTGGCTGTCACCACCTGTTCAGTGGAGATAATGTTGGCAAAGGGGATGTAAAGTTGCAGTCTCAATTCTTTCAATATCAGAAATGACTGCGTTAAGGAAAGGCCTGCAGGGAGACTTGGAAAACAAACAAATGGACTTCAGTTTTCCTTAGACATGGCTTAGGATATATGGAAATAATAGAATATGACAGTGATGCCCACTAGTGGGAAGTAGCTGGGCCTTATCAGTTCTTTCCATGGTCATATCCAGCATCCTTGCTTCTCATTCATCTGCCTAATCACTTGCTTTCCTGTTGAGTGTAAGTTTCTTTTCATATCCTGTCAGCATTGATTCCTTCCCCACCCCCGCCCTTTGCTCACTAGTTAATTACTTTTTTTTTTTTTTTTTGCCTGAAACATAGGGCCTTGGTCAAGCATGAATGATTGTTTAAGGCCAGAGTTAGGAGCAACATTTTAATTTTAATGCTCTATTGGCTAGTTGGTGTCTAGTACCACTTGGACTACCTATTTCAAAGCAGTTGGCTTGCCCTAGGCCCTTCTCCTTCAACCCTTTCCTATTATTCTGATTTTGTTTAGCTCACTTTGACGCCAGCCCAGCAACAGCTACTGCTGCAGCAGGCCCAGGCCCAGGCTCAGCTGCTGGCTGCTGCAGTGCAGCAGCATTCTGCCAGCCAACAGCACAGTGCTGCTGGGGCCACCATCTCCGCCTCCGCCGCCACGCCCATGACGCAGATCCCCCTCTCGCAGCCCATCCAGATCGCCCAGGTGAGTGAGGCACCCTGCAGGAACGGGAGGGCAGGTTTTATTTCATATCATGCTAACTTTCTGATTGTTTCTGTAAGCCATTGAAAGCAGAGGTGCTCTAGATCACGAGGTAAATGGTATCCTCCTTTACCATTGAATTGGAAAGAACACATTTGCTTGCTTGTTCAAGTTGACATTAGAAACACATAGCTGATTTGATTACTTGAATACTGTTTATATTAAGTGACAGTTCTTGAGTAATTAGTTGGCATATTTCTGAAGCAGGGGATTACTGTATTTATCTTAATTAGCTAATTGCAGCAGGCATGTACATCTTGATGTACTCGGCAGTGAGTATTGCCACCGGGCGGGAGACACACTGCAAGCCAGCTCTGCCTCAGCGGGATTCGCATTGCCCGGAAGTGCGCTAGAATGCTGCTGGTTTTGACTTCCACTTTTTAGGTCAGAATTTCTAGAGATAACAAAAATGTGTTTAAGAGGCATAGACAATAACACCACAGAAGAAAATACTCGTGAGAAAAGTCTCTTAAGTCAAAAAAAGTATCGTTATGTCAGTAAAATATATGAAGAGAGATTGTGTGTCTATTGGTAAACAATTGTTTCTCCCTTACAAAGGCAGAAATGGACTTAAATTATAACTAGACATTTCAAGAGAAAAGTATAAAGAATACAATCTTTATCAAGATCATGTTTTCATTTGGTCACTCACTTTATTGCCAAATAAATGTCTTTAATACCTGAGTGGTGAGGCCTGTATATATTAACATTGTCAAAATAAGACAATGGACATAAAAACACTTAAGTTATAAAACACTAATCCAATGCAAATAAAGTGCTATTTGTGTGTTATGAATCAGACTTATATATGGTTAACTTTTTTAAGAGTTATCTGATTGGAAGGCAAGGATAGGAGAAACAGACAGAGAGATCTTGCATCCACAGTTCACTCCCCAAATAGCCACCATTGTTGGTCAGGCCAGACCAAATCCAGCAGCCCCAGCACTAGGGCCATTCACTGCTTTCTCAGGCTGGATCCAAAGCAAAGGAACAGAGACTCCAACTGGTACTCTGATACAGGACGCCACCATTACAAACAGGGGCTGAACATTCTGAGATGTAACTCTGGCCCAGCTATTCTTTTTAAATAATTTGATTTCTCAGTTGATTTGGGTAAGATAGTGTCAAATTTCATGAATCATTGACATTCTTATAATTTATACATGAAATTTATAATTTATATATGAAATTTATACAGAAATTCAGATATGGCTCTCTGAAGTTTTACCTAACAAGAGAAAACTCAACCAAATACTTTAAAACTTTCCTTGCATGATTTTTAAAGCCCACAGTGTATGTTTAAAAACAGAACACTAGCCATTTGTTCAGAGGAAATTTTAAACGATTTTTGACAATTAGGCCTAACATTAATTCGTGCCTATACTAGTGGTGTGTCCTTGCACAGGTTCCTTATTTCTTTGCTGGCTTTATCAGCACACCCAGAGCACACAACCTCTGTGGAGATATGAGCGATGCTAGGTAACTGACTCTTCTTCATGTAGATCTGACAGAAGTCATCAGCTACAACCAAACAAGTTTATACTTCAGAAACTCCAATCTCTGTTTTAATTCTGGTTTTTCAGGATCTTCAACAACTACAACAACTACAGCAGCAGAATCTCAACCTGCAGCAGTTTGTGTTGGTACATCCGACAACCAACTTGCAACCAGCACAGTTCATCATCTCACAGACGCCCCAGGGCCAGCAGGGTGAGCTTCTCAGCAATTGACTAGTGGTGTACACACTGTCCCCTTGAGGGAACTCACAGAGCAACTGGTATCATTTAAGCCCTACAACCACCCCTTAGAATAATGTTCTAATTCAAGCCTATTTCATTGAAATTAAACTGTTTATAGCAAGAAAAATATTTTTCCTGTATATACTACATTATTGAGGTTGCACTTCACATTTAATGGCTATAGTAGAACCAAGAGTTTGCCTAAAAGTCTAAGTCATTCAAAATGCTAAACATAAAATGGCTAAGTGGCTTTTAGTGCTTTGACAGTTTGTCATGGGAATATATTCAAAGAGTATTGACTGAGCACTGAAAGGGTATAATTCTGAGACTCCCTTTTAAAAAAAAGTTTGAGAAGAGAGGGTGTTAGTGTATTAGAAACTTTGTGGATTCGTGGATTATAAAAATCGTTGCCATAAATTAATTTCTGTCTCAATAAGGTTTGATCATATTTATAAGATTGATTAATTAAATCAATTCAGCAAGTGTCTGAATTATGCATTGGTTTACACCTACCATTTTTTTTTTAAATTATTTATTTTGTAAAGGCAGATTTATAGATGGAGATACAGAAATCTTTTGTCCACTGGCTCCCTCCCCAAGTAGCCACAACAGCCAGAGCTGAGCCTGTCTGACACCAGGAGCCAGGAGCCTCCTATGAGTCTCCCACACAGGTGCAGGATTCCAAGGCTTTGCGTCATCCTCTGCTGCTTTCCCATGCCAAAAGCAGGGAGCTGGATGGGAAATGGAGCAGCCAGGATATTAACTGGCGCCCATATGGGATACAAGCGGTTGCGGGATGTGGATTTTAGTCACTAGGATATCACACTGGGCCCTATGTCTATCAGTTCTAAATAATTTGGGGGGGTTTGTTTTTATTTTTGCCTTTTCTCCCAAGATCATTCATTCCAAAATCTTCTGTTGTCTAAATGCATACTGTATGGCACATATGTTCAAAACTAAAAGATAAAAGAATCTGGTCTGGGAACACCTCAGACAAAGTTTCTTTTGGAATTTCCCCACTCGAACTGCCAGACTCAGAACCCTAACCATGAAAAGACAGAGGACAGAACAAGTCAACCAACCACCTCAGCCATGTGTTGGCAGTGAAAAACTGGGCAGACGGAGACTCTAAGATGAACTGTGTCAATCAGTGGATTCTTCAACAACCTCATTGTGCTTGCAGTGGTGAGAATGACAGTGGTTCATAACTGTTATCAAAACCACTTGAGCAGGACCCTCGGAGCATGCCCCACATCAGGGACCTGGGGTGGGTGGGAGACTGGGTGGGGCTTCTCCCTTAATATCCCCCTTTACCTCAGATACATGAAGGAAACAATGTGGAAATAATAGTCTTACCCACTTTCCTGTAGCCCTTGAACCTTTTTACCCTAATTAACTATGTAAAGATTGCCAAAAATATAATAAAAAAATGGAAAAAGTTAAAAAAGACTAAAAGATAACCAAGTCAGTTTTCCCTCTGAGTTCAGTTTAGAAGCAGAGAAAGACCTGCCATCAGTGTTGGTTGACAGACACAGAATTCTGTGGTAGCCAAGACCTTTGTGATCAGAGATGCCTCCTAGGCACATTTGGGAGGATGCATCTACACACTTACAAAACGGAGACTGTCAGTCTTAGAAAATGAACAATACCCATGAAGCTCAGAGACATGGAAGGAGAATCAGTAAGCTACACTCTGATGAGGTGCAAAAGACTTGGCAGAAATCAGATCATTAAAAGGAAAAAAAAAACCTTACCTGAAATTTCTGTGAGTTTGACCTTAGATCTACAACTTAGAAAAATAGGTTCCTAAACCCATCCCCCAGAAGTTTAACCGTCACTTTTGGGATTCTGATGTTAATGGGCTGATGCTTCTGTTCAGGAAGTCTGCAGGGTAGATGAAATCATAGATCTCAGTGAAAAAGTGATGTTTCCCAATCTGTATTTAGAAAATTAACGCTGAATCAGAGGAAGGGAAAGTGGATGGCTAACAATGGAGAGTATAATACTGGCTAGGAGACTATTGCAGTAGTCCTGTTGAGGTTTGATAAGAGCTGAGCTATCATGGGCATAGAAAACAGAAGGCAACTTGGCAAATGCCTAGGTGGCTGATGGTCGATTCATGATGAGGAAGAGGCGTCCAGGTAATTCCTGGGGTTTTGGGAAAGTATGAGAGTTGTTGAGCCTTGTGGAAAATGTATGTGGACTAATGGAAGAGTGTTGGTTTAATGAACCCTTTCAATATAGAGTCAGAGGAAGATATTGTGATTTCAGAGATCATAAACTGATGGAAAATGGTAGTCCCAGTGTAAGAGAAGTCCAAGGCAGGATGAAGAAATGTCATAGTTTGAAACTTAGATCAAGACTGAAGTATGTGTATTAGACTTGGTCATTACTAAAGCCTGAAGATCGAATGCGATCACCTTCATTTACTTATGGCAAAGCCAAGGGTATCATTCTTTTTTCAAATCTGGGACCTCACTTTATGAGGTTATTTCATAAAGTTGTAACAGCTTGGGCTGACATTTGACCTGGAAGTTGAGACTGGCAGTTAAGGGACTCCCTGCTTCCATATGGAAGTACCTAGGTTCAAATCCCAGCTCTGCTGCCGATTCCAGCTTCCTACTAGAGCACACCTTGGAAGGCAGCAGAAAATGGCTGAAGTTCTGACGTCTCTGCCACCTGCACAGAAGACCCGGACTGACTACTGACTGCTGGCATTAGCCTTTCCCAACCCTAGCTGTTACCTGCACTTGAGGAATTTACCAGTAGATGAACAGTCTCCCCATCTCTGTTTGAGAAGTAGACCTCAAAAAAAAAGTCAAATTATTGTCAAGAAAGTTAATTGGCACACAAATGGTTATTTATTCTGATTCGGGAGTTTGCAAAGGCATTTGTAGTTCTAGTTCATAGCATTTCCCCCAAACTTCTTTAAGACTTGAAAGTAGGGTCCAGTGTGATGGCTCAGTGGCTAAATCCTTCCCTTGTAAGCATTAGAATCCCATACTGGTCGTAGTTTATGTCTTGGCTGCTCCACTTCTCATCCAGCTCCCTGCTTGTGACCTCAGAAAGTATAGGATGGCCCAAGGCCTTGGGATCCTACATGGATGTTGGAGACCCAGAAAAAGCTCCTGTCTCCTGGCCTTGGATTTGCTCAGCTGCCTCCATTGTGGCCACTTTGGGAATGAACCAGCAGACAGAAGATCTTTCTGTCTCTCTTACTCTCTGCCTTTCCAATAAAAATAATTAAATCTTTTTAAAAGAAAAATTTTGGAAATAGCACAGAGTAGAAAATACTGATTGGCTAAAGGGTCAGTGACCTTGATCAAATCATTTAACTGGATTTTCGTATTTAATTTCTCTTCTTGTACTTCATTTGTGTGAGTAAATTGTGTAAAATCCTGAAGATAATTATGCTGGAGTCATTAGAACCATAGACTCTAAAACATTTGGGGAATGTTAATTTTTCTGTGCCTCAGTTTCTAAATCAGAAATAGGAATATACATTCAGTATTTACCTAAGTGTAAATACTGTAAAGATTGAGTGAGTGAATACAAGTAAAGCAACTTTCTAAAAGAAGCTTCATACACAGCTGCCTATGAAACTTTCCTATTCCCCTTATGACATGAATATGATTTCAGTATCTTCATCAGTCAGTAGGTTGTAGACACATCAACGCGGAGCAGGAAGACACACTCAGTTTGTTCTTTTTAGTAAAAGGAAAGCAAAGAACCAATTTGAAAGTAATCTAGATTGTCTGTACCACTGCTGCCGAGTTGTTGTCATTTGTAAACAATATATGACCCATTTTCTAAGATAATTCAGTGATGTAAAGGATTAAAAGAGTGGAAATACTTGGCAAATGTTTTTAGGAGTGAAATTCATTGTAATTAAATGTGCCAGAAAAGCTAAAAATCCAAAGTGCTTCTTTGACCTTGGCAAGGAGAACAAAGGCTTGATGTGTTGAAGTTTGGTAATGTTTTCAACATGAAAAAAAATCTTCCAGTATTGATTTAGTTTCCAGCAAGAGAAATATAAGCCATTTTCCAGCATTACCAGAATTACTTTTATACTACTTCGAGTTCTTTGATACATTTCTGAACTTGAGTCATGAGTTACAGCAGATTTTATTTTGCCCTTTTTATCTTTATATTTGTCCTGAAAATAATTAAAGAAATGTTCTTTGTTAGGAAGCTTACTTTTCAGGTTGCTGTTTGTTTTTAATGACTTGGGGTAAAGAAGACATGGCAAGGATTGGTCCTTACAAAGGATTTCTTAAAACTCAGTGGGCTCTTTTGCTATTTTCAGCTGACCTTGTTTGGGGAGAAAGACTTAAGGCTTAAATTTATTCATAAAATATAATACTGGGAACCAAAAGGACCCTTTTGGTATTATAATATCTGATTGAATATGATTAGTTTTGAAAAAACCTTCCTTGAGTGGATGCTAGCAAAGTGTTTTTTAAGCTGCTACTAAGGATGCCCATGTACCCATGTCTGATACAGATTAGAGTGCAGGTTTCTCTGCTTCCAATCCAGCTGCCTGCTCGCGTGCACCCTAGGAGGCGACAGACAAGTGGCCAAATGCTTGGGTTCCTGTCACGCACAGGGGAGATAACATGGAGTTCGTGTTCTTGACTTTAACCTGACCCAGTTCCAGCTGTTAAGATGTTTGGGGAGTGAACACTGCTAAGATTTCTCTCCTCCCTGTCTGTCATTCTAGTTTTCAAATAAATAAATATTTTTCCTCTTGTCACAAATTAATAAAACTATTTCTTATACTTTAAAATAATTCACATGTTGAAGTGCCCTGTGTTTAGTGACGAGACCTAATTTCTTATGCTTGTGCTCATCTCTCTCTCTCTTTTTGTTATATTTGATTACTTTTGAATCTTTAACATTTTCAGTTTTATCAATGATGTGAAATATAGTTTTTCTTCCCTTGGACTACCCTTCAGGTTTTTTTTCAAGCCAGTTAGATTTAATATTTTTGTCCAATCAGTGAACAGTTTGTTAAGTGACTATTGAATGCGATATAGTGCTCTAAGTGTTGGAGGTAATTGATTTTGAATGAGACAATGGCCCTGCCCTGTTTAGGAGATAGCAAGAAGTTAACATGTGAACAAATTGTTTAAATAGCAGTAAGTACTAAAATGTAGATTAAGAGCCATCTGATAAAAAAAAAAAACTAATGGAGTGAAAAATCCTCTCTGGAGCAATGACATTTGAACTGGGGCCCGAATGATGATGAGTGTGGCTCCACAGAAGGATCTGGACCTTAGAGGCAGAGTTTGACCTAGTCAGGGAGACAAAAATAAACCAAGACCAGGGTAGCTGGAATTTAGTGAGTGAAAGAAAGTACGTGTTAAGAGATGAAATATGAGAAATAAATGAGGCCAGATAACCTAAGGCTGCCTAGATTTTCTTAGTTATAATTTGGTGTCATTAGCATATTTTAATTGGAAAGTGATTTAGTGAAAAAGATTGCTCTAAGTAAGTATTCTGTAAGGTTGAAATTATAGAGACTCTACAGCGTCATTCTATTTTCTAAATCTTTCTTTTGAGAATTTGTGATTGCATATACTCAGGTTTTTTTGTTTCATAATTTGATTTATTTGAAAGAACAACAGAGAGAAAGAGAAAGAAAGGGAGATCTTCTATTTGCTAGTTCACTCCCCAAATACCCACAACAGCTGGGGGGTGCTTCAGCCTGTCTCAAGGGAGGCAGGGACTTCCCTCGGACGTGCGTTAGAGGGCGCTGTTTTAGAGTTGCTGGGCCTAGTTCTGTCCCCTAGCAGATAGAAACTGCCTTCTTCAGCACAGGCATTCCATGTGGGCAACCACTCAAGGCCCAGTTCCTCCTTCTGATCCAGCTCCCTGCTGATTGCCTGGGAAACGGCACAAAATGGCCAATGTCAGTGGGCCACTGCTACCCATGTGGAAACCCAGAAAAGCTCCTGGCTCCTGGTTTGGCCTGGCCCAACCCCAAGTTGTAACCATTTGAAAAGTGGGCCAGCAGATGAAAGATCTCTCTCCTTCTCTCTGTAAAATCTGCCTTTCAAATTTAAAAAAAGAAAATCTTTTTGTTGTTGTTGTTTTCAAAATTGAAAGGCTGTGATAAAAACAAACACTCCAATATGGTGTGCAGGTGTTCCAAGCTGCAGCCCACCCCACACCAAGAGTTATTTAATTTGATCAAATTTACTGCTCTGTTTCACTTACTGCTCAGTTGAACAAAAGTCAGAGTTACCTAGAAAATTCAAACCTGCCTAATATGTTTATATTATTTGCAGCCTACATTATAAAATACTTTAATAACTTAAATTCATACAGTACTTAATCAAAATATCTGGCATGTTTAAATTGTTTTGCTGCTGTACTACATATTCCAGTATTCTATATATTCAAATTTAGAAGCCTGAGGAAATCTGTTTTCACAAATAGTTTTATCACATATTTCAAAAAAATGATGTAGGAGTGGTGTGCTGTTTTCCATTATTTGTAACATTGCTCATACAAATAATCCTGTATTTAATATTTTAGAAACAGGTATTCTAGATTGGGTCTCTGTGTGTAAGATACTTAAACTAAAAAGGCAAGGGGTTGAATAGTTGACCAGGCACGTACTGCAAACATGGCAATGGTCCATATTTCAACTTTTCGGTGTTTGCTGTTGTCAGAAAACATTGCTGGACTACTTACCAGTAATCATTTATGAACTCCAGGATTAGTACAGATAGAATACTTTGCATTTCTATTTTTGTATAATCAAAGACAAGTGTTTGATTAAGAGGACTTGGAAAGGGCAGCTTCCACTCCAGGTGTGGCTTGCTCCTTGCGTTAAGTAGGCAGCCATCGTCCAGAGTCTAATGAATTCTAGGTGAGGAAGCTGAGCTCCTTTTAGAATTTGCAATGTGCTTTCATATTGAATTGTTCTTTTCTTTGATCCATGCCTTAGTAAAATAAAGAATTGGCCTCCAAAGAGCTTATTCAGACTGCACCAAAGGCATATTCTCTTTAATGCTCCATTCCTTGCCTGAGTTTTATTTAACATGATTGAATTTTAGGCAGATAAGACAAGAGTTTTGAGACCAATGAGAGCATCAGGAGATCAATGAGAAATTGTTAGACCTCATTTTTATTCTGTCTTTTGAAAGTAATCTTGAACAGTTTGGGCATAGTGTGTTTTTATTTTACAGGTCTCCTGCAAGCGCAAAATCTTTTAACACAACTACCTCAGCAAAGCCAAGCCAGCCTCCTGCCGTCGCAGCCAAGCATCACGCTCACGTCCCAGGTCAGCTTGCTTCTGCTGGCTTGCTTTCTCTTATCCTGTCAGCCAGATAAAGCAGTGCTAGCAGTTAAAGTATTCTTTGAAAATATTTCAAGACTCTCCCTTTTCTGACATGTTTATGAGAAATAACTGTTGCCAGCAAATGAGCCGTGCTTTGGTGTCAGAAGTTATTACCACTGAAACTGCAAGCCTAGCGCCCCAGTTGAAACTGTCATTGCCTTTTGCCCTTTATCAGAAATGGCGAAGAAGTTATCATCTTCATGAATCCACTTTCTTTGTTCTCACACTTAGTATTGCATTAGGTCATTTCCACCACTCATATGACCATTGAAAAAGCACAGGTCATAAAACAGGTTTACATTACTAGCTTCAAGCTGCTTCTTCCTAACTCATGATTTTGAGCGTGTCATTTTACCTCCCTCAACTTTCAATGCCTCATTTGTAAGTTGGTATCTGAACTGGCTGATCCTGAATCCCACCTCCTCCTCTTTGCACTACTGGATAGCAGTGCACTGCTACGCTTGACAGAATTCCCACAGTTTGTTGTAAGAACTCCTGTCACTATGAAATGGGATGGAATTGTCTTGATGTGATAAGGGCATGTGCAACATTAAAAAAGAAATGATCATACTTAATAATGAAAGACCGTACGGACGCCCTAAGATGTGGACCCTGGCAGGTTGACCAGTGTCAAACGTGTCTGTTCACTAAACTGAAGAATCTGACAGTGTGACAAGACAGGAAAAAGAAATATAGAACATGTAGATCAGGAAGGAAGAAGTCAAGCTGACTTAACCGGTAGAAAACATGATAGTATAGAAAGCTAATGAAATAAATAAGTTTAAACTCATATAGCACAGGAAGTCAGTTTTCAAAAATGATATATACTACAAATGACCATTTCTAAATTGAAATTGAGAAAAAAATATTCACAGCCTTTTGGGATAAGCTCAGCAAACTAAATTTATAAAATAGGGCAGGACGGGTGCTGTGGTGTGAGGGAAGCTTTTAGCACCCGTATCCCATATGGGCACGAGTTCAGATCCCTGCTGCTCCACTTCCGTCATGGTCCCCGATAATGTGCTTAAGAAAAGTAGTTGGAAATAGCCCATGTGCCTGAGCCCCTGCACCACGTCGGAGACCCAGAAGAAGCTCCCCTAGCTTCAGGCTGGCCCATTTCTCTGTTACATTCATTTGGAGGGTGACAACAAGTGAAGAACCCCTCTCTTTGTCTCTCCTTTCTCTCTGTAACTCTGTCTCTCACATTTAAAAAAAAATAAATCTTTAGAAAAAAAATTATGAAATGTTGCTGAGTAAAATTTAAGAGCTATAAAAATAGAGAACTCTGGCATTAATCAGAAAACAGAGCTATTTGAAATGTTTGCTCTGAAATTGATCTCTGGATTCACAAATCCAGCAACTGTTTTTGTAGAAATCTGAATGTTGTTTCTACCGTATATTTGAAATTGTGGAAGATAAGTAAAAGTTATATATTTCTTAAATGAAGTTGCTTTTAAAAATTAGAGCCATAAATGTAATACTAGTATATCAATAAAGATATTTCTTATTATAACTTAATAAAGTATAGGTCCATCTATATTTAACCAGCCAATTTTCCAGAAATATCACCCATTTTAGTGGGAAATGGCAAATCTTCAATGATGGAGCTAAAGCAATTGGTTTTTATAAGCACCCTCCCCCCAATAAAGACTTTTATTTGTTACCATATTCAAAGAATAAATTGAATAAATCATATCCTAAGGTTCCAGATGAAAACAGGAAAAAAAAATTTGTGTACTTGGTAAAGACAATAATTTCTGAAACAGGACAAAAAAATCCACTGATCATAAAAGAAAAAAAAAACAGGTAAATTTAATTTCATAAAAATTAAAAGCTTCTCTCCTAGAACGTGAGAAAGAAAAGCCACAGAAAGTATGTCTGAGAATAGTCTCATATCTAAGCATTTGAAGCACTCATGCAACTTAATAGTAAGACAAACAGAAGGAAACAGAGGGGAAAATATTAAAAATCCTTTGTTGAAGAAGATATATGAGTTCCAAAAACTTGTAGTCATGAGGGAAATATAAATAAAATCACTACACAATCCCCAGAATTAAGATAAATTAAAAGGCTATGATAAGACCAATTGTTGGTGAAAATTTGAAAAGTATTTTGGCAGTTTCTTGGAAAGATATATGTTACCTTGCAGCGCACCCATTTTAGTCCTAGAAGTAGAAAATCATGTGAACATTCATAGCGGCTTTATTTGAAAACAGCCTAAGTGTCCTTAAGCTGGTGACTAAATAACATGAACTTTGGTGTATCTATCTGATCGAGTGCTATTCCACAGTAAAAAAAAAAAAATTTTAAATTAAGAAAAATGTAGTTCTGATACATACAAGATGTATAATGAAAGACACGAGATGCAAAACATTATATATTGTGTATTTTAACTACGTGACATTTTAGATAAGATAGTACTTTCATTATAGATACACGAGCAGTTGTTGGGTACCAGAAGCTAATGGTACCCAACAACTGGATTAACTGCACGGGACAAAAGGGGACTTTGAGGAGTGAGGATTCTGCTTCATATTTTCAATTTTGGTACCAGTTTTCTGACTGTATATAGCTGCAAAAACATATTAAACGGTACTCTCTGAAATGGTAAGTTTGTAAGTATGCAGGATGGAGAGTCCTTCCTGGCCTCTACGCTGTATACACAGTGTTAGGCTATCGTAGCCTCAGCCTGATGGTGTTCACTGAACTCTACTCTACTCTAGATCTGGCCCATTTCAGCCTGACATTTCTGGAGTTGGGGCTGTTTGTCTATAATCAGCCCTCTTGAAGGTCCCCAGGCTGTGTGTAGTCCTTTATTTTGTGAGAGAAGGGCTGGTTTATTAAGCCTGGAGATGAAATAATCTAATAGTTGAGATTTACCAGCCTGTCTGCTCGTCAGCTAGTTTCACTGTGGGAATTGTACAGCCATGTAGGATTCTAATGTGTTTGGTGCTATTTTTGATTCTTCCAAAATGGTCAGATTGAAAATCACTCCATATCAGTATCTCATAGAGATGAACTTTATTGTCTGGGTAATGCCTACTGTGTAGTTTTCTAGGACAGTTGGTCTCCTTGGAGAGAGTCTTAACTAATGAGGCCAAGGTCAAAGATATATGACTCGTCTAAATTACGAGAATCATCACAGCCCTGGGCTTCTCTGTAGTCCTGGTGGCCATCCCTGTCTTGCTGCTGTTTGCAGCAGGGCTCAGTTGAGCTGCTATGATGCAGTCCGGGCATCACTGCCAACTGCACAAACGCAGGAGAAGGGTCTGTTCTATTCAGGGTCTGTGGCAGAGTCGAACACTGTAGCACAGTATTTGCATAGTATGGAATTTAATGTTTCCTTTTAAAAAGGAAAAGAGACTATGCCTTCACGTTCCCAGATAATGAATTTAAATAGTTAACTATTCAAGAGTACACCAGAGAAGCTAACAATTGTTAAAGGAATTTTATGAATTAGAAATAGGTGAAGATGTCTCAGATTTGAAGCAAACAAAAGATAATAGAAAGAAAAAAGAAGTTCACCTAAATGAGGATTTAAAGCTTATGTACAGTGAAAAATAAAAGGAGAAGAAGCAGATTGGAGAATTCACTTGCATTAATGCAACAAAGTCTTAAGCTTTGAAATTCGATCAGCTCTTTAAGGATGCCAGAAAAGATATCATTAATGTATGGAAGGATCAAGGACAAATCTAATTCATATCCAAGAAAATACAGGTAATGATTGACACATGAGGAAATTTTCACTTTGAGAAAGACAAAGTAAGGCAGCTGTGAAATACCATTTACTCTTTTCACCTGGCAAACCAATTTTTAAAACTGCGAACACGAATCCTGTGAAGGAAGTCAACATTATATCATGAAAGTGTGTCAGAAGTCATGAAATTGTTCATTCGCTAGCAGACAATCCCTTGTGCCTCACAAAACTAATTACATAGATGGGAAAAATTAATCTATGTGCAAAAACTTTTTCATTATTCCCTTATCTGTGTTAGTAGGAGGGGGGGAGTTAAAAGCCCTTTAATTAAGAAATAGTTAAGTAATGATAATGTTGCCTTAGCCTTTGAAAAAGATAATTATGAAGACTAAAAAAATAGAAAAAATTAAAATATAAATATTAAGTGAGAAAATCAGGATATTATTACATATACCATAATTAAGGTTCAAAAAGTAGGGTTGGGGGAAAACTTGAACGAATACACAAAAATGAAATCTTAATTTATTTAGACTACAAGTGATTTCTTTTTCTCCTTAGAATAAATTTAATAATGTTCTAAAACTGTTGTTATAGTATTGTTTCACATATTGGAGATGTGATAGTGGTGAACAAGACAGATACGGTCCCTGCTGTTTTGGTAGCCTAAGTGGCATGTTTATGAAACAGGCTCCTAAAAATTAAGAAGGATTTGTTAGAAGACAGATATATTCAGGCCTTTGGGCAGCCCAGATATAATTTTTTTCCTCTTGTGTTGTAGTCAAGTATTTTTTTTGTAGCGTGGCATATTTAACTGTGGTTTTAACTTCATAGTCTGCTTTTCTCACTGAATTGTGTGTTGTGCCTTCTGTGGAGTTCTGAGGTCTCCGTCATCCTCGAGTTGGGTGCGGGGCCCTCGTTGCAGTGGGAACCTTTCTGTTCCTTCCTCAGCAGCCAGCAACCCCGACACGCACAATAGCAGCGACCCCAATTCAGACACTTCCACAGAGCCAGTCAACACCAAAGCGAATTGATACCCCCAGCTTGGAGGAGCCCAGTGACCTTGAGGAGCTGGAGCAGTTTGCCAAGACGTTCAAACAAAGACGAATCAAGCTTGGATTCACTCAGGTAGGTGGAATCCATTGGAATCCATCTTCAGTGTCCCTCATTGTTCAGGTTCACGGCTCCAGAGTAGCTTCTGAGGAGCCAGGTGGACCTAGGCCTCTTGTCCTCTGCTCCTAAACTACCTTTTCAGTAGCTGTTTTCTGCATTTATGGGTCGATATCATTGTATATGTTCTGATTTAAGCTAATGATTGATTGTTACATTGATGTCTCTAAGATTTTTCCTGAACATAGGCCTCTAAGAACATCTCAGTGAATTTTGGAATTTAAGATTGGTGATAGAGGATATAGGAAGGGTTTTTCTTTTTATTTGAAGAACATCTGACTTTAGACATATTACTGCATATGTATGGTTGAAAGTAAAGATGACAGATCTGTTATAGCTGACTGGGGAAAGTTTAAAAGTTTTCTTTAAAAATAGCTTTCTTGGCAGATTTGGATGGGTCAGCACAGTTCCATATTGAAACATTCATTCAAGTTCCAGCTGTTCCACTTCCTATGCAGCTCACTAATGTACCTGGAAAGGCAGCAGAAAGTGGTTCAAATATTTGGGTCCTTGCGAAGCATGTGGTAGACCAGGATGGAGTTCAGGTGCCTTACTTTGCCCTGACCCTATCCCAGATGTTGCAGCCATTTTGCAAGTAAGCCAGCAGGTGAAAGATCTCTCTCTCTCTCCCGCCCTCCCTCTCTCCCCCTTTCTCTTTTTCTCTCTTTCTCTGTGTGTGTGTGTGTGTACATAAACAATCAGAGAGGGAGCGATCTGTCTGTAACTTTACCTTCCAAATAAATATGTTGTTAAAAACTGATTTTTTTGATCGAGAGAGTTATTGGGACAGAGGCATTCTCTAACGTTACACTAAAAACTGATTAATAAAGTAATCTGTTGAAAATTTAGAGTCCAAATTAATCAAAAATTAAATTCTTGTAGTGTCATCAGAGGCTCTCTAGAATGGAGATGTTCAGTAGTTTGAACAGGTATCCAAGTATAAAGTGTTTTAGTTCTAAGCCAATCTGACTCCAGGACCCAGGAGCTTCTTCTGGGTCTCCCGTGTGGGTGCAGGGTCCGAAGGCTTTGAGCTGTCCTCCGTTGCTTTCCCAGGTGACAAGCAGGGAGCTGGATGTGCAGTGGAGCAGCCGGGATCCCGTAGGGGATCATAGTGAGTACAAGGCAAGGATTTAGCTGCTGAGCCATTGTGCCGGGCCCACCTATCCCATTTTTCTGCAAACTTTTTGAAGTACTATTATATTATTGGTGTGCTTACAGACACTCGCTGTCACTTCCCTTCTATTTAATGGAATTTTCTTGTGGTCTGGTGTTCTGCTTTATAAGTTTATCTTGTATTTTGGTCTGGGCATTTACTATTTAAATGACTTTGAAACTTTGGTGGTGTTTGCTCAGAACACATACTATGGGTGCACAATGGGAAAAGTAGCCTGTTAAGTCTTTATTTTTTAGTCAGTATTTCAATTGTAGTTATATAAATGTTGCTTGTGTCCAGTTGGCTGTGTTTGTATACATGAACAGAGAAAGAGGTTAGACGTGGAAGTTATTTGTTGAACCAAAGTAATTCCTGTTTCCCAAGTAAATGCATGTGTTATTAAATGTTGTTTTCTGCTTGTGCAGTGACTTGCTGTGTGTACTGTCATTGGGAAGCAGGTCACAGTGTCACACATGTATCCCATGTGTATTTGTGTTTTCCCAGGCCCAGGGACAAAGGTTCCTTTCTCCCTTTTGCTCTGTGAAAGCACCAGAGGGATATTGTATTGTTCATGTTACAGATGAGTTATCTGAAAACATTTTTATTTTCATGAGGAAAAGACCAAGATCATTGCGATTTAGAGGCACATGGAGCTAGTGTGTACCAATTTAATATGATTAGTACATTCACTGGAGGACCGTTTTGCTTTTTATTTAATTAAAACGATTTAAATGTGAATCAAATCACATCATAAATCACAGGTGGATTTGTCATTTATTGCCATTGTTCTAGTTAGTTAATGACAGTAGCTTTATTTCTATCATGAGTTAAAGAAATAGTTTCTTATACTTAATATGATGTGATAATTAAATAAAAAAGGTTGAGGGGCTGATCCTGTGGTTTAGTGATGAGGCTGCCTCCTACACCAGCAACATTTCTGTGGGCACAGGTTTGTGTGCCAGCTGCTCCGCTTCTGATCCAGCTCCCTGCCAGTGGCTGCTGAGGGGCAGTGGAAGGTGGCCCAAGTGTTTGGACCTCTGCCACCACAGGGGACTGGGAGACCCAAAGCAGCTCCTGGCTCTTGGCTGTTGCCTGACCTGTTCCTGGCTGTTGCAGCCACCTGGGGAACAAACCAGCAGATATTTTTGTTGGTTTGTTCCTTTCTGTCTGTTCCTCTCTATGTAACTAACTTTCAGATAAAGAAACTGAATCATTGGAAAAATTTATTTGAAAGGCTTACAGAGAAGGAGAACCAGAAAGACAAAGATCTTTCGTCTCTTGGTTAACTTCCCCCAAGTGGCCACAGCAGCCAGCTCTGGGTGGTGCTGAAACCAGGAACCCAAAACTCCATTCACGTGTCTTCCACCTGGGTAATAGGGACCCAGGTGCTTGGCCTAACTTCCTCTACCATCCCAGGCACCTTAGCAGTAAACTAGGTAGGAAGCAGAACAGCCAAAACTCGAACTGGCATTGTGCCAGTGTCTCAAGCAGCAGCTTAATCCTCTTTTCTGTAATGCTTGCCCCTGTATGAAGTCTTACGATCAAGAAGTACAAAGATACTTTTTAGAAAGCTATAACCTAAACAAGATAAGTAAGCAAAGCATGAATTTCTATGGTATATAAAGCGTAAGTGCAGTGCTTGAAATCTGAAGATGTTGAGAGAATATTTGTTTATTAAATGAAATTAGACTAAGTAAGAATATTTAAATATGGGAGCAGATGATGTGGCCCACCAAGTTAGCCACTGTTTGGGATGCCCACATCTCATGTAAGGGTGCCAATTTGAGTCCTGGCTGCTCTAGGCTTCCAGGCCAGCTCCCTGCCACGCCTGAGAGAGGAAGAGGATGAAAGCCCAAGTACTTGGTCCTGTAGTGCTCTTGGGAGCCTGGAATGGACTTCCCAACTCCTGGCTTCATGTTGGCCGATGCAGGCATTTGTGAAGTAAACTAGTGTGTGCATGTGCCCTGCCTCCCTCTTCCTCCTCCCTGTCTCTGCATTCCAAATAAGTTAAAAAAAAAACACATAGATACAGATTAACATGTCTATTTGTACCTTTAGATATATTTTATATAAATAGAATGCATCTTCGCCCTGCTCCAACTCTCCTGGTTGTGTCACTGAGCAGTTCACTGGAGTCATGCGAGCTGTCATGAACGTTCTGCAGTGATGCAGATTTCCTGTGTTTGTGATGTCTGATAGAGCAGCAACACTCACTTGTGGCCGTTGAGCACTCAGAAGGGCCAGTAGCACTGAGGAACTGGGATTTTAATGCATTCGGTGTAGATTTATTGCCATTGAAATAGACATTTGTGGGTGGTATCTGTCAATAACCAATGCAGTATCCAAAGGATGGATGGGGTGTAGGCATCCAATTGAAAGGAAGTGTTTCCAAGAGAGGAGGGAGTTGGCTGTTTCCTAGTAGTATTGGCTGTGTGGGTCTTCAGACCAGAAATGTTGTCTTTCGATTCTGGCTTGTCTCTAAACTAACTGAAGTAAATAGGTGAATCATTTAAATTCCATAAGCTTCTGTTACCTGTAAATTAAATGATTTTTCAGATTTGATTTTTTTTTTTCTGGTTTGAACAAGCAATTCAGCTGGAAGAACAGTACATTTCAAAGGTTGTAGGCTTACAGAGAAAAATTTCTTTTGTAATATATTCAGAGGATCATTGCTGTAAGGTTACCAAGTTTCGAGTGCCCATGAGGGTTTGACTAAATGGGTCAAACTTCTCTACTGTGAATTTTTATCTCTATAATGGTTACAAAAGTGGTCTTTTAGAATAGCTGTTTTTTGTAACCAACTTTGAAATCCAAACTAAGAGTGAAAATAGATTTTTCACAGCTTCCAGCAGTACTTCATGGAAGCAGGGGAAGAACAACAGATCATTTCTAATTTTTAAAGTGATTCATGGGAAGTTTGGTTAGTTCAGAAATAAGCTTTTCTGGGAAGTTATTTCCCTGGAGGTGATACAAATAAGTCAGTTTTTAAAACTTACTTAAATCAGTTTGATTGTATCTATTAAAGAGCTTGAGGGGATATTAGCATTATCTTTTGAGACTTAATGGAGATTTTATCTAAATTATTACATAAGATGGCAGGAAGAGGTTAAAAATGCAGTCTATGGGTCGTAATCAAGAGCTACCAGTCGTCAGTGAAATACTGTGCTCAGCTCTAGGGGTGAGGTTACGTGGGACCCAGAAATGAAACACGTATTGATCCTTTGTCCAGAGCAGTAACTGGAGCAGAGGCTGGAAGCATTGCTGAGATGACTCTCCTGTTCTCTTCCCACTTCCTGGTCTGCATTGCAGGGTGATGTCGGGCTCGCTATGGGTAAACTGTATGGAAATGACTTCAGCCAAACTACCATCTCTCGCTTTGAAGCCTTGAACCTCAGCTTCAAGAACATGTGCAAATTAAAGCCACTTTTAGAGAAGTGGCTAAATGATGCAGGTAAATCATATATAAGAAATTTCTTTGGTGTCCATTAGAATTTTAAAGGAGTCAAAAGATGGAGGGAGTATTGTATTACTGCTACTCTAGAGCCTTGAAACTTACTAATCTTGGGAAAGTCCTTGCCAGTGATGACTTTGTCTAATTCAGGTACATATTTGAGGAGTGACAGAACAGTGAAGGTGCTGTCTGGGATACCCCCAGGTCCTTATCCAAGTGCCTGAGTTTGAATCTCAATTCTGCTTCCCTTTCTAGCATCCTGCTGATGCAGCAGATGATGCTCAAGCCCTCAGGTCCCCACCAGCTGTAAGCGAGTCCAGAGCCCCTGCTCTGGCTTAGCCAGTTCCAGCTGTCCTGAGCGTTTGAGATGCGAGCCTGAAGATAGAAGATCTCTGTCTCTATTTGCCTTTCAAATAAATAGGTCCATGATTTTCGAAGTGATGTTCTATAATCGCAGTATAAGTTATTGTCAGTTTTAACTGAAATATTACTCATTTGAGCCAGGACTAAGGACACGTAACTGCATCTGAAAGAGGATGGAAGACCTGTGTTTTGAGTGAAACTTGAAAAAGTTTTTGTTTCTTCCTTGGGAACTTATCACAGCACTTATTTCTGCCTTTTGTTTTTCATATTAAAAGTTGGGCTACTTATTTTACCACATCTGTGCTGAGATTTCCTTTTGGGAAGCTGTACTTTAAGCCTTAGCACCGTAGATTGCGAGAGCTCCCAGGAACCTGAGCAGTCCCTCGACTGTGGTTCTCATTGCAGATGTGAATAAAATTTAGGTCTTTGGAAAAGACAAACCAAAGCACTCATCCTTGGACAGCTGAATTCAGTGCCTGAGAGTGAAGGCCAGGCGTCTACAGCCGTTTAAAATTCTGCAGAGAAGACGCACTGGTCTGCTCCACCTGCTTCCTTTCACATTGAAAAACTCAAGCCTGTTTTAGTTGTAGGGCATTTAGAAGCATTTCTTTTGTTTTTATCCTAATAACATGGGAGATCATGTACAATATTACACATCCAGTAACTTCCAGGAAGCTCTTCTTGTTTTTATCTTCAAAGTTCATAAGGAAACAAAGCAAATGACAAGAACAGAATGAGAAAGAGATCTGAGTCTAAGGCTCGGAACTGTAAATTTCTGCTTTCTCAGGAGCAGTGGAAACAATATATTCAGCCATTTGGGGATGAAGAGCGTCAGTAAGGACACTGGAAAGACCCATGGTGGTGAATAATGTCCTATTGTAGGTTATGTGAGAACCTTTTCCTGTTTGCTTATAGCTTAAAATACTTTCTTACTTAATATCAGTATTAATTACAAATGATTATGTTCAGATAATTCTATCTCTGTGTTTTCTTCATTCTCACAGAGAACCTCTCATCGGATTCGGCGCTCTCCAGCCCAAGTGCCCTGAACTCTCCAGGGCAGGGAGTTGAGGGTTTGAACCGTAGGAGGAAGAAACGCACCAGCATAGAGACCAACATCCGTGTGGCCTTAGAGAAGAGTTTCTTGGAGGTTGGTGAGGTTTTTAACTGCATGTATGTGGAATTGTCTGTGTGGTACTGATGCTAAGGCTCTAAGTTACTGACATAGGAGTCAGAATTCAAGGCTGCTGTGCTCACATCTGGGTGACCACTCAGTGTGAGGAGGGAGCAGTCGGTGTAAGACGCATGGGAATTCATTCCACAGCCTAGAAGGGGCAAGGAGCTTCGCCCAGGGAGCTGAGCATGCAATACCATCAGGAAGAACAATAGTTGCTTGATTGTCTCAGTGCTTACAAAGGTAGTTTAGGACAGAGCACCAGAACACTAGAGACCTTGAAGGTCAGGCTGTGAAGTTCAAGCTAATGGACACTTGACAGTTTCACGCTCTTGCTCACTCCCATTTTAAATACACCAGGTCATCAAAGCTTCCAGGAAACTTTCGGTTTTTCTAATTTAGAAAAGTCTTGAGCACATTCAGTTGAGCATTGGATTAGAAGTGTTTATCAGCTCTGATGCTTATTAAGTGTGTAATTGGGCAGATCTTTTTAGGATTTCTTTAAGCTGGGGTTTTTCATTTGTAAACACCTGCCTTTACAACCTCGGATGTTTACGGTTAGGTGCAAAATAGTGCATGAAATGCTAAGAAAACTTAAATTTCTACTAATTCATAGGGTATGTTAGTGGTTGGTTAATTTTATTCTATATCAATAGACCTTTAAAGTGAAAAATGTAAATAACCAATAACTTCTATTCTAAGTTAATAATAACTAGTAAACGTCGTGCCCATTAGAATGTGTATCTTGAGAAGCTCTTTGTTAAATAAAAGTAACATAATGGAAGAGTTTCTAGTCTATTATTTAAGACATCGACAGCCTAGGGCACGCTATCTTTCTCCTAATACAGACCCAAGTAATTGGGTTCCCTAGCTCCCCGCTTCGGCTTTGGACCTGGCCCTGCTCGGACACCTCTGAGCATTTGAGAAAAGTGAGCTAGTTTCTCTGTCTCTTCCTCTTTCTGTCTGTCCCTGCCTCTCAAGTAAAAATTAACTTTTTAGGGGTGGGCATTGTGGTTCAAAAGCTCTTCAAAAAATTTATGGAAAATATATACATTAAGAAAACTATGCACAGGTCTCAAAATATTTTTGCGCTAAAGTAAACTTATCTTGATTCTGTAGGAAGCTGGAGTCGGGCGCCAAAGACAGGGATTTCTTACTTTTCTCTGTTCAGTTATGTACTGACATGGTTACACCAGGAGTTTAAAAAGTTACTGCAAAAACTGTTGGGTTTTTTTGTTTGTTTGTTTGTTATTTCTGTTTAGAATCAAAAGCCTACCTCGGAAGAGATCAGCATGATTGCTGAGCAGCTCAACATGGAGAAGGAGGTGATTCGTGTTTGGTTCTGTAACCGCCGCCAGAAGGAGAAAAGAATCAACCCACCCAGCAGTGGTGGGACCAGCAGCTCCCCCATCAAAGCAATCTTTCCCAACCCAACTTCACTGGTAAGGAAACACTGTGGAGACCACAAGCATGTGCCTCGTTTTTACAGTTTTACACAAACACTGTTAACTCAATTTATTTTATAGCTTAAACATTATTTGTGCACCTTGAGTAAACTTTTATGTGTCACCAAGGTAATGAAGTTTCATTTATAATCAAGAGCATTAGTTTTCTGTTTTTGAAAATGGATACTTGACATTCTTTCCTGTTTCGTTGTATTTCTGCTGTTCCCATCTCTGGTAGATTAGGTTACTCTGAAGCTATGGAGCACAGTTGCTGTTGATTCCCATCATCTCAAAAAAAAACCTTTGAGTTACTTTGTATTCCTCCTGAGGCCTAAAGCCTAACTTACTAAGATTATACATATATGATTAAGAAAGCTCCCAAATACCTTTGTCTCTGAAGCTGTATGAAAGCAGTCATCTACAATCCTTATTCTCAAACAGCAAATGGTCCTTCGCATGTGACCTCATTGAGTAAGTAGTGCTCTTTCCATTGGAATCTAGCAGGAGGTGGTCCAGGAATAGGCTAGGTGATGTTCAGGATGACTGCAGGTGTGACTTCCATGTTACCGACCAGGAAGATTGAGTGTGCTTTTCTGTCCCTTGGTTGTTCATTTGTTTTTAACTTCATCTGGATATTATTCCACTCTGGAAGGCTTTTCAAAGTAAAATCAGCCAGCATTAAAAACACGTTATAGTTTATTAAGTAGAAGGTAGGGTTGATTTTAAATGATTTAATGTTTAATCATAAAGTTCATGGGATAGTGATTATGTGCTAATCATTAAATAAGTTTTTTGATAGCAGTGATTAATTTGTGATCTAATTATTTGTGCTAATTTTGCTTAAGAACTACGGAAATAGATTTTCACAAAGGAATTTGAGTTATTGTGATGTTTCTTCATGTTCTTTCCGTAATATCCTTTCATTAAAGCAAAAACAAGGCAGTCCTGTATCCACAGAACTAAAAAGTGAAAGCAGTACAGGAACTCCAGATTCCCCAGTCCTCTCATACTGTTTGTTTGGTTTCTTTTCTCCCACTAAAATTGGTACTACATTTCTTGAGGACTTTTAAGTATACATGATACAACATTACTGCAGTATTTTTTTATTTTAAAATCTGGGCAAAACAGTGAGCAACCATCTTCAAAATAGACAATACCAAGTTTCCCAGTTCCAAGATCAAAGAGCGATGATAAAATCATTTCCTCTTTGACCCTTTCATTTTATTTATTTTGTTGTACATGGGATTTCAGAAACTAGTTAGGTAAAGTAGGTGTGCAGTGTGAGTTTTGATTTTGAAGGGTTTGTTTTGTGACAGCATGAGAACATGGCCCTGTGCATGCTTTCATTTCCAACCTCTAGGTGGCGACCACGCCAAGCCTTGTGACAAGCAGTGCAGCGACCACCCTCACCGTCAACCCCGTGCTCCCTCTCGCCAGCGCTGCGGTCACCAATCTCCCTGTTACAGGTGAGCTGCAGCCAGGCTGCTTCAGACATGATTTGCCCACGATAGGCTTCTGAGAGAGGCTGCCATTAAATTGTGAATTGAGGCTCTGAGTAAAGATACACTTTTCTGGAAAGTTACATATGCCTACCTGAAGTTGAAAAAAGGTAGGCATAGTTGAATTTGTCAGGAAAAGTACTTCTAACTAAGAATTTTCTTATCCGTTTTGTTCTACCCCAAGGTAATCCATCTTCTGCACTGCTCCAGAGCTAAATTTCAAAAAAATTTTTTTTTCCATGCAATTCCTTTTGCTTAAAAACCTGCAGTAGCTGTGGTTTTCTTTATTAGTAGAAAACATCTGAATTCATCACTTCACAGATGGTTATTTCTAGTCGAGACTTGATCATCTCTAGTCTTGTTTTCTTGGCGCACAGGAAGGCTCTGTCCAGGCTTTTGTGAATGTCTCTACAGCTTGCAGTGTTCACCATCTTGGGCTACAGTTTTTTGGTCTGATCTTGTTAAAGCTACTGCAGTTTGTGTATCATTCTTACAAGCATGCTTTACTTTCCCTGGGGTTTAATTCACCTCTACCTGTCTGTATTAGAATTACATTTATGCATTTGTCATACCTAAAAGGTTATATATACTTCTCAAAGATTTAAGTATTCCTTTTGAAATTTCAGTGCCTGGCATTCTGATTCTAAAAATGAATAAATAATCAACAAATTTCCTGAATACATTTAAAGTGACTTAATGGGGGCTGTTGTTGGCACCTCACTACAACACCAGCATCCCATGTTAAGTGCTGAGACTTTTTCTGGCTGTGCCATTTCCAATCCAGACCCCCACTGATGCACCTGGAAAAGCAGATGGTGTCCCAAGTATTTGGGTCCCTGCCACCCACTGGGGAAGACTCGGAAGGAACTTGGGGTTCTCAGCTTCAGCCTAACTCAGCTTTCACTGTTGTCACCATTTGGGGGGGTGAGTGAGAGGTGAACCAGTTGATAAGAGGTTTCTGGGTTTCTCCATCTCTCTCTCTCACTCTATGTTTGAAATAAGTATATGAATATTTTTTAAGTGATGTATATTGTCCTCAAGTTTTTTGTGGCAGAAAATGCACTGGACATAGGGTAATTGTTTCATTGAATAGATTATTTGCTAGTAAATTATTTTAAGTTCGTAATGTCTTGTTGGCTCTGCGGCCTAACTGGATGGTAGAAATTTAGTAAACAGCTTTAATTAAATTTCCAAGTTATTCAAAAAGATCATAATATTTATTTATTTTAAACTATAGTTCTTGGCCTCTTCGAGTGTTGGACTGCTGAGAATTTGAAAGCTATAGACTTTTCTCCACCTAAAACAGACACAGAATATTCAGTAAAATTTAAGAAGGTTCCCAAGTAACTACCTCCACCATGTCTCCACACACACACATACGGCCTTGGTGTGCTGTAGCAGCCTGCAGGTCACACGTTAAAGACCTCTGTTGAACATGCATATAGCATTCAGCCTGTTGGTGACTGATTAGCACTGTGTTGGGCCACTAGCAACCCAAAGTACTGCCTTGGGTGCTTCCTGTCCACTTAGCACCAGTTGTCTGGTAACTTATGAAATGAACTTTAGCTTCCCAGCAAGTTGTAAGATACAGCATGTTAGATTGACAATGCCTGTGATTTGTATGATTTCAGTGGTATGTGTATGGAGTGATGCTTGCCGCAGTCTCGTGATGCCTTAGCAGGGGGCTTGGCTGGGCTGTATCTTGGGGCCTGACCCACAGAAACTGAGATAGGTTTCTCCTGAATTGGGGGTACTTTGCTACGTAACAGTAGGAAATGAATACATCAGAAGTATGTTGCTAAAAACTGCTGTGCAGGGCTGGCTCATGGGGAAGAATCTGTAGGGAGGGGCGCAGTCTGACAGTTAACACTTGCTGTGCAAAGCCAAGATAACAAAAATTGTTGTCGGTTTTCTTCTTACTCTTGTTAACCAATGTTAAATCATACCCAATTTTAATTTTTTGTCCTCTTGGAATAATTGCTTTTCCTTTTAAAAAAATTATTTATTTGAAAGGCAGACACATCTTTCATTTGTTTATTCATTCCCCAAATGGCCACAGTAGCCAGGGCTGGGCCAGATTGAGCTCAGGAGCCTGGAACCAGATCCAGGTTTCCCATCTTAGTGCAGGCCCTGAGCACTTGGGCCAACTTCCACTGCTTTCGCATGCAGATTATAGGGAGCGGGATCAGATATGGAGCAACCTGGACTGGAACCCTGGAACCAGAGTGACTCTGGGCCCCAGATAACAGCTTTCTTACACGAAGTTTCTTTTCTTTCCTCTTACATTTCTGTCATAATTCTTTTCATTTTTTTTTCCCCTGTGGCTTGATGAAATAGCACATTTCTGCAGCATACTATTTGCTGAAGACATCCAGTGTCTTCATCCTGCAGCTCCCGTAATGGCAGTCTGTGTCTCTGGTATTCCTGTGAGTGCTGACTCTCCATTTCTTGATGTCATGTTCCCGAGGGGGTTTCCAGCCATTGTAGCATTTCTTGGACTTAGCAGTCTCCTCTCTGAGTGGCGGGACTGACTATCAAATGCATGGAGCAATGCCAGAGTGCATTGTAGGGTATATGAGTTAGGGGAGACTATACTCTGTTTCCCAAGGCGAGGAGAATCTTTACTTAAGCCTGCTAGCACTTGCACTAGAATTCTCAGCCATCCATAGTCAGCTCTGCCCCGACCCTTTTGGAGTAGTGACATCAGTGCTTCTCCTGTGGCAGGTCTAACAGAGGGAAGGCAAAGCCCACTGGCAGAACTAATGTGTGAACAGCCTTCAAGTGACTGTTGTCTGGCGCTGTGTGATACTCTTGAGTTTGGACTCTAACACCATCAGAGTTGAGTCATTCCCACCTCCCTCATAATCCTATCCTGAGCTGGGGCCATGGCGTAACAGCTAAGCCCACAGCTGCTGCACTTCCCATCCAGCTCCCTGCTAATGCGCCTCATAAAGCAGCGAAGGATGGCCCAAGGTGCTCGGGTTCCTGTTCCCATGGGAAAGCTTCAGGCCTCCGGCTTTAGACCAGACCAGCTCCAGCCATTGTAGCCGTTTGGAAAGGGAACTGACAAATGAAAGATCATCTCCTGTCTCCTAAAATTTTCCCCAAGGTACCAAATGTCTTGTAAGTTTCAGATAATTATTTTTTATTAATCTGGAAGTCTTTACCCCTCACAGAATTATTACAGTAAAAGCTTACCCTGTAAATTTACAATGTAAAACTCATTTGAGTGCTCTGTGCTAAGAAAATATCACTTAGGTCCTACTTAATGGTTAATTATATCCTAGAGTAGGGTATGTGAATTAAGTGAGTTTAGACAAACTGTTTTTGTAATTTTGACCATTTCCTGGTAACTGGTAACCCTGTCCAGTAGGGTGGCATCAAAATGCAGCTGTTCTCAGGCAGTGGGCGTCTGCCCTCTCCTCCTCCTGTTACTCTGCCTTTCAAATAAATAGTTTTTTTTTCAAGTGGGCTCTTGAATTTTGTTTTAATTTCTCAAATTTCTTAGGTCATTTTCCATGCTTTTATGAGATTGATATTTTATGTTGTTTGTTCCTATGGATAAGGAAAGGCTTACCACAGTGGGCTTTTTGAGAGCTAATTTACATTACTGAATATGTAAATGTTTTAATGCGAAGAAGGCATCTAGACACGTTTATTTGTAACTATAAAGTGTGTGTGTGGTTGACACTTAGGAAGATGCGCAGGTCAGTTCTCATTGCCCTTGTTTAGATTTTTCAATGGAGAGTACCAAGGAGATTGCTTAGTGAGAAACAGCTTCCAGAGAGGAACTGTGCTACTGTAGTAATCCGAAGGGAATAAAGGGGAAATCCCTGAGCCCATGGAACGTTATCATGGAAAATAGAAATTTTTCTAAATGAAGAAGAAAGAGCTTCCAGAGCTTTCTCTTTTCTGCTGCTATGTTTCTTCCCCAGCTGTAGTCCATAATAGGGCCTCTGTGATTCTCTCGGGATTTCTTTATTTCTTTTGGACAAGAAATTGACAATGGGAAACTGTTTTTTGTTCCTATCATGGTTATGGCTTTGTTCTTATCTAAAGTCGGGTTCATAGCTTTTGCTCTAAAATATTTATTTTTGTGGTTAATTTCCACAGGATCGTGGATGGTCAGTCAGCTATTCCATTAATTCTGGAGTGTGACTGACAAAGCAACTGTTCTTCCAGAACTGTCTGAAGAAAGTCCTTTGCTAAATCACTTCTCTTTTTAGGCACTACAGACACAACCTCTAACAACACGGCCACCGTGATTTCCACAGCCCCTCCCGCGTCCTCGGCAGTCACCTCCCCCTCGCTGAGCCCCTCCCCTTCCGCCTCAGCCTCCACCTCCGAGGCGTCCAGTGCCAGTGAGACCAGCACAACGCACACCACCTCTGCTCCTCTGTCCTCCCCTCTTGGGACCAGCCAGGTGATGGTGACAGCATCAGGCTTGCAAACGGCAGCAGCTGCCGCCCTCCAAGGAGCTACACAATTGCCAGCAAACGCCAGTCTTGCTGCCATGGCTGCTGCTGCAGGACTAAGCCCAGGCCTGATGGCACCCTCACAGTTTGCAGCTGGGTAAGGGGTTTCCTCATTGCCTTCACAGCTAAGAAACTAGAGAGTCATTCCTGGAATTACTTGGCAGGAGTGCGGGGCAGGAGAGGGTGTCTCATCACCATCTGAAATGGAACAATACCTCTTTAATGAGATAATGTCTTTGAATTGGTAGGATAATTGGCAGTACAAGGACCTCGCTTATAGCTGAACTTGGATTTTCCGACTGCCTAGAAGGGGCAATAGCTATACCTTTATTTCCACATGAAGAGATAGGACACTGGATGATTGATTATCTCAGGGATGAGGTGAAGAAGAAAGCTCTGAATTCTGTGCTTTCTCCATTAAATCCCAAGCATAGATAAGGAAAGTAGCAATGAAATTCCCATAACCTTGTTTGTATATATGGATTAGGGGAGTCCAATCCCAGAAACATCAACCAAACCATATAAGAATATAGGAAAATAACGAAGATTTCCTTGCATGCTCCCAGATGGATTTGCACTTTTCTCATTCCTTTGGGCATGTTGTCAAAGTGACAAGTGTGTCTGCCTGGTAATACACTGACCCTGTTTTGCATTTACAGAGGTGCCTTACTCAGTCTCAATCCAGGGACCCTGGGTGGTGCTCTCAGCCCAGCTCTGATGAGCAACAGTACACTGGCAACTATTCAAGGTCAGTAGACTGCTCGTGTGTGTGTGTGTGTGTCTGTCTGTCTGTCTCTCTGTCTCTGCCTGCCTTGCGGCAGGTGAATTTGATGAGAATAGGGAAATTTGATATTAAGGTTTTCTCGAAGTCCAAAAAATGTCCTTGTGAAAAAGCTTCATAAGGAAAGTATAGAGTCAGTTTTTTAAGAACAGAGAATATGCTGAGTTTGGTGCATTATAAAAAATCAGGTTTTATGTGCTGATAATAATGTGAATAAACCCAGGAGCAGATTTGTTTCCCCCGACAAGTTTAGCTCATCTTATCCCTACCTCAAAGCAGAGTAGGCCAAGAAAGATTTTCCAGTACCCATTTCCACCCCTGTAGTGAATTCACAGCCTGGAGTACACAGGTGGACTCCAGAGGCACTGCTAACCCCTGTCTGCCCCTCCCACAGCCCTGTCAGTGTGCAGTATAAATTGTTTTGTATTATGTGCTTTTTTCCCCAAGTCCATTTTTTACTCTTTAGCATGTATCCAGGATAGCATTTCTTCCGTAGAGTGAAGAGTTTTCCATGTTTACCAACAAAGTTTTGCACGTGACGATGCTCACTGTTACGTAGTTCGGGGAGGCAGTTGGAGAAAAGTCACTGTATGAATCAAATTGAATTAGACCTCTCCGTCCTTTAGGCTGTTCCGAATTAGAAACTTTGCTTAGCAGCAGGCTACTGCAGTAACTGGGGCAACTTTTCCCCCATGGAAGCATAGGAAAATTCAGTAGAGCTTTGTGGGGTTTGGATTCTCTGGGATGATGTTAATATTCTCCCTCCTGCCTGTTTTTTGGGGTTTTTGTTTGTAGCTCTTGCTTCTGGTGGCTCCCTCCCAATAACGTCACTGGATGCAACTGGGAACCTGGTATTTGCCAATGCAGGAGGAGCCCCTAACATCGTGACTGCCCCTCTGTTCCTGAACCCTCAGAACCTCTCTCTGCTCACCAGCAACCCGGTTAGCTTGGTCTCCGCCGCCGCATCCACAGGGAACTCCGCACCTGTTGCCAGCCTTCACGCCGCCTCAACCTCAGCTGAGTCCATCCAGAACTCTCTCTTCACAGCTGCCTCTGCCAGTGGGGCAGCTGCCACCACCACCACCGCCTCCAAGGCACAGTGAGCAGGGCAGTGCCGGGCTGCCACCAGCCTTCTCCATTCAGCAGTGAATCAACTGAAAAATGTGATCGGCTTCCTCTCGCCGTGCTGTGAGGGCAGTGGAGAGAAGAGAGAATACACACGCCAGAAGAAAGGAGAGTGGAGGCGGAACAACATTTGCCTAATTTTGTAATGAAACACTGTCTTTTCAGGATCGCTTCATGGGTTGGAGAACTTTATAACCAAAAATTAAAAATAAAAAAGCAGAAACAGAAAATAATCAAAAACAAACAAAAATATAAGTTGAAGGACTACTTATCATTTCCAGCAGTCATGATGACAAGTTAAGGTGGGTTACCAATTCCAATATAGGAAGGGGATTTCTTGTTTGTCTAAATTTCTTTTTTTCTTAAAAAAAAAAATCATTTTTATGGGTCTGTTGTACAGACCGTTAAGTCATAACAAGGTGTTTATAATCGTATCATTTGTGTTGGGGGTTCCTTTCTTAACTGGTACAATTTAGGCAGGCCTGTATTACTGTATCTCTTATTGCTGTTGTTATTGTTTTTATATATATATATACGTGTATATATATATAGTTTGGACATGTTTGTCTCTTGCTCCTGGATCCTGTTTCAGTGAGCTCCCACACTGTGGGGAGGGAGGGTTTGGGGGAACGGGAGACGGAAGTTCTTAGCCGCGGGAAATGTCCTTGCTGGTTTCCTTATCCTTGATGACTCTTACAGAGGTGCTAGAAAATTATTTTCTTTTGCCACTTATGCAAGAGGCTTGGTGCAGAAGCTGAAGGCAGTGTGTGCAGACACTCCCATTCCACACGCACACCCCCTTCCCCCATCAGGTGGTGCCTTTGGAACACTTTTGTGTAGGAAGGAATTCCTGCTGAACTGTAGCTCTCACTCACCCCCAGATCGTTGCATGCCCCTGAGGTCCAGATCCTGCGGTGCAGCAGTGCTGCTTTCTGCTACTTGCCACAGGAGCAGCTGTGCCTGTGGCAGGGCAGGATTTGGTTCCGAAGAGCAAAGACTACTGCAGACACCTGACTTGGTGGTTCTCCTGATTTCTTATCTCCTGAAAAAAATGCTCCTACTGTTGGTGTGTATGTGTGTATGTTTGTTCCGTACTGTGGAAGTTTTTCATCCAAACGTCTTTAACTTACTTCAGCAAAGATCAAATTGATTTATTGGAGTTGGGAAACATTTCCCTTCTTTCATTTTCTAAAGGAATTCTGCTAGACTATTTTCTGTCCATTATATATGCAGAAGAGATGTGATGACAGGAGTCAGAGGGTTCCACCTTTTCCTCCAGGGGGCTGCCCTCCACCAGACGGCTCCTCCAGCCCTCTGACTCTGAGGGAACACTTGATAGCTGGGTGTGGGAGCTGTCTTAGAAGACTCTGAGCAGGAACTTTGCACACCCTGCAAGTGTCTCCTGGTATGTTCCTTCTGTGCCTGCTGGTTAGGTCTCCATAGCAACACACTTCTCCAGTTGGTGTAGAGAGCCGTTCGCTCCTGTTGTTTTCAGGGTGTTTCTAAACTGTGTGAAATGAGCCCACTGAATAGGAGAGCTTGTGCAAGTGGTTGAAGAGGAATGAGGGTAATTTACAGGTTAAGTCCCCATTTGTGTTGGGGTACTGTTCCGGTACTCCCTGTACCAGAAGTTTCTCCAGAGCCTGCGTCACTGGCAGTGCAGCTCTCGTGCGCTCCCACCTGCTGGAGCCAGAGGCTCCCACTTGGTGTCTGTGGGTGCTCCTTACAGGCTCTGGAGTCCTAAGGCTCCGCTCTCCCTCCTCTCAAGCTAGAGTGTGTGCTGCTCCGTTTGGGATTCAGGTGGGGGAGTTCTGTTAACACTGAGAGGGCGTACTTGTTTCTAGCCCCTCTGAAAGGTTTCTTCAGTTCTTTCTGTCTTGTGTTCTTCCACAGAGTTGGTGACAACCACCCTGAATTTCCTCTTCTTACCCTTTGCCTTCCCTAAATCCTCTAAAATCAGTGAACTACAAGCAGGGAACCTAACAAACGTCCATCCACCTTTTTTCGTGTGATGTGTTTTGTTTTGTTTTGTTTTTAATTTTTTTTTAAAACTAAGCTTGAACCAAAGTCAATTTTTAGCAAGCTGCTGTACTAATGGACTAGTTTGTAACGTGCGGTTCAGACACATTGAGGAGATAGATGCTACTGACAATTTCTTTTTCATTTGTCTTTATTTTATATAAAAGTTGCTGCTTGTTTTTAATCTTTTACGTTGGTAAATTGTAATATCCTCTGGGCAGACATTAACTTGATGTTTAACTAGTTTATATAGGTTGTTGTGTAAATAGAACAGTAATACCAGTACCTAAGTACACCTCTCCATGTGCTTCTTCTCTGTTGTACTTAGTCTTGTGTCCTGACTTGACACATCTGTCTGTAGCCTGTGCGCGTGACTTTAGGGCTGACAACAATACTGTAGCTGCCCATAGTGGTGAGTCCCTTCCTTGGGAGTAGCAAGTCAGGAAGAAGGATTCAGGGAGGGAAATGCCAGTACCCACCATGTGTATGGATTAGAGGTCGTAGCGTTGATTTCCCGAAACTATTACCAAAGGAAGTATCGAGTTCTAAGTGACTCCAGCCCTGTGGTTAAGAAGAGCAAGGAAAGACTGTGGGGTTTTTTATTTGTGTTTTATTTCATTTTCTTTTTTAATGTGGTTTAAAAAAAAAAAAAGAATGATGCCTTTCCCAAATGAGCTTCATTACCAGACTTTAAAGAAGATACTATGCTTGTGTTGTTAAGTGCAGTGCTCTATTCCCGACCCTGGGTTCTCTAGTTGACTTGGGAGAAGGGGATTCTGCCTTTTTTATGTGTAGGTCACTTGATGAGGGTAACCCTTAAACCAGTGTAGAAGTCTTCATTTAAAAGAATCTTTAGACAAGGTGAACTTTTCATTTCTTCCCTTATTTTCACCTATTTGAAGAGAAGTTGTGAGATGAAGGGTACTTTCGCAAACAGATGCAGCAGACACTCTTCTAGCTCATTGGTGCGCGTTCAGTTTAAATCAGTCCCCTCCCTATCCCTAGGTATTCTGCCGATCACACTGTTTCATGAGCACCATGCTCCCTTTTTACTTTATATCATCTGTTTTTATCATCTCAAGAAGTGCTTTTTTAATTGAATGAGCTATCTCTCAAGCGAAGGTACTCAGACTTAACTCCTAGCTGTGTTGCATGGAAGAGTCTAGAAGCTATAGGCAGCCATTTGACCAAGAAGAGGTTTTCGGTAGGAGTTTCTGCGTTTTGAAGAAGAAAAGCTAGAGAGATCATCGCAGCTCAGCATTTCATTTTCCTATTTTCCCCTTATCATTTATGCAAATTTTATTTCATCCCTGAATTTGGTTAACACATATTAAGCCAAAGATTACTTCTGAATGCATTCATAATGATATTATATTTGCCCATGGTAATAGACCGACCCTAGGGCACAGTGAATGTAATTGTTTGAATCCTGCTTATCGCAGGCAGTGCAGCTTGGCCATGAACTTTATTTAGACCCTGAATGAATAGGAAGTACAAAACAGAAAGACCCAAAAAGGGCTTTGCATGGGAAAAAATTAAACTGAGTGCTGTGTGTGTTTAAATGTCTCTGAAGTTTTATAGGCAGACATTTAGAATGAAGAAAGTTTTTTCATTAACTGATAGAATGCATACTTCCTTTTATCTGTCGTCAAGATCAGTACCATCCCAGTTCGCTCTTGTCACTAGAGAAATGGAACCAAAGGAAAGTAACTTCATTTAGTGTAGGACTGTACCTATTTATGCTTTATGTTAGCACTATTAGGAATTAACAATCTTTGTTTTTTAAAGGAAAATAAGATTAATTAAAATATCTTTAGTGAATCATCTTGCCAGTTCTACATCATTCATTCACTCATTGTTTGGGGAAAAAAAGCACAATGTAAAAAAAAAAAAATGTTTTTTCCTGTTATGCTTCATTTACTTGGGAACAACAATAGGGGAAGCCTTGTCTATAATTATCCAGAAGCACAGATAATCGCTTGGCCCAATGTTTAAATTCAGTCCAATATTTAACACTAAATTTTCTATTTAACTTGCTGGGAAAGCCAGATACAATCACAAAAATAGGCAATTCCCGTCAAATTGTGAAGTTATAAATCCTGACAGAAACATTGCAGTTAGTATCTGTATAAACACTTGGCTTACAGAAGTTACTCTGTAGTTCATAGTCTAAGATTGTTCCCAAACCTTGGCATCCTCACAGACTTTCCTGACCAAGGAGACGGGAGGGAAGCCTCTGCTTTTTATTTCTCCCCAAAAGGTAAAAGGCTGCCAGCGCCAAGTGAGTGGGCGCTGGACACAGGGCCGGTGGGTGCAGAGACCCCCGAATACCAGTTCAAAATCTGAGGAGCCTTGCTTAAAGAAGGGCCTCAGTGATTCATTCTGAGTTTGGTCAAATATTTTCTCACTAAATCAGCATCTAAACTGGATGAGTTTCAAGTTTGTTTATATATTCAAATCTCATTTACTATAGCTGAAAACATTAAAAGATGATCAGTACTAATGGGAGAAAAAGACTAACAACCTGAAACTGAACATTACCCAAATGGGCAAGAACTGATGGGTTATTTTGCTGACGGTTAGGAGTTCACTATAGTGTGTGTGCATAGAAGTGTTTAGTGTATATTGCTGTTCAGGTGATCCTAGTTCAGGCTGTTTTGAAGTCATTTTCAGTGAGGATGGCACTTTATAAAATGGCAGATCTTTCCTAGCATTTGCCTTCACTTTTGAAAAGGAAAAAGAAATTGCCCTTTGCCATTCCTCTGAGAGGGCTAAGGTCAGCTGTCCCAAAGGATTGCATGGATGGCACACACAGCACGTTCGTGGGCTGGACAGGAGTGGGATCAAATGGCTTTCAGCATTAAAGGCTGATGGGACTGCTCTTGTGCCTCACCAATTCCTTAATCCAAAGAAAATCAGTGGGCGCCCCTGAATTCCCAGGAAGGTGTTTCGGAGGGTTCCCCTTGGGTGGCAGGGAATATGTTCTGTTCCTCCGCGTCACCCAGCTTGCAGCCCGCTTTCTGTGTGGTTTGTGAACGGCTGCTTGCCCCTAACCACCCTTCTTCATAAAGTAGCTCCTTGTTTTGTTTTTTTTTATGTTCTTGGCCTTTACCAAAAGTAGCGGATTGAGTGAATCCGATGTGGATTCTGTGCCCTGGGTCTCCTTTCCTTGCTCCTTCCCCTTCTTCTCGTCTTTGAATGGTGGTACCTTCACCTGTGAGGATAATGCTCGTTGGTAACAGCTGGCTTCTGGCACCTTCATAAAATACCTCAGCATAGCTTAGCATTGTCGCAGAACTGGTTTAAAACTGAAAACCAAATATAAATGAATAAACTTTATAAATAGTGGAAATAATTCTAGCGGTAGCATTTAGTTGAACTAATGTTTATTATGATCGATAAACATGACTGATGCTGTATGTACTTGGGATCCTGTCTCTAGGTTACAGTTTATAGGGTTAGGGAGGGTTGGGGTGTGGGAAGAGGAGAAATTATGTTAGATGGAAAGTGTTGCTCATGTGTGTTTGTTTTTCCTTATATCTGTCTTGCCAAAGGAAACTTGAGTTCCCCTGTGAGTGGATTTGGGACTTGCTGGCCTCTCTGTGGTCTGATCTACAGCACAGTGTGATGGCATGTGGGTAACATTCGGGGTGTCCGGTAGGTTCAGGGGTCCTCAGGGCACACTTACATCCCTTACCAGGGCTGCCCATGACCCCCAGCCCCTGCCAGCCTCGCCTAATGATGATTACCTCTGTACATAGCAAAAGCTTAGACAAAGGGTGAGTGTGTGGGTGTCTGGGTGTGTGACTGAGACATAGAGGGAGAGATAGATAGGTACCAATTAATTGGGATAGGAAAGGAATGGTGAATGACTCATGTTATCTCGATCTAGGAAAATTAAACAGGCTCTTTTTTGTCATCCTCTGTTAAGTCAGTCAGTGTTGTGGAATAGCCCAACATTTTGCTGATCTCTTTTTCTGATACCAAGGCTAGTTCTGTCTAAACCAAAAGCAACGAACCTAAGGAAACACGAAACCGAGAGGCTGAAAGCTGACTCGCTCGCTCACCTCAATCTTGAAAGGAGGAGTGAGCTCTGCGGGTTCGCTGGTTGGTGCGAATGGGAATGAGAATTGGTGCTGATGTGGGACACAGCAAGAGCCCTTTGCCCATCCTCTGGGACAAGCTTTCTCGGTTCCCTGAGATGTAGACTGTATCTCCAGAAAGGCTATTTTTTTAACTACATGATCCATCTCACAGAACTGAAGTGACACTGCTAGGTCATTGCTTATCTTGTATCTTTTCAGAACAGAGGGAATAAGAGCAAAAAGCTGAAATTTGGAAACACTTTTACTTTGTCTCTTTCCTTTCTTTTTCCTATCCCCCTTTCCCTACTTTTTAAAAGAAGTCTAGGTTCTCCTGGCTTGGAAAAGAGATTTGTTTTTCATTCTGCTTGCTCTGTGAACATGGAGAGTTGCTCGATGTAATAGTGATGTCCTTGAACTGGTGAGAGATTTTGGGGAAAACAAAAAGATGGGGGGTAGACGTCTTTTCTTCCCTTGACCCAGTACTTTTAAAGAGAGCCAGTACAGCCTGTTGGAACTCAGAAGATCCATAGAGGTGTGCCTCTGGCCTGTCTTGTAAAGGATAAGCATTCTAAGAGCAGGATTATGTGAAGAAACCAAAAGTCCCCCTTCCTCTCCCGTAGAGCTGTTCTCTTCCAAATGTGTGTATAGGTATGGGCGCTGAGGGGTTGAGTAGTCGCTTTCTTTTGGTGTGCTATTAATAGGACACAGAAAGGAAGAGAAGGAAAAAGAATGTATTGCCCTTTTACTGTTCCATCCCCTGCCCCTCCCCCCAAAAAATGATCAGGTTGCAGAACTTCACAAAAGCTTTACTAATCATCCTATTGTTCTGACATTATGTAAAAGTGGTATCGTGTGACATTTCAAGTGCTAGGAAGGTGTAGACATAGGTAATAGGGATATTGGACCTAAGAGCACTTGAAAGGAAGGTTTCGGGAAAGCAAGGTATGCGTAATGGAACACGACTTGGAGCTTGGAAATGACACTCCCTGGGGCAGGGGAAGTGACTCGTGTCTCTGAAGTTCCCCACAGCACCCAGGACTCCACCACTCAGTGCCACCCTCAGTTCAAACCCAGCACACTGTCAGCAAGTCATACCCCAAAGCTAATTTACTGGGCTTTTTGGTGGGGTCAGGGGACGTCGAGGTCTACTGCCAGGTTTTCCTGTGCTTTCTTGGTTGACTTGTGCTTCATTGCAGTTGGCCACAACCTCACAAAAACATTTTAAGGCTCCTTTCATAAATTGCTGGTGATGCTGGGTTCTCAAATAATTATATTCCAAAGTCTGCAGGCAGAAAGCTGAATACAGCACTGCTGAAAACATGAGACATCCAAACATGCTAGTTCCTTAAAGTTGGGGTCTCTTTCAAAGGAAAAAGGGCAGAGACAAATAGGGGGGGAAAAAAAGAATCTGTGTGCCCTCACAGTGTCTCAAGGGCTGAAAAATAGAGGAGGAAATGAAATGCACTTTTGGAAGCCACAATGACTGGGTTTGCTGTGAAAGGCTGAGGTCGTAGGCAACTGGGTTGCCAGTGTCTGCTACCACCCCTATGGGGGACTGTGGGAGGCACATCCTGGATGAGCAGAGTGGATTGCAGTGCCAGCTTGCTTACTCTGCAAGCTGCAAACACTTGGAGGGGAGGGGTAGGCTTTCCAACCATGTGCTAACATTGACTTCCTACGAAGAAAAGCAGCGTGTCTCCCCACAGTGAGACCAGGGAGAGACAGGCTCCTTCCCGCCTCTTACCTCTGCCTGTCTGGGCCTGCGTGCATTATTGAACCCCCCCCCCACCACCACCACCACCATTCTTGCTGGCTCTGTGGGCTCTATCTCCTCTCTCGTAAGGCTGTGTTTCCATCCCCGTTAAGTAAGTGTGGGTTTTCTGCCCACCACAAATCCAGGAGCTGTTGTATACCTCATTTCTAACTTATGACTTGCTTTAACTTTCTCTAAACCCTACAGAGTTGCCAAGTCTGCCCTCCCTCCTCTCAGCAATGTTGAACTCTGGCCTATAGCATCAAGGGACCTGCAGCCACGGGTGGGACCCTGAAAGCCTCTGAATGTCGCTGCTTAAAGCTACTGCAAACCACAACCCTAGGGCAAATTGCAATCTGCTTTCTTTTTGTTGCAAAGGGTCTGCACAGGTCTCCTACCATCTGTTTTCCCTGCCACCCTGCCTTAGGTGCTGGCCAGCCAGCTCTCCACACCCACCCCTCCCCACAGATTCTGACTGCTGGCCACTGGTCAACTTCTGTCCTTGCCTTGCCCCTAGTGAGGCAGAGTTTCCCTTCCCCTCCAAGGCCTCAGGGTTCTGTTTACTGTCAGGACTTTGTGAAGGGAGGGAAGACACCAAAGGCTCCTTTATGCTGACTGCTGCATCACACATTTTATTTTTTCCTTTGAAATGACCAAAAATGAAAAAAAAAATCCAAATATTTAAGTTTTTATTATTATTATTGTTAATATTAATATTATTATTATTTGACAATCTTCTATCAATGGGCTCTAGAAGCTCATCCCCCCAGCCCTTTCACCTTTTTTTTTTTTTTTTTTGAATGTAGTTCCCAACCTTCAGTGCCCACCCCAGTGGAGAACAAAGCTTAGCCAGGTCATAGTGCTGCTGCTATAAGCCAGGGGAGGGTGGTTTCTTTGTTTTGTTTTGTTTTAAATTTCCAGCCAAAACCAAAGATTTCTTAATGATTGTATAAACTCAAAACAAACAAAAAAACCAAAGACAAGGGAAGTCTTCAGCATCGGTACAGTCTGTGGCGTCCTGGCAGCTGGAGGAGTGAGGCCTGGGGCAGGTGGGAACTTCCGAACGGATCCCAAGGGCCCTGCGCCTGCCCAGGAGTGTGCCCACGGGCGTGGCCTTGGACCTACCCCACTCAGGAGCCTGCTTTGAAATTGGTATTTCTGAGTCTCCAAACCAAAAGACAGAACTCACAGGTTCCATCATCCCCCGCCTCCCGCAGCAGCCAGGGCCTGGGCAGGGTGGGAGCTGCAGCTGGGCTGGCCTTGGACTCCACAGAGTGAACGGAAGTTGAAGGCAAAGGTGCAGGATTGGCTGCTCTGCCGGGTGCTTTAACCTCTGGGGGCTGGGCGAGTGCACGCCCCGGGCCCTTCTGAGCCTCTTTTCCTTCCCTTTTCCTTTTACTGGAACTGCTTGGAAGTGGCTGTCCTGTTGGTGAGAAAACGTGCAGAAAGATTATCAAGGTTTCCATTTTCTCTTACCGTCCTTACTAGTTGGTTTCCTTTTTGCAGCACCACTGTGCAACTATGCATTGTATTCCACAACCTTTTGTGCTAGGTAGATGCCTGTGACTTTTTAACTTGGGGGGAGGGGGGATTGCAAATGAAGGAACTTTTTACATGGATCTTTTTAATCTCAGTTGATTGGGGGCGGGAGGGGATTTGATTCTAGGGTCATACAAGCTCTATCCCAAAGCAAAATCCAAATGTTAATAATATTAGCCTGATGCAGATACCAAAGATAATTTCTTTCCTGCAGAACCTTAGACTTGTGTATTAAGTACGATTACCCAGCACTTGCATTAGTCTAACCTCAGTAATTCCAAAGCTTAGATGTATATTTTGGTATATTTCTGGGATATTAAAAAAAAAATGTCGTTTAACTTCTTGTTTGTTTCAGTGTAATGCCCTTAAAGTCATAGCATGAAAATGATTGAACTGTCCTATTCTTAGTAGTTTGAAATAATAGTATTTTTGTATGTTTTGGGTGTGTCTATGTATGTATTAACAGTTTTCACTGCCTAGGTGTTCATAATAAAAGAGAAAATGAAAAAAAATCCGAGTGTACATAATATTCAGTAATTATCTTCCACGTGTCAGTTGGGATCACATTTTCGCTGATTACTGCTCCTAGCTGGGATTTTGTTTTGCTTAAACCGAGTCGGTAATCGTGTTTTTCTGAAGCTGTTTTCTTCCTCTCTGTCTTTAAGTAGCTTACTTACCCCCATTTTCCCTCTCTTATTTTTTTTTCCCAAGTGTTGATTCAGGGGTGTTTTTCCACTGTTGTCAAGGGAGAGACCTGAGGCTGTTGGTGCCTTCGGTCCCCCCCAAACTTTCTGTTTCATGTCCTCTAAGATGCGAGCTTGAGTTACTCTTTGTGGAAACTGAAGATGTGGTGTAAATGATTCTTTCCCAACTCGTCCAGCAGCTTTGATGAGGCAGTGACGATTCCCGGGTCTCTCCCCCGTAGGTGACCCTGCAACCCGGGTGGCTGTTGCGGGTGGCTGTTGCGTGGCCTCGTGTGGCGTGGCCTCGCCCGCTGATAGGAACATAGGAACGTTTGATAAGAATCACCTGGACTTGGTTATCCAGATCCCCTGAGAGAAACACATTTCCTCTGTTTTGAAAACCTGAAACACAAACAATTTCCATGCTGGGGAATTACAGCTGACGTCTCCCGAGGCCCGAGGAAGTGGTGGGAACGTGAGCGGTGCTGTCTCCTTTTAAAAAAAAAAAGTGCCCTTTCCACCCCATCCCGTCTCCTGGGGCTGCCTGCCAGGGGCTGTAGGCTCGGGAGGGATTGTGTAGGTGACAGTGAGTCAGAATGAAATGGTAGAGTTTGTGTAGATGCATTTGTCTGCTGTAATTTTTTTATATATATTAAACCGACTGTACAGTTCATTTCTGTTGTAAAACATCATTAAACTGTTTTCCAAGTGGTTTTACATGTTTGACTTTCTTGGGAGTTCCTGTTGTGGAAGCTTATCGCACACTGTCTTACAGACTGCCCTGGGACTGGGGCCCCATGACTGCGCCAGCTCTGGCTTGCGCTGTGGCTGCTGCTTCTGCGCAGGCTCGTGGCACCTCTGGATGCAGTGGCGTGCTCTCCTGCAGAGCCCAGCCACGTTCTGTGTGCCCCAAGGAACAGGCCCTTGATGGATCCCGCAGGCGGACTCTTCGAAGCCCCATCTCTGCATTGGACTGCAGCGCTTGGGTTGAACTTGACTTTTCCTTGCCCCTGTAGCATTTCTCTCCAAGTCCGAGACATTCCTTCATGGTTGATGGAGGTGGGGAGCGTCTTTCTCTGAAGGCAGCTAATCCTGAGCCTGGCAGCTGCTCCTCCAGTTTGAAGCTTCCACTGGCTTGGTTAGACTACTTGATGCTCAATGTCCATAGATACAAAGATAGGTCAAAATGTTTCTCAAAAATGAAATGAGAAAATGATATGAAAATTTTGGATATGAAAATTTCTTAAAATGCATGCATACTTTTTCTTATTTGTTTTTCATGAACTTTATAAGATCTCATCAGTGTGAATTTCACAGTTGTTTGGCACCAAAAGAAACCTATGTTATTATTCCATTTCCTAAGTACCCATATAAAATATACTGATGTTCATGAAAAGGAAAACTTGAGTCTTAAATGACTTTCCCACTGAGCAAAACAAACAAAAAATCGGCCTGAGGCCCGGCGCAGTAGCCTAGCGGCTAAAATCCTCACCTTGCACATGCCTGGATCCCATATGGGCACCGGTTCTAATCCTGGTGGTCTTACTTCCCATCCAGCTCCCTGCTTGTGGCCTGGGAAAGCAGTCAAGGACTGTCCACAGCCTTAGGACCCTGCACCCATGTGGAAGACCTGGGAGAGGCTCCTAGCTCCTTGCTTCTGGTCAGCACAGCTCCAGCCTTTGCAGCCACTTGAGGAGTGAATCAACAGACAGAAGATCTTCCTCTCTGTCTCTCCTCCTCTCTGTATATTTGACTTTCCAATAAAATTAAGTAAATCTTTAAAAAAAAAAAAAAAGGAAAAGAAAGAAAACTCTCAGCCTGTTGAGGGCAAGAGGGAACGTGCCAGTCCTGGTGGACCCCTGAGCCGGCGGCTGGAGAGAGCGGCTGTCAGGCTGTGCCTGCCCTCCTGTGCTGGGAGCAGGTGGGGAAACATTCCGGGCCCCCTCTGCTCCTTCATCGAAGCACCGCTCATTCATTCTCACTTCGTGTTTATATAGCTGGCACTCAGTTTTGCAGCTTTAAAATACTCTCAACCTAAATAATGTTGTATAGACTGGCATGTTCTCTCACAGAAAGATCTGAGCAAGTGAAACCCTCCGATCACATCCTAGGAAATCAGGATGTGCTGCTGCCAGCTTCATTTTCGTTTCTGAAGACTTATTTATTTGAAAAAATAACAGAGAAAGATCTCCCTTCCAATGGTTCATTCCGCAAGTGGCCCTGTTAAGGAGACAGAAACTCCACCCAGGTCTGCGAGCCACATAGCTGCTGGATGAAAAGTGGAGCAACCAGAACTCAAACTGGTGCTCCAGTAGAGTGGTATATACAGCTTAAGCCACTGTGCCACAGCGTGAGCCCCAGGGCCAGTCACTTTAATAGCTGCAGCAGACTTAGTTGCACAGCCCGATAAGCAACAGAACTGGGCGTCTGAACTGCCATGGACGCCTCTTGTCTCAGTCGCCCATGACTCACACGTGCGTGGCAGCAATGAACGTTGTTCCTGCAGAATCCCCAAATGTCAGGGACTCCTTTTTTGAAAAGAGTCACTGCACAGGTCTCAGGAGTCCATGTGTTGGCCAGGAAAGCCAAAAGAAATCCTGTTGAGAGGAAAGCCCTGTGTCTGTCCCTCCCCGTCCCCCCAGCCCTGTGGCCTGAGATGTTCTGTGTCACAATGTCACCCTCCTGTTTGCTCACAATGCAGCATGGAAGTCCCGTCCCATCATCTGCTCTGGGTCCTGGGGTAAGGCCCAGGCTTTCCTGACACCACCACCCCATGCACTGTCCCCTGTCCCAGGGCACAGCTGGCCAGCCTTGGTGCACTCTTCACTCTGCCTGGCTTTATTGTGGGCTGCTGGCCTGTGCATTTGGAAGAACTGTCCTGTGTCCTGGGACTCTGCAAGGGAGACCTGCCATCATGGGCTTCTCGACAGAAATCAAGCTCAGAGTAACAGCCTGTGTTCATGGAGACATTTATTATGCAAAGTAGCAAGACCAGCAAGCCAGTATAACTTAAATCCCGGCAGGACAAAGAGGCTTCTCCATCCAGGGCCTTGTGCCCTAGAATTATACAGCAGTGTCTCAGGAGGGACATTGTGGTGTCTGCCATGATGCCACTGCCCACTTGGGGTCATCCTGAGGTTCATGGGGTGCCAGGTCTTCCTTTGAGGCCTTTGAAGTGAGGAGTTTGTCATGCAGTCAAAAGGCAGAGGGACGTGGGGGAGGGACACAGTTCTGCTCTCCATGCACTTAGCCCAGCCTCGGCAATGACACCGCCGTGGCCACTGCACCTGTTTGTAAACAGCTCATTGCCTAGGCACCTGAGCTCCATCAAGGCAAAGACAGTCCCCGTGGTGTCTGGTATGCAGATTCCATGGTATGGAATGTGGGCCCCATGAACAGAGGCCCCTTTCCTAACCACTGCCCCACACCTAGACCATCCCTGGTGAACAGCCCTCTGCCTTGGGCACCTCTGGCAGGTGCACATGGGCCAGTGCTTCCATCATAGGTACCACTTGGCCCAATTACAGTTAACACCGAAATGAGGGGAAGGCTGACAATGGAAGGAAGCCAAGTTTACAGCGCCCGCAAAGCCACTCTAATACGACAGAACTGTGGAAGATATGCTGTGGTCTGGGGGTTCTCCGGGGAACTTTACAAAACACAGATTTACAAATGATCCACATTAGAGTGTCTGTCTCCCGGGTAAGAGCACAGACCAGGGATAGGGGTGGGAGGTGTGGAGCCCCCTTAAAGAATACAGGGACTGTACTCTGTGGGTGCTGATTTGGAACTGGCTGTGACAGTGCTATAACCCAAAGCATCCTATTCATCAGGGACAGTCCTCTGGTGAGCCCGGTAATAAATGCTTTGTCCAATGCTTGCCACAAACTGGGCATGTGCAGGTGGGGCCTGTGAGTGGCCCAGCCCTGTGGCTGTTAGCGAGGGGGTAGGGCCTGCATGTGGAGGGCGTCATAGGTGTCTTTGGTGGCCGTGCTGAGCCCCTGGTGAAGACAGAGAGAGAGAGAGTGGTCAGGAGTCAGCCAAGCGCAGCAGATGTCCCCGCAGCCCGAACCCCAGCCATGACCTCCTGGGAGGGAACCCCGGGTCCTGCAGCTGAGCGACCTGGACTAAGGGAGCAGCAGAGTGACAGCTTCTGGGTCCCTCACAAACAGCTTGGTAGCAACCTCTTCACTACCCAGATTCTCATCCTTCCCAGCTTCCCTGGTGCTGGACCCTACGGCTCTTGGACCCAGCCAACTTCCTGTTGGACAGACGTGAGGAGGGGTCTAGGTGTGCTGCAGAGAATCTGAGGTCCCTGGGAACCTGGCTTGACCGGAAGCGGGGACCTGTCAGAGAGGAGGTACCACGTGGCTCCTCCTGGGGCACCCTGCCTGCTACACTGCTGGAAAGAAGCCACTCACAGCCTAGGTTCTGGGGCTCCTGGAGGAGAGGATCCTGTTTTAAAGATATAGGTTGACAGTTCTTCATTTGCATAATTGCGTGCAATGGTTTGCATAAACCAGGCACCTGACTACAATAACATTTTGTTTTTGAGGTTGTAGGATTTTTCTCCTCCCATCTTCCCTCCCCACCCCACCCCCTCATTTTATTAGGCCTGTTCTGTAAGGGCCCAACCCAGCAGACCCACAAGCAGGAAGTCACCTCTTCATCTCTGTCTTTGTACCCTTAAGAAGATGCTACATTTCCCCTGCAGCCACTGCCGTCCACCTGTCCACCTGCCGAGGCCAGACAACACACCTGTATCCAATGCCTTGGGGCTGGCAACAGGTAATGTGCTGAATGTTCAACTCCCAGCCCTGCCTCGGGGTTATTGGCTGTGGAGTTGCCACTGGCCTGCACAGACAACCCTGGGCTTGCCCCTGTCCCGCTGGCAACAAGAACCAGTGGCACCAACAAGTAGAACTTGGAGAGCCTCGTCGCCCATTTTCACACAGCACTGCCCTGCAAAGGAAGCTGCAGCTCTTACCTGGTAAAGGCCATCGTGGCCTTTGCCTCTGCGCCGCTGGTTCTTTGAGAAAGAAATGAGAAAAGAGTTAGATCGCCAGGCAGTCAGCAGTGGCCTTCCTGCTCAAGGGCCCCCGTCCTGTGCCTCTCTGGCCCCCGTGGGTACTGGGTGCCTTCTGGCCCTCCTGGAACCTCACTCCCCTCTCCCCTGGCAGTGGGGCCGGCATGAGCATCTTAACTCCAGCAGGGCACACAGTTCTCAGTGATTGTTACCGGCATCATAGTAAGCCACACCACAAAGCACTGGCCGGGCCGGCCGTGAGGACACGCGGTCTGTGCGGGTGACCAGGTCCTTAGCTGATTATTCCTCACTCTGGCCATTTTGCAGTGCATCATTGCGTACACACAGCTACAACTGCCAGAGCAGCTGGGTTTCTTGTCAGCACTTCCCCGGTGTCCGATGCGCTGCTCCTCTGTTGGCAGCCCCCCGCAGGGACATTCGCAGTGGGCAGGAGGCAAGGCTGGGCCAGGAGGCCTGCAGCAGACATAGCTCTTAAGCAACAGCAACACTGAAGGTCACTGCATATCGGGCTAAGCCTCCTCCTCGGGCACTGACAACCGTAGGGATGCCGGTTCCGGTCCCAGCTGCTCTACTTCCCATCCAGCTTCCTGCTAATGTGCCTGGGAAAGCAGCAGAGGCCAGCCCAAGTGCTTGGCTCCCTGTCACCCACAGAGGAGACTGGGCTGCTTCAGGTTCCAGATTTCAGCCTTGCCCAATCCCAACTATTGAAGATTTGAGAGTGAATTAGCAGTTGGAAGCTGCATCTTTGTCTCTCTCCCTTTCAAATTAATTATTTAAAATTGTTTAAGGTAGCACGTACCTCGCCTTTCACTCCAATCTCACTGTAGGCTTCCGCCATTTTGTCCTTCTGCAGTGCCTGAGGGGAGAAGACGGGGAGACACTGATGTGGCTGGCTCAAGAAACGCTGGGCTCCTCCTACAGCTTGGCAGAGTGCCCCCCACCATCAGGAGCAGGTGCACCCAGGGCAACCACTGAAAAACCATCACGTCACACCCAGGTTGGAGAGGTTGACCCCTGACCCTCAGTCACAGGAAGTACTTGGGTGGCTTCCCCAGCCCCCAGGCCCATGAGGCCCCCTCCTGCTCCACTCCCAGAGAAAGGGGCTGCCGCCCTGTTGTGGCCCATCTCCACCTCACAGCCCTCTTGCAGGCCCACGGAGCGGGAAACCCCAGCTGTAGGCTCCGTAGCTGCAGACAGAGTAGAGCTCGAAGGAGACAGCGTGCAGTGGGAGATGGGGGAACCCTGCCTCCTCCAGGCCCCCCAGGGATAGCAAGGCCAAGGAGAAGAGCATGGAGTACCAGCCCTCCTATGACCCTTCCCATGGCCCGGGCAAGGTGAGAGCTCTACTCACATTGTACAAGCCTTCCTGGGGGTTCTTCCTTCTCTGTTGGCAAAGACATGGGGGAGAGGGACGAGGGAGAAGTTAGAATGGGAGAAACAGAAATCCAGGACGCAGGTGCAGCCTGCCCCTCCCTCCACCTCCCCACCCGCCTCCCCGGGGTCAGTGCTCACCACCCCCTTTCCTGCACTCCCCAGCTTGGCTAAGACCACCGGAGGGGAGCAGAATCGCCCTGGCTCCTGCTGGCAGATGCACAGGGGTAGTGTGCGAAGTTTACCTCTCCCTGGCCTGGCCCCGCGCAGGCATGGTTCTGCACTTGTTACAAGCCCACCAGGTGACAGAGACCAGTTACCAGCCATTGCTCAGTTGGTCCTACTGAGAAGCCCGTGCCCTTATAGTCCCCTCACAGTCCAGTTAGGAGGGGAAAAGAGTTGAGGTAGGAGGCAGGGGTCAGGGTAGAGAGGTGATGCGCTACCCACACTCCAGCATCAACACATGCCTCAGGGGGCCTGCGCAGCTGCAGCCAGAAGCACCAAGGACCACAGGGCAGCAGCAGCCAGTCCAGCCCTGGCCTCTGACCGGAGCCCTGCTCCCTAGGGGACCCACCTATGCTGGCCACATCCAGCTGCTCCCCTCATCATACACAGTAGAGTCTGCGAACCCACGCCAGACCTAAAACCCCCAGAGGTAGCCATGACCCCCCGTGGCTGGCCCTCCCTGTATGAACTTGACATCCAGGCTATCCTGCTGTGGGCATCCTGGGGGTCCGAGCAATACTGTGAGCTCCTTGGCGGGTGGGGCCTGGAGCATGGGGTTGGCACAGGCTGCACAAGGCAGCAGATGGGGCCTCCAGCCACCATTAGGGGCGGGTTCCATGGCGGAGCTTGCAAGTGTCATGGAGTAGCGTGCAGCTGGGCTTAATCTGTGCACAGGGGCAGAGGAGGGCCTGCCCACCTGCATCCCTCCCATCTCGGGGTCCCGGCCTCGTCTTTTGTCCAGCACATCATACTCCTCTCTTCGTCCAAGATTGAGCTCCTAAAACACAGGGAAAGTGTCAGACACAGCAAAGAGGGCATTCAAAGGTCGTGGCCAGAAGTACCAGGGAGCTGGAGAGTGGGCGTAGGGAATATGTCGAAGTAGCCCATTGGAGACTTGGAGCTCAGAAGCCTTGACAATGAACACATCATCATGAGTGGGACCAGGGTCTCCAAAGGCCCCCACCCCAGGACATCTTCACAGGGGTGTCCCGGAGAGGCTTATGCACCAAAGCCCAGCAGGATGGGAGCCATGCCCTTTGGCCAAGATTTCAAGGTGCCCCCTCCCTATCACTCAGCCTTAGCCCATGGCTGACGGCTCCAGGACAGGTGCTGGACCTCATCCGGGGTCCCTGAGGCGTGAATACCTCCCAGCACCCACAATGCATGTACCCTCCCCCGGGCTGCCTTGCCCAGCGCCAACCGCAGTGGATGGAACCTGGAGCCTCAAGTTCGGGACCTGGGAGAAGCCGGCCCCTACTTCCTTCCCTCCCCCACCTCCCCCAGGGCCACTTACATTGTAGAGCTGCGTTTGGCCCTGTGGGGCCATGGGGATGGCTTCACCCCTGCCGAACTGGAACGGAGAAAGCCAACACGTCACTGCCCCGCCCAACCGCTGTGCTCCCCAGGCCTCACCCCTCCCGCCCAGGACCAGTCAAGGCCCAATGAGCATGCTCACCGCTGTGGTACTCAAGGGCCGCCTCCCAACTCCCGCCCCGGCCCCAGAGCTATTTTTCTCCAAGGGCTGGAAGGACCATATCTGGTGGTCCAGCACACAGACACCACGCACCCCGGGGGACCCATGCAGATGCTGGAGCCCACCCTACCTTGGTCTTTCTCCAGGTCTCACTGTTTCAACTGCAGGGTTGGGGTAGGGGCTCAAGTAGCAACACGAAGGAAGAACATCTCCCAGCTCCATCATCAGCCCGCTGCCAGCTGCCAGCACCCTGCCCTGGTACCCTCTGAGGTGCCCACTTTTGCAGAGCCCTTCACTGTGGCATCCAGGGCCAGGCTCTCCCTTCTACCTAGATCTGCTTAGCCAGGCACCTACACCCACCCCTCTGCTTACCTGGTATATATTCGTGGCCTGTCCTTGCTTTGCCCATGAACACCAAGCCCCCAGCACCATCCAAGCTAAAACCTCTCTGAAAATCCACCCTCCTCCTGACCCTAAGCCCGGAAGCACCCACCTTGACTCTCAAATACAGGGCGGTGATGATGACACCGTAGAGGAAGAGGATTCCGTCCAAAAGGTAGCAGAGTTTGGGATCCAGCAGCCCGAAGCTCTGGGCCTCTGTGTCAGGAAATGTTAGTTGGTCAGCCAGCTCCAGGTGACAAGAACATGTCCCCCCCACCCCGACCCCAGGGCAAGGAGATGAGATCCGGTTCCCATTCCTCAGCAGGATGACCTGGTCTCTGTTCTCCCCACCCCAACAACTTCCAGTCTACTCCAGTGGCTGAGGGATGGAAATGAGAGGAACGGTAGAACTGTGCCCTGTGGCGGCACCCAGACTAGGTGGTGGCCCCTGGGCCCTGCCCCACCTTCCGGCCGGGGCTGGGGAGGGTGGTCGCAGAGCCTGGGCGGCCTGGAGAGGTTTACTCTGTGTCCATCTGTCCCTCAGGACAGTGGGATGCTGGAGAATGCTCCCCTCCTGCTCCCTGCTTCCCTGCTGCCAGGCTCCCTCTCAGCAGGCAATGGGCTGCTTGGAGTGTCCTGGGGGCTGCCCTGGCGCCTGCCCACCCAGTCCTAGCACCGTGGCTTCAGGGAGCAGGGAGGTGTGGCTGTCAGGCTGCACTGTGCCTCTGGCAACTGAGTTTTACACCAGTGTGATACCTGTGCCAACCCCTCGGCGGCAGGGCCAGGGCTCCCCCTGGCGGCCAGCTGCTGGCCCATGCCATGGTAGGGGAGCCAGTCTCGGCTTCCAAAAGGCTTTGGGTCTTGCTCACCAGCTCTGCCACATGTACAGGTTACCTACCTTCTTTCTTTTCTTTATTAAAGATTGATTTGTTTTCCTTGGAAAGTCAGATATAAGGAGAGGAGGAGAGATAGAGAGAAAGATCTTTCAGTCGCTGATTCACTCCTCAAGCGGGCACAAGGGCTGGAGCTGAGCTGGTGTGAAGCCAGGAGCCCAGAGCCTCCTCCAGGCCTGCAGTGAGGGTGCAGGGTCCCAAGGCTTTGGGCCACCTTGGGCTGCTTTCCCAGGCCACAAGCAGGGAGGTGAATGGGAAGCAGGGCACCGGGATTAGAACCAGTACCCATATGGGATCCCTGGCATGTGTAAGGCGAAGACTTTAGCCGCTAGGCTATTGTGCCAGGACCTCTACATTCTTTCAACTGTACTTCTGCTGGAGTGAAACCAAAGCATTTCTTAGGGGGAGAGGGTGTCCTGGGCCAGACACTGCTGTAAAGTAGGATCATGTGCAAGTCCACCTAACAGTACCACCTAGAAACCTAAGGTTTCGCACACAGTAAGCCCAGGTCTGAACCCTCTCAACCCTAACCCCAGCCCAGCGCTGCCTTTCCTTTCCCTGCTCCAAGCTACGGAAGCAGGTGGTTTAAGGCTGCATCTGCACCCGGAATCCCCGCTGCATTCCCAGAAATCCTCTGCCTGTGGCTCCAACCCTAAAGCAAGATCCTTCCGCCCCAAGTGGCGCAGCTGATCTCTTAGCAAACATCCCGTGGCTGCTGCTTAGCAGCCACGAGCAACCCAGCCACTGGGAGAAACATCCAAAGTCCTCAGACCAGGACCCAAAAGGCAGCGCTTTCTCCCGGTCCTGCTCTTCCCACTGGCTCCTCCCAGAGTGCACCTGCCAGCTCACTGCTTCCACCCAGCACCCACAGCAATCTCGTGTGAGCACCATCATATCACCTGTGCCCCAAGTGAGCTTTCTCTGGGAGAGATGCAGGAGGGAGAGCACAACCCACAAAGCTTTGGGAGCCTGCACATGTGTGGGAGACCTGGAGGAAGTTCCTGGCTCCTGGCTTTGGATTGATGCAGCACCGGCCGTTGCGGTCACTTGGGGAGTGAATCATCGGACGGAAGATCTTCCTCTCTGTCTCTCCTCCTCTCTGTATATATCTGACTTTGCAATAATAAAAATAATAAATAAATAAAAGGACAATCTGCCTGTCACACTTGGTGGAAGTGAGCACTTAAAATGATCATCTGGGTTGGGAGGAAGGGTGTTAAGTGCTGCTTGGGACACCTCACATCCCGTATCAGGGTGCTGGTTCGAGTCCCAGTTGCTCCACCTCCCATTCAGCTTCCTGCTGATGCATCCTAAGAGGCTGTGGGTGATGGCCCGTGTGCTTGAACCCCTGCCTCCCACGTGGGAGCCCTGGAGGGGGTTCAGGGCTCCTGGCTTCAGCCTGGCCCAGGCCTGGCTGTTGCAGGAGCCAGGATGGGGTGGATGGGGTGACGGTTGTAAACCAGTAGATGGAGGCGTGCACTTCTTCCTCTCTTTCCCCACCACACTCTATGCCCACATTCTGTCTTGCAAGTGGATAAAAATAAACGTTTGTAAGAACCATGCTTGTATGGTGAGAGGGGTAAAGATGATCTTTCTTACAGGTGAAGGATGGGTGTATGCATGTGCCCATGTCAGCTGTTGCTGGGATATTTAACTTCATGCACAATAAGCTGGAGCCCCCTGCCTTGTAGCGGGGCACCAGGAGTGGGCCCTGCTAGACGCCTGTGGAATGGGGGGTTCAGGAGGTAACCAGAGCCGATCCACAAGTCTGCAAATCCTGTTCATTGTGTCCAGAAGGGCCGTGAGTCTAACTAGCCCCAGGAAACTACTGTCTCTGGCCCTTCGCCACCTTCAGAAAAGCCCAACTTCAGGAAGTTCCGTGGCCGTGACACTGACCATAAACAGGAGGATGTTGGAGGTGTCTGATGACAGCCTGGGGAGATGTCTGTCCTGATAGAAACTGGCATTGCCAGGAGACTTATTCACAGTTTTGGTGTTGATTCATTTATTCTACTTGAAAGGCAGAGGACCAGAGGGACAAGCAAGAGAGATCTTCAATCCATTGGTTCACTCTCCTAAATGCCTGAAACAGCCAAGTCGGGAACGCAGAACCCAGCGAGGTCTCCCACACGCAGGGCAGGGGTGCAAGCACTCGAACCAAGTGCCTCCTCAAGGATGCTGCTGCCTCCCCAAAATGCATTAGCATCAAGAAGTGGAGGCGTCGGGACTCAGGTCTGCCAGCTGTTGAGGATGCAGCCATTGCCAGCAGCAGCTTAACCTGCTGTGTGTCCACAGCTGCTCCAGAGAGCCAATTCACTTTCCTTGTTTGTCTGTCTCCAAGCCAGATTGTGTGCGAGCAGAGGGCAGGTCCCAGACAGCCTCATGCTGCCTCATAGCGTGAAGCCACTTGCACCTGCCCGCCATCGGACCCTCCAACAAGACTCCTCCTGCTACCAATCCTGCTGAAGAACCTGGTGCCTACTCCTCTCGAGCCAGGAGGGCTGCCTCTCATCTGAACCCTACAATTATCTCCTGCACCTGATCGAGTCCCATTCCCATGAGTGTCCAGAAGGCAGCAGTGTGAGCTATCATTAGACCTAATTCACAGGTGGATAAACTGAGACCAGCAAGGACCACCGCAGGCAAAGGCAGATGGCAGTGTCCCATCTCCTGACTACAGGTGCTATTCCTGGCCCGGTGACATGCTTAGCGCTGTGTTCCCCTTCTCTCTACCCCACAGCAGGTTCTGGAAAGCATAGATGCTTCCTGCGGGTTCTGCTTGTTGCTTCCCGCTTAGCACGTCACAAACACCCTGAGAAGAGGAAGACCACAGGCCTGCGAACAAGCACGTGACACACTCACTCAGAGCCTGCCTCTCCCTGGCCTAGCACCTCTCTGGCCTCCATCTGCAAACGGAGCGGGCTCAAGGCTGACTGTTGCTAGGGCAGCAGCGCAGAACAGAGAGATGATGGGAGGGCAGCGCCCTGCACCCCATGTGCTATGTCCATGGGTGTCTGGTGGCCCCCCAGGCCGCTGCAGAGGCTCTGGAGGTACGAGCAGCAGCAGGAGTGAACAGGTCAACCCTCCCGCCCCTCCTTGCTAGGTTCGCCAGCTCAGGTGTGCATGAGAGGGTTTCTGAGGCCCAGTTCCTGCTCCCCTTCTGATCCCTGTTTCCTGCTGGTGCCCACCCTGGGAGGCAGCGATGGTAGCTCAGGGACTTAGATTCCGGCCGACCACACACAAGCCCGTGGCTTCTGGCTTCAGCATGGCCCAGCTCCAGGCTGTCATGGGCATGTGGGGAGTGAGCCAGCAGATGGAAGACCCCCCTGTTTCTGTATGTCTTTGTCCCTCTGCCTTCCAAATGGAAAATGAAAACAAATCACAATTTTAAGTCCAACCACAAACCCATACACTTGTTCCCACTTTAATAGGAGGAATAAACTTAGCCTCCCCAGAAAGAGCACGCCTTTTGAGGGTTACCAAGCTGGGAGTACAAGTCCCGGCTCTGCTACTGTGTGACCACAGAGCATTCATAGCTGCCTCCCAGGTGCGTCACCCTGAAAAGGGGTGAGCTTGTAAGTACCCACGGGGGCTGATGGCACCAACAGCCGTCACAGTAGCCGTCAAATCCAGGTGGGGACAGCCCGCTTCCAACTCCCCTGACTTCCTCCTCTTTGCAGCCTTCACTCTGAGTCCAGGGTCGTGCTGTTGGCCCGACCCATCCACAGGCTCAGACAACTCGTGACGACAGGAGAGGCACAGGGTTATGAAAACAGGAAATCACATGCCTTCAGGAAGACAGAGGCAGCAGCTGGGGGAGCCTGGCACAGCCCCAGGGGGCACTCGGCCCTCTCCTCGGGCCTTGCTGCCTCTCATGGCACACTTTCACTGCAGCAAGGGAGACACCTGCTAGACACAGTCATAGTGATAACCTCGAGAGGGTTTGTTCATCCCGGGAACCACGTGGGAGTTTTCTCAGCCTGTCTTCCCAGTGACTTCATGCACAGCGTGGGGAAATGGAGCCTTTAGAGAGTTTGTCCATGCCAAGGTAGAACCCAGGTTAGGATCCATTGCTCAGGTTCTCACCACTACGTAGTATAGACTTGGACACCCTGCAGGTCCTTGTCACTGGGGCAGGGGTTTCTACCAGGCTGTGGCATCACTCCTTTTTTGAGGCTCAAACTGTTAGAGCAGGTGCCATCCCAACTCTACAATAGCCATTGTGTTAGCTGTGAGGCCCAGGGAGTCCCCGAGTCCAGATGACCTGCTAGGAAATTCAAGGTCAGGGACCCACACCTTCATCAGTCAAAACCACAAAGCCTGACTCACCTGGAGACACCTGTTCTCTTTGACCTGCAGAACAGGTTTCATTACTGGTGCCCCCTTGACTTTGGCATAGCCTCCTCAATGCCTTTGTCAAGTGCTAGATTTCAGACTCAAATTTCATTTGTAAAGTTTATCATCTGATCACAACTAACTGCCCATTACAGGAGAAACTTCAAAAAGTGTGTTGAAAAGGACATTGTAAGTTTATTCAGGTGAAAACAATGTTCAAAATCGATGCATATGAGGGTCTTCAAAGAGTTCATGAAGACTTCATACTAGGCGAAAATGATGATGAATTCCAAAATTCCTCATTTGCACCAAAATAAACTTGCCCTTTTAATTTTAATTTTCCATGAAATTGCTAGAGATTCCCACAAAGATTCCAAGGGAATGGTTTGATTTTCTAGGCATCACAGGATAATGGATGATGTTTTCCATCTTACATTTTTATTTCCATTAAAGTTGTTATGATGTGTGCAATACTTTCGTAATTTTCCCCATTCCAACACAGATGCTATTCATACAACGACACACTGCCTGCCTGTCAAAGGGTCTATACTTTATAATCATTCTGTATCAAAACTTAGGGGGTCTAGTGTCATGGTGTAATAGGTCAAGCCTGCACCTGCAGTGTCAGCATTCTGTATGGTAAGGCCTGGCTGCTCCACTTCTGATCCAGCTCCTTGCTAATGCACCTGGGAAAGGTGAAAGATGGCCCAAGTCCTTGGATCCCTGCACCCACGTGGGAGACCCAGAAGAAGCCCCTGGCTCCTGATTGGCCCAGCTCTGGCCATTGCGGCCATTTCGGTGTGAACCAGCACATGGAAAAATCTCTATTTTTTTTTCTGTGTTTCTCCTTCTCTCTATAAATCTGCCTTCCCAATAAAAATAAATAAATCTTTAAAAAAATTTTACCCTCAATTTTTTTCTATTAATCTCTATTTTAACATATTTTGCTGTTTTACGTATTAATCTTTCCTAGTTTCCCTGAATTTTCTTTTTAATGATTGCCTAATAACCTTCTATTCCATATACACACATCAAACAACACAACCTATAGGTATGCATGGGTATTTGCACACACAAACACAGGTGGTGAGCAATGCACACGTATGCTCTGCTCTACACGCATCCACACGCAAACACTCACACACACAAACGGTCTCATTCTTCCCTTCTTGTAACACACGCAGCAACCTGGACCTGTGGTTTTCCAGGACGGAGTTCCTAAGAGTCGTGGGTGCAGCACACGTGCTCAGCCTGAGGTCCCTCTTGGGCACTTGGTTTCATTTAATCAGAGCAAGGACTGGGAGGCGTGAGCTGGGCAGATGGCATTTGCTCTACTTTGTAGATGAAGAGGCGGAAGGCCGAGGAGGTGAAGCGATCCGGGCCCTGCCATGCACAGCCATGCGGTACACAGATGAGAACGTCTGTGTGCTCTCCCCACCCGCTCCAGCGCGGAACAGCAGCCTGCTGGAAAGAAACGCACTCTGGCTCAAGCCATTTCTCTGAATATGTAGCTTAGTCTACAGACTAGGTCTCGCAGTTTACAGAGACAAATGTACACAATTGTTTATTGGACCATTAGCAGAAGCAAAAGTAAAAAAATAAAAACAATGTGTAGCAGTTAAGAACAGCAGGCCTGTGTGTGTGTGTGTTCCTACAGAGAGCGCCTCACTAATGCAGATTAAAAACAAAAAAACAACCTAGAAACAAAGCAAATCTTGGTGTGTAATATGTGCATATACCAAGGACATGTGGAGGCAGTTCACACACCGCATAGAAGCGTGTCTGCGCGGAGTGTCTGTAGTGATGACAGAGTTCAGCGGCTGCTGGTGCTGGCTGCCCAGCCCGGGGAAATGCCTCAAGCCGCTGTGTAGCACTTGACAGATGGCAAAATGGGGGAATCTCATGTTACATGTGTGTTACAAGAACAATGTGTTTTAAATAAACAACCTGGTTAAAACATGCGGCTAGCTACTCATCCACAGATGTTGACAGTTACCGCCGCAGAGCTAGCCAAGGAAGTGGCAAGTCCAGAGACTCGTAATCATTTTCGACTTTGCACCTGTTCCTACTTTTCAAACTGAAGGATTACTACTAAGAGCACTCAGAAAACCAACCAATGATCTTCACCCCGAAACTAAGGACCTGTGAGCAAGCAGCACGGTTTGCGGTGAACCTGGCTGAATCGGTTCGGTATCCTTCTGCTGACCCCAGCCCCAGTGGGCTGTTGCTACCAGTGGTCTCTGGGGACTGCAATGACCTGCGAATGCGGACGTGCAAGCAGGGGCTGCGGCTCATTACTACCAGCGGTACAGACACAGAGGCTTTCCCGGAGCAAGGCCCAAGGCCTCCTCCAGGCTCTGAGCGCCAAACCGGCCAGGAGAAGCAAACCAGCCTGCCAGGAGGGAAAGACCGGTATGCCCAGCAGGCGCGTTTACCGGTCCGCAGACAAAGCTGTCCGGGACGCATCACCAGGCTGGATGGGGTGGGGGAGGCACGGGCTAGCCCTGCTCCTCTGCCCCCTCCGCAGCCGTGATCCAACCCCCTATCCCCCGTGCTCGCCCCTCATACGGGCTGTGGGACGGCCTGGCTGGCCCCTCGGCTCCAGCCTGCCGAGGGTGCCCGCGGGAACCCAGGAAGGGAGCCCCCCGGCGCGGTTCCCCCTTGCCTCAACACAACGTCACTTTGATGTGAAGCAGACACCTGGCGGGACTCCTCTTCGCAGGACCTGGGAGCCAGGCCGGAGCCCCGGGGGCCGCGGCCACGCTCGGCCCTCCACCCCAGTCTCCCCACGGCCCCGCACAGCCTGCGGGGGCTCCCCAAGCGCGGCGGGCGCTGGCGCGCGGTAACCGGGGCCGCAGCTCCCGCCCCCACCCCCGGGCCGCCGCGGCTCCTCGCTCGAGGTTTCCTGTCGAGCGCAGCCATCCAGGCCGGGGTTATCACCCAAGATCTCCCATCTGAGCCGCTCCCACCCTCGGCGTCCGCCCCCACTGCGGTCCCCGGGCCCCCGAACCGCACCCGCCCCCGCTCCCTGCGCCGAGGAGCCGGCCCAGGGCTGGGAGCCCTCGGGGGCGGCCGGTTCGGGGCTGCTCCGCGGATCTCAAGGGGAAGGGGGAGGCGGCTGAGACGGGAGGAGAGGGTCGCCCCTGGGGCCTGGCTGGGTTACGGACAGCGGCCGCGGAAGAGCCGGCGGCCAGGGCTGCGCTGCACCAGGAGGGCGGGGGGTCCTGCACCGAGGCCGCCCGGCCCCCTGCATCCTCCTCTTGTGGGAAAGAGGGAGGAAACCCGGGGTCTGCCGGCTCTCATTTGCTCGGGGGACTCCGGCGGCGTCAAAGCTGCTTTGACTTCGGAGCCCCCAGCATCCGGTGTTTGAGTGTTCCTGCTACGTGGGCGCCCAGCCAGTGGGACCCTGACTCAGTCTCCCCCCGAGTCTGGGGCCGAGTTGTTTCCCGCACCCTGCAACTCAGACATTAGAGGCGATAACTGGGAGCAGATGGGGAGATGGAGGACCGAAGAGGCAGCAATGACTGTTCTGGGGATAGGTCTAGAAGGTTCTAAAATTGTGTCCAGCCCATCTGGATGTTTGCAGCAGGTGCCTTGAGTGTGGGCAGCCCCAAAGCGCGGTCTCTCTCTCTCTCTGTTTCTCTCTCTCTCTCCCACCCTCCCTCCTGGGGATAGAGCAAGCCAACAGAGAGACTCGGGGTCGGCGAGGACTGGGATTTACAGGGTTGTCCAAATTTTCTAGCATCAGTGTGCAGCCCCATGGGGACACCCTACCCTGCTTTAAACATTCCTAACCACGACAATCCTGGGATTTGTCTTTCTCCCTGCATCCCCGCTTTCTTCAAAAGCCATCTTGGTATCTGGCCTGGAAGCCATTCTTCCTCTAACATGTCCTGGCAGATTCCGAGGGCAGGAGTGAGGTGCGGGTCCTGCTGGGGGAGCAGGTGCAGAAGTTTGACGCAGAAGCAGCAGCAGCAGCTCTCAGCTCCTGGTATGGCGCCGCAGGCTGCTCTGCTCGGAGCTGTGCAGAGTAGGGTGGGGGAGCCTGGCCAGCCTGTGACCTGCTTTAGTGCCCCCTTGAAGCCAAGGAGATCAAGAACAGTTCCCACACAGCCGCAGTGATCAGCAAGGGAATATGCAGAACCCAGCCAGCATCCTGGCCCTGTGTAATCTTCCCTGATATATGATGCACGGAGACGGAAGAAGCAAAATCCCTGTCACCCCTGGAAGAACACTGCTGTGAGTGCAAGTCAGCGCCAGAGAGCAGTGGCGGTGCTCCACAGTCCCTAATACTGCCCCGAGCTCCCCGACTGGACAAAGGCCCTTGCTCCTTCCCCCTTCGTCCCTCCATCACCCTTCTAGGCTTTCGCCTTCCTCTCTCGTGCTGGCACCAACTTCAGAGGCACTCCTTGTTTCCAAATGCAGAGGACACTTTGTCACGCCCCAGAATTCATTCTTTCTAGAAGATTAGCTGTGTTGCTTCTGTCCCGGTTTCTAGTCATTTAGTTTCTGCAAGTGCAGCCAACTCTATGTAGGCAACAGCCGGACCAGGACTTACATAATTACACAATGGTTGACTGATCCATTCATGATTACGAATGCAGTAAAATGACTGAGTTTTGCACCTAAACATTTCAAGAGATGGAAACTGGAGAGCTCATTTTTATAGGAGCCATGGTCAACACCTCACCCTTCCATAGGGAAGTCACTTGGCCCCCTAGTTTGTTCCCCTCGGGAATGAAGCTATTAATGTAATCATTTTTATTATTCTACTAATGATACAAACTCCTTCCAGCGCTGCAGTGTTTAAAGCTCATTCGGAGAAAACCCACAAAGGGCTGGTCTCATGGAACGGCAGGTCAAACCGCTGCTGCTGTTGCTGCTGGCATATGAAAGTGTAGGTTCTACCCAGTTGCTCCATTTCACATCCCAGCCTGCCAGTTAAGGTTCCTGGGAAAATAATGGATGATGGCCCAAGTGTTTGGGCTGCTACCACACATATAGGAGGTCCAGACAGAACTCCAAACTCCTGGCTTTGGTCTGGCCCAGCCTTAGGCATTGCAACTATTTAGAGAATGAAATAGTGGACATTTTTCTCTTTGACTTTCAAAGAACTAAATAAACTTAATTTTTAAAAAAATAAATATCTGTGCCCGGCGTGATACCGTACTGATTAAAGTCCTCGCCTTGAACATGCCAGGATCCAATATGTGCACCAGTTCTGATCCCGGCGGCCCTGCTTCCCATCCAGCTCCCTGCTTGTGGCCTGGAAAAGCCATCGAGGAAGGCCCAAAGCCTTGGGACCCTGCACCTGCGTGGGAGACCCAGAAGAGCTCCTGGCTCCTGGCTTCAGATTGGCTCAGTTCCAGCCGTTGCGCTCACTTGGGGAGTGAACCATCAGACCTAAGATCTTCCTCTCTGTATATCCGCCTTTCCAATAAAAAGAAATAAATCTTAAAAAAATATATATCTTTTTAAAACTACAAAGTACAACATGCGAGAGTCCCCAGCCCTTTCTCTGTGGTGGCCTTGGCAGGAGTGAGAAACGCAGATATATTCCAAAGATGAAGGCCTTTCTCACTGGTTTTCCTCACCTGCGACAGGGTCTACATCCTTGCCTGGGATCTGCCCTTGACCCTGTGGGGCAGGAGGATGCCACCCGGCACAGCCTCCCCTGAGGCCTCTCTCTCCAAAGAACCTCAGGCCTCGGATGGTGCCCTGCACGGGGCTGCCAGCCTCCTGGGAGACCCACCAGCTGCTTCCTGCTGGAGTCGGCTCAGCTTGTCCTCCCACAGAGATTTTCAGCTCAGCAAAGCGTTCGCTCAACCTTCACGGCTCAACTGGGTCATCCCTGCACTGGGAAGAATACGCCACTTGCAGGTCCAGCTGGTTTCCCTTTAATATGTTCCTGTTCTGCAGGTGACCTAGGGGGTACATGTCAAGCAGAGTGCTCCTCATGGTTTCAGATATGGTCTGTAGTGTTCCTGCAGCAAGCAGAGACTTTTCTGGGTGACATGCAAAGACAGGTCTCTAACTGTTAACCTTGTAAAAGGCATAAGGAGCAGGGGTGGGTGTTGGACAGCCGGAGTCCATATCGGAATGCGGAGGCTATGCTGCCTCTCTGCTTCCAAACCAGCTTCCTATTAATACACGCTCCGTGTGGCCCACAGATGATGGCTTGACTTCCCGGGTCCCTGTCCTGCAGAGAGGAGACCTGCATGGAATCTCTGGCCCCCTGGATTTGGCCTCATCAAGCCCTACAACTGTGAGTATTTGGGGGAGTGAACCAGTGAATAAAAGAACACACTCTCACTTTGCCTCTCTCATTCTTCCCCTGCCTTTCAAATAAACAAAACCTTAAAAAAAAAAAAGATACAAGAAACACACTACTTTCTCCGAGTTTCCAAACTTTTTGGACAGCCCATAGTGCATTTTTGTCCTTCTTTTTTCATGTTAACAATTGGACTCATTGCTTTAAATTTAGAAATTCTGAGATGGTGTCTGGAGGTTGAGGAGAAACATCTTGAGAATATTATGGGAGGATGTAGCTAACATCCAATTTTAAAAATGAGTTTGTGGTAATATCTGCTTCTTTCTCTGTAGTTCTGGACCTGTTTTTTCCTCTATTATTAGACGACAAGTGTGTCCTCCTTAAAGACTGAGCCCTCCGTGAAGTCTGGTAGATATTTTGTTCTTCCAGCCAGCATGATAAAGGTTTAATGAATGAAGAAATGATAAAGGCAGGTGAGTTTCACCTGGATTCCTACCTAGGGGAGACTGCCTCCCTGCCTGGTGTTTGCACATCTCCATCTCTAATTCTTGAAAAGTTTAGCAACAGGAAACAAGGTGATGACCGAGAGATTTGTGTTTAAGAGCGATAGTGCTAACTCCAGGAACTCCTATTCTTGTTGGCAGCAAGATTTGGGAGGGAGACCCAGAACCGCATAGACTGGCACCTGCTGGACTCCCCCAGCCTGGGTGAGTCAGGAGCCAGCCTGGGAGATCCCCGGGGCAGGATAGGCGGTGGTTGCAGCCAGGAGGCTTTCCTGGGTGGATAGGGGTGCTTATCAGCCAGGCAACCCCTAAGGGGCCCCAGCGCACGCCCCCACTCTCCCTTGCCCTCATGTGACATGCAGCATAGGCATCCAGGCAGCACACAGCCAGCTGTACCTGCTGCTGCCATGGCAGGGATACACAGGAGTAGGACGAAGGCACAGAGGGTTGAGAGCCAGACCGTGGATTTCCAACACCCCTGAGCTCTCTCCCAGGCCACATCCACACCCAGCCAGGCTCTCAACTGCACCTGGTGGAGTACCTGGGCTGCTCACCTCCAGGAAGGCAGCACCTGCAGCATTCTAGGGCTGTTTGGACTTGGTTCTAAACCTGGTTTATAGGACAGGTGTAGACAACCAGAGACCCAAAGAAAAGAGTTCAATACAGCACAGCCACACTCCACACCTATTCTACCCTGCTTTCTGAAGTTGCAGGGGATTTGAGGTTTTTTTTTTATACTTTCTCTTCTTTTCCCAGTTCTGCAACATATACAGTTGTGAAACAAGAATAAATAGTTAGTGCAGTTCATTCATGTGCTAGATTCCTGAGTTAACCTCCCTACCCTGCATCAGAACCTTGGTAACTCTCCAAAACCAAGGAACAGCTGAATAGCTCCAGGGCTTCAGGACAGGGCAAGAGTGCAGGCAGCCCTGGGGAGGCTGGAGTTAAGGGCTATTGCTATCCAGTCCACAGGGCATCCGAAGCTGCTACAACAGATTAGAGCAATCAGCAGGTGTAAGTCACAATGGCCTTAGTCCCTGCCACAGGCTGGCTGGGGCTCGGCTGGTATAGAGCTGGGCAGGTGTCTCCTCATCCCACATAGGACTTGACCTCCTCCTTCACAGCCAGGGCACAGGTCAGAATGGGGTCTCCGTGTCACTGTCCACCTTCTCTGGAAGACCCTTGTACTATACTGAACCTCTGGGGGTATGGGGCTTAGTGTGAGTCATGGGCAGGGGTGCTGGCAGAGCGGGGCCTTCTTGCCCTGACTGTCCTCTAGGGAGAAGGGCCTGGGGTCTCTGTGCACTCCTGAAAGTGCGAGTGAGTGCTGTCCCCACACTCCTGAGCCACGCCAGGGGTTCTGCAGGGGTCATGCGCTGCCTCCTTCAGAGGTTTATACCCAGAAGGGAGATGTGTTCCTGTGGGTCAGCTGGCTCCTGCTGGCTCCCTGGGACTGGACAGACCCTGAGGTTTGTGGGGCAGGCTGTACCTTCCACCCTCCAAGCAGCCCTCCCCTCTGCCTGAAGGGCTGACAGCCGCTTGACTGTCCCCTGAATTCCTGCTCTGTCACTTTGCTTCCAAGCCTGGCTCCACCTTCCTTTGGGTTTTCTTTGTCTCCCCTTTGGCAGTCCGCAGCCCTCGTCCTCACCCATCAGCCTTGTTTTTCTCTGCTATCACCTGTCTCTTCTTCCACCTTATAGTTGGTTACTGCTCAAGCCAGCATCATTTCCTGGGCCTGCACAGAGCCTTGGGTGCCATGTTGTCTGGCAGCTCTGGCCCTGAGGGCTTGGGGCTTCTCCTTTTGCTAGATCCAATCCTCTCTAGAGGATGGGCTGGCACCAGGCTACCCTGCCACACTTTCCTGACTTGTGGGTGCAACTTTTTCTATGTGACCGAGGAGTGCAACCCGCTCTGGGCTACATCGCATTGGGAACAGCACTGTCTGCTGTCATGCAAGAATTGCCTGGGGAATTGCAGCTGAATGCAGTTGGACCTGGGACCAGCATGCCTTTCTTGGTCCCACACAGGCCAGGGACAGACGACAAACTCAGAAACCCACCGAGGCCCTGGCTGCCCTCTAGCTGAAGCACAACAGGATATAGCCAATTAGCAGCTTTCCTTCTTGCTTCCCATCCGACTTCAAACGCCAAAGCCCTTCAAGTCCAGAGGGAGAGAGCTGAAAAAAGTCATCATTTCTTTTTCTTAAAAGGAGAAAGGGGCAGGGAGGGTGACACACACACACTTATTCCCCAGACATCAAAGGCGGATCCCTGCAGTTGGGCCCCTGGGTTTGCAATTTGTTTCCCTCCTGATTTTGCATGTCAGTCTCCACTGTAGTGGAACAGGGTTAGTTTGTCAAGTAGGCATCTAATTTGCAGAGTTTTTATTTCATGGGGCAAAATCAAACTCCAGAAGACCCCACTGAAGTGATTGCTTAGAATTTCATCTGCCATCTACCAGCGTCTATTTCCTAAAAATCATCACATGAATTAGAATGTCAGTTTGTTAAATTAGAAGCAGTGATCCCTCTGGCTAACGGGTTTTCCCTTTTTCCCTGAGTGTCCGGTGTTCCACGGATATCTAAGAAAAAAAGAAAAAAAGGAGGTCCCTTTGTTTCACCGATTAGTTTACAGGACTCAGAAGCACACGGCTTTGGTGCTGGCCTTCCCTCAAATGATAGAACTCACCCAGAACTCCACACTGACTCAGAAGACCCCTGCCTGCTTCGAGTAACTCACCCTGCAGGATCCCCTGCTGAGTGCATACGGCTGTGGCTATTCTACATTTCCACAAAATGTGGCCAGCAGCAACTTGTCCTTTCAGTAGGCAATGCTAGAACATTTTTTGTTTTTTGTTTGCTTGTTTTATTTTGTTTTAAATGGCCTCCCTCTGAGAAGCCTCGCTTGCAAACAGAAGTACTAACTTTGTCACCTCTCCAAGTCTGTGCGACTCTCCTGGAGCCAACACCCCTGGCTGGCAAGGGAGCCCAGCTGGAAGCCACAGCTTTTCTGCATTCCCTCCCTGTGCTGCCTCCCTCACATTCCATCCTGTGCCTCTGGCAGGCCTTTAACAAACACTTGGTTCCAAGGACAGAGGTGGCCTCCCTGCTACATGGTGTGTTCCTCAAAGCCCTGATTTGCTTCAGAGGATAAGCTTGGTATGTCTAGGGGTTGCTTCGCCCAAGAACAGCTCTTTGGAGAGAAGTTTCTTTTGGACCCAGGATTGACTGCCTCCTGCTCTGCACAGGGGTGCTGACCTCTATTGCAGTTACGACTCCCAATACTGGGCTCGGTATGATAGCCTAGTGGCTAAAGTCCTCGCCTTGCATGCATCAGGATCCCATCTGGGTGCTAGTTCGCGTCCTAGCTGCTCCACTTCCCTTCTGGTTCCCTGCTTGTGGCCTGGGAGGGCAGTCAAGGATGGCCCAAGGTCTGGGACCCTGTCTCTACGTGGGAGATCTGGAAGAGGATCCTGGCTTCTAGCTCCGGATTGACTCAGTTCTGACTGTTGTGGCGCAGTGAACCAGTGTACAGATCTTTTTCTTTGTCTCTCCTTTTCTCTGTAAATCTTATTTTCCAATAAAAATAAATAAATCTTTTTTTTTTAAAGAGTCCCAATACTTTGAGCTCCCTAAAGCTATCCTCTTCAGCAGACCACATGCTTTCTTGAAAGCAGAAAGCTGGGCAAGGGGGCAAAATGTGAGGCCAAGAGGCTGCTTTGCACCTGCAGGTGTCCTAGTTCTGAAACCACTGGGGAGGAAGGGGCAGCACCAACCTAGAACCTCAGTGGCCTCTGCTTTAAAGGGCAGAGTATTTTCTTATGGCAAGCAGAGCCGAAGGAAAGGACAATAGGGGGCACAGTGTTTATCTAGAATGTGTGCTCTGTTTCAAAAGATGCTGGCATCCTCTATGATGTAGGTCCAAGTGCTAGCTGATCCACTTCAATCATGCTAACATACCTGGAAGAGCAGCAAAAGATGGCCCAAGTGCTTGGGCCCTTGCCACCCGCATGGGAGACCCAGATGGAGTTCCTGGCTCCTGACCTCAGCTTGGCTCAGCCTTAGCTATTGTGGTGATTTGCAGAATGAACCCGTGGGTGGAAGATCTCTCTCTTTTTCCCTTTTCCTCTTTCTGTAGTTTAGCCTTTCTAAGTGTGCATGAGAGCCATGTAATATCTGCACATTCTCTCTTATTTCCTTTTTTCTCCGCAGTCTTTCACTCTCCCTCCACTGTCCTTCTGCACGGGTCTCCTCCCCCTCTCCCTGCCTGTCTCTTCATTCATTCCCTCAACTTGCCTCCCTTTCAACACCTGTGGCCGACAGGCAGTGCTGTGTTCACAAGCCTCACATGGAGCTCTTACAAGAAGGTCCCTCCCACTAGCCACGCCAGCCTCCCTGGGGTAGGCAGAGCTGTGCAAGCTGCCAGAGGGTCGGGTTGGAGCACTGCTTGCAGTGTCCCCACGCCCCCTTTCTCTTCACCTGCAGTACTGCTCAAGCTCGCTGTTGTTCCGTGATGGGGAAGTGAATAGGCTTGGCTTCCCTGAAGTATTCCAGGGGATTTATTGATTTCGTAAACAGCAGGGATTATTTATCTAGCCCAGACTGCCAGAAGACTCTGAGCATCGAGCCACTGGGAGGTCATTGATGACTCGCCTTGCCCTGTCCGTATTTCTCTGGCTGCAGTTACAGCGGTTCGTGGAGCAGTCAGCTGGGTGAGATGAACTCACCAGGCTTCTCCTGTGCTAATCTGAGTGTTCAGATGATGCATGGCCAGGCTCACGCGCATCCTCCTGACGGCAGTTGCTGGGGAATATTGCTTTTTTGGACTTTGACACCAGCTCCGACTTTGAGAGGAATTTAAGTGATATTTACGACATAGAAATCCCTTGTAGGAGCTCTCTGCGCTTCTGGTTCAGCCTGCTGACAACATGTCCAGTTTATTCTGGCACAAGCCAGCTGTGGAGGAAGGTTCAGACTTCACGAGCCCCACCAGGAACTTGGACAGCAGTTTGGAGGTGCTGGGCTCTGCAAAGGCTCCGGCTCATAGGGGGATCTCAGCACTTGGGGGCGGGGGATCCAGAAACAAATACATGAGTCATGAGAAGAGCCCCCTCCACGCAGACGTCTCTGTCAGAATTAACACTGACCTTGCTTGAGGAAAAAACATACAGTTTGTTTGCACTGTATGCTGGGTGGCCTTGTGTGTTAGAGCTCAGCTGTTTTAACATGTAACTTTGAAGCCATTGTTGGTGGGATATCTCCATTTAGAGTAGCCTGCAGGAAAACCATTCCCTTCCCCACGTCATTCAGCGCCAACATTTGCCCTGTTTTAAAGAAGCATTAAAAAGGGGGGGTGGGGTGGGGAATGAAATCCTGTCTTTTGCAACAAAACAAATGCAACTAGAAACCACGATGCTTAATGAGATAAACCGGGCTCAAAAAGGCAAGTATCGTATATTTTCTCTGTTATATGGCAGTTAATATAGAATACAAAAAAAAAAGTATAGGAGTGAAATGGTCGCTTTGGCATAGGATTGTTGCTTTAGCGCGTGACCTTATAACTTTTTAGTTGCTCAATATTATGATTAGTGGCGAATTAAACGTGTGCATTAAAAACCAATGAAGAGAAGGGAAGGAAGGAGGGAGGGACGGACAGTGGTATGAGGAGCAGGGAAGGGAGGGAGACGGGGTTGTTTTCTTGGAACTGTACCTATGGGACTTATAAAATCTTCCTTTATATTAACACATTTTAAAAAAGAATCAACAAAGTATAGTTGCATCTGTAAGAGAAAACACATATGCATGTGTATACATTTATGAAGGTACTTTTAAAAATTCATGGAAAATAGAATTTAAACTTGAGCTTGTTTTAGGGCAAAAAATGCACATATTTACATGGTTAGTTACATAAAACCGTGTTTAATAGACACTTGCGTATGTCCATACATACACACAGACATACGTGCCTGCAGATACAACATGCCAGGCAGCAGCTTCAGTGCTCCAGGCTGGGCACTGTTAGGAGTTGGGTGAGGAATCAACAGATAACAGAGGCCCAACGGGCTGGCATGCCTCAATGGACCAGTTAATACCCAGGCATCACCAGAAGGCCTGGCTCCTGCGTCGCTCACCCCAGCTTTCACAGCAGAACCCCAGGGCAGCCAGAGATTGAGGGTGGATTTGCCTTGCTATACGCTTTTACTTTTCCAAACATACAGTTGTCTCCAGGCTCAGGAGGCAAGATTTGCCATTGACTTCTAGATTAGCAAAGTCAGCAAGCCCTTGTGCAAACGCAAGAACCCAGGGGCAGCCGAGCTGCGGAGCTGGACTTAACTCCTTCCTGCCTCTCAGAGCACCTCGGAACTCCCTTGCATGGCCCACTCAGAGCATCTAAAGGGCACAGATTCCCTGCTTGGCAGATGAGTCTGTGGTAGTAGTTATTCCCAGTGTCCAGCATACTGAACAGCAAGCAGCACACCAGTGTTTATATGCCTTCCCAGGACCCCCAATGGAGCTCCCTGTCCTGGCTCCCGTGGCCATCCACTGCATGACAGGGGCTCGTGGGGAGCATCGGCCCAGGCCCATCTGTTTTGAAGGCACCGTTTTTGCCAGCCAGAAGTCAGCCTTACACTCTTTCTATGCATGCATTGACCCTGTCATCCCCTCCCCAACCCCTGCACCTGCCCAGATGAACCCCTGTAGTACTCCCCACAGCGGCGGCTGACCCAGGGCCTCTAGCTAGTCAGTCTAATATCCGCGGGGGCACTCCTGCAGGCTATTCCCACCTGGAATCCCACTTTCTGATTCCTGATGTTGGGGAACAAATGGAAGTGCGGGGACTGGGTTCCATACCACAGCTGTCCAATCCCCTTTGCCGACTTGTAATTGACTTTTAAATCATTTAGGTATGAAAGCAAATAATAGGCCCACGTTTCTGCAGCTAATAAATTCTAGTTCACAGAAACAGAAGGAAAGTCTAAGATCATAAAAATTAAATATTTATGTAGCTATGGCACCCATAGCAACCCATAAATGTGCATGCACGGTCATTTTAGGCATCGCTATTTGTTTTTAATTTCTAATGTGATAACCAATAAGAAAATAGTTCCAGCAAGGAAAGAAATGCAGCGAGATTTATGGTCTCCAAATTAATACAGGGAAGCATTTCTGTAAAATAGCTAGGTAGTCTCTCCTCCTCGAAGAGAAAAAGTGTTATAAAAATATTGAATCGACACAATTACCATTTCTCAAGGGTGAGAAAGGTAAGTTAATAGCTATAGGAAGTTCCTGCAGCTGAAAGATGCTCCATAAACACGAAGCATCATTGTAATTTATTATTGAACACAGTCGATTTTTTTTTTTTCATCCAAACTGTTTTTCAAATCTCTCCTAGCTCAGGCCTTGGCTCCTGACACGGAGCCAAAACACCAATTCCAGACACAGAGAACCCATTAATCCCTTGAACGCAGAGTCTCCTAGTAACCTGGTGGGAACTGCGTGAGGGCCACATGTCCATTACCTGCACAACCCTGATCATCTTGCTGTTGGGTCGTGTGTCTGACACCCTGCTCCCAATCAGGGGGAAACTAAGGTTTGCTTTTCCCTTCCCACCTCTGCTGCCAGCCCTGCCACCTGCTCATTTATAATCAACATGGCTGCAGCAGCTGAAAGTCTGCATTCCGGCTCGAGCAGTGCGAGTTCAAGTTCTACAGATGTCCCTGGCCCTAACGGGTCAGGAGGAAAACCAAAACAGCTCAAAACAGGAGTTCCCGCAACTGAAAGGGCGCACTCCAGTTGTGAAAGAAATCTTTTTTCTTTTTCTTTCCTTCTTCTTCTTCTTTTTAATGTGAACAGGATTTATCTGCCTGTGGAATTGAGTCTGTTTAAGCAGTGGCACAATGTGCGATTTGAATCCTAAAACAAGGACCTAGGGGCCTCATGAGTTGGATTGCAAAGAGACTCCATTGGATGATATTGCCAGGCGTCAGGGAGTGGTCTGAGGGTTTGGAGTTGCCCCATCGGCTCTGACAGTCACTGCTCAGCCATTTCCCAAGTGCCTGCCCAGGTGCTGTGGTGGTGCCTGGGACCTGATCTTGGCCAACCCCTCTGCTTTGCCCAGAGGTCTTGAGCAGCCCTGGAGAACCTTCTGGAATCAGCTCACACTTCACTTTTTGTGAACTCCTGAACCGTCCTTAGGGCTTCCCCACACTCCCCCACATCACCCATCGGTGACCCCAAAATCCACATCTGCCTTAAAATCCAGCCCCCTCCCCAGGGTGGTGACACGGCCCGCACCTCACTCCTCTGCTGCCTCCATCAGACCCTGCACGGAGTCAGCCGACGTGTGGAGGAATTTTGTTTCTCAGTGCAACTATCAAGGACACTTTTCTTTTTTTCCATCTGATTTTTTTGGATAAGTGGACTAAAACTTTTAGTTGTAAAAAAAAAAAATTGGAAAGTACAGGAAAGGATGCACAATACAATGAAAATTACCCACAATCTCATGACTCAAATAGAATCACTTTTAGCATTTTTCTATAGTTTTCTTTGAATGTTTATTCCAAAGAATTTATCTTTTTTTCAAAATTGAGATCCTGCCCTGAAAGTTTTTCCTAGTTTGTTTTTCTGAGTGTTATCTTTTAAAAAGCAATTTGAAGTATTGCCACATATAGTAATTTATATGGATGTTCCCCGATTGTTAGAAATAGAGGTTATGGTTGATTATTTTTTGTATTAAAGCGCTGTAGTAAACATCTTTGAGTATAGATATTTTTATTCCTCTAATTAGTTGGTAAGAATAAATTAAGGCACATGGAAATATGTCACCCAAAGGCACAAAAACCTTTCATTTAGACTCTTCAAACGTAGGCCCAGGTCACTGTCCTGGAAGATGGTGCCAGTTGACAGAAGTTTCTGATAGCTTCTAGCTCAATGCATTCTTATCAATACTGGGTGCTCTCATCAAGTAAATCAAGAAACAATACAACCTTCCAAGTAAGACAAAACAGAATCTCTAGGGCTTGTGTATTGGCGTAGTAGGCTAACCCTCTGCCTGCAGTGCTATGATCCCATCCATATGCTATTTGGAGTCCTGGTTGCTCCACTCTCACTCCAACTCCCTGTTATGGCCTGAGAGAGCAGTGGTGGATGGCGCAAGTCCTTGGGACTCTCACATCCACATGAGATCCAGGAGAGACCTCTGCTTCCTGGTTTTTGGATCGGCTCAGCTCTTGCTGTTGTAGCTATTTGGGTAACGAATCAGTGGTTGGAAGATCTCTCTACCCTTCCTTCTCTCCCTGTGAACCTGCCTTTCAAATAAAAACAAATAAATCTTTAAAAAAAACTATCTAATTCTAAAATGTGTAATTTTTTGCTGTTAATGGTGTTGAGCATTCTGTTGTGCTTTTTCCTTTCAATGTGTGCCTCTCGGCCTGTGAGCCACAAGGTGATGGCTGTTGCTTAGGTCTCTTTTGCTGTGCCTTTTTGTAAAATAATCTCTGAGCATTTCTGGGCCGGGGACAGTCGCCATTTTCCCACCTGTCTTATGAGCATTTTCTCACTTTGCCATAAAGCTTTCATTTTGGTGTGGCTGATGCGTCAAAAGTGAAATGGAAGGAGTCAGATGTTTGCTTTTACTTTGCTGCCTAGAAGCTCTTGGCTCATTTGGGCATCCCATCCATATCAAGTTCTACTTTCTAGTTCCCGATAATGTCCTGGAAAAAAAGCTCATAATACAAAAATAGAAAGTGTTTTGGGTACTGGCTAATGAGACGAGTGCGCCCAGGGGAGAATGAGGTTTGCAGACCTGACTTGATTCAAGTGCAGTGAAATTACGCAGGCAGAATTGTGGCTTGTTTCGAGGCAGGCAATGACTGTGAAGTTTAGACGGCTGCTGGAGAGCCAGGTTACTTGGCAGTGCTCTTGGAATTTTGCCATTGTTCTGAGTCCTCCCACTAGTTGTGTAACTTAAAGTGTTGATTAAAAAAAAAAAAAGTAAAAACACAGAGGAAACGCTTTAGACACACGTGTGTTCTAACCATCTTGTGTCTCCCACCCTCCAGGAGCCACTGTCCTGCTTGCTGCCCTCATGGCCTAGTTGACCAGTATGGCCTACACAGAGAAGCCTCTTGAGTTCCACCTGTGCAGTGTACTCACACTTGCTGGTGCGTGGAGACCACGGATCCAGCGGCTGCCGCCAGGGCAGGTGTCGGCAGCTGGGGCCTTGAGGGCTGCCCGACCTCTGCTCCTGTCTGCTGCCTTTGGTTTCCTCTGAATTTTATATACGCACATGTAACTTCCAAGGAGATCTGTGCTGAGGCCTGGGGGGGGCTTGGCTCCTGGACCCCAGGTTCAGGTCCTGCATGTGAAATTGTGCAGTGCCTGCCTATGACCTACAGACATTTTTTTTCCCCCCCAGAAACTTTAAACCATCTCTCAGTTACTGAGAATACTGAGTGCTATCCAAATCATTGTTATCTTGCACTCAAGTGGCACAGGAATAATGACAAGAAAAAGTCTGCACAGGTTGCCCACAAATGAATTTTTGGTTTGTTTTGTTTTCTGAATACTTCCAGCCTGCACTGGCCGATCAAGGGGATGGAGACATTTTCAGGCCACAGTTCCAGATGCAGACTCTCTAAGCTAACTAGCTAAACGCCAGCACCCCCTTCCCCAGCGCCTCCACCGCTACCTGGGCAAGAATGGTCTCTCCTCTCCCATGCAAGTCTCTCCCTTCCTATCATGCAGGGTCCAGCTGCAGCAGATGCAGCCTGGAAGCTGGGCTGACAATGGAAAGGGCTCTTCCTGCCTGACCCCTCCTACCCGGGGGATGTGAGAAGACCTGTAAGGGGCCGGGTAGCCACCCCGACATCAGCCCACTAACTCCTTCTAACCCACAGAGGAGAACAAGCCAGACTATTCCATCACTGCTTGCTTGTGAGCACATGAGAAACAACTGCCCAGACCAAGGAATGCGAAAGTTTTAGGTCGTCAGTTCTGCCAGGTGACATACATCCAAGTCCATGTTCTCTCTTTAGCTGGACCTTCCAGCCTCCTTGGGGCTTCCACAGCGCAGGAGAGTTCCCTGCGGGTTGTCTGTGGCCTCTTCAGCTTACACTCCCCCTGCTCTACACACCCCATCCCTTCCAGGAGATCAGATGGAGCCACGTGGGCCAGAGGCACCCCCTCTCCCACCTCCTCCCCAAAGAGTCCTCTGTGATTTTGCTTGCTACATGCACACGCCTAATTACAGGCAGATAGGATTGTTCTCACTGCTCTCCTTTCTTTCCCCCCAGCTAGGAGTCTGGGGTGGGGGTTGGGGCTGGAGAAGGGGAGTCGGTCTTGAGCAACTTACTGCCTGAGCCTTTAAAGTCAGATGTTAATCTCCTTTCCCCTCCCCCCACCCACCCACCCACCCACCGGCACAGTCAACGCACGGCTGAGACACCTGCTTGGGTGGGGGTGGGAATGTAGCAGTAGAGGAGACAGAGGGTGGCAGAGGCACACTTGATTGATGTGTGGTGAGGAAAGTTTTGCTCCTGGCCACAGAATCTAACTGGAGCCCAACAGAGATCTTTCTTGATAACAGTGGCCAGGCAGGAATAACGATAAGACACAAAATGACCCTCAGAGAAAGGCAGCCGTGCTACCTGGGAAAATCAGAGTAGCAGCCCAAGCCTGGCTGGGAAACACATAGCACAAACAGGACTCCTTGGCATGAGGAAAACACGAACACCATCCAAGACCTCTGGGCATGTGCCAGACAGAAATTTGGGGCCAGCTTGAAGGAGTCCCCAGTGGCCAGTGATGGACAACTTAAGTGTCAGTAAGAAGAATACACTTAATACATTCAAATACATGAAAGTCCCTGCATCCATCATGACCCGAAACCAATTCATTAACAAACTCATGGCTCACCTTTGGGGGTTCTGGGGAGCCAAAGCTTACTGTTTCACTGAAACAAATGCCCCTTTTACTATAAACGTAGCCTACAGGTGGCAGAACAGAACATTAGAATAAACTTCTGGCATCTGTTGCATGACATCCACAGCAGACAGCCCAAAGGGCTGGTGCTGCAGTGGATTAAATGGCCACCTGCAATGCTGGCATCACTTACGGGTGCCAGTTCATATCTCAGCAGTTCCATTTCCAACCCTGCTAATGTGCCTGGGAGAGCAGCAGAAGATGGCACAAGGCTTTGGGTCCCTGCCACCAGTGTGGGAGACCCAGATAAAGCTCCTGACTTGTATGACGCTATTTCAGTGAAACAGCTCAACCCAGCCCAGCCCTGACTGTCAGGAGTCATTTGGGAAGTGAATCCACAGAGGGAAGATCTCTCTCCGTATCTCCCTTTCTATCTGTAACTCTGCCTTTCAAATAAATAAATAAATCGTGAGGGGGAAAAAAAAAACCACAATGATTTGCTCAGACTTCTTCTTGTTCTATGCCTCTTTCCTCTTCTTCCCTCTCCCTTGGCTGATTTTAAATCAATTCACAGGTGTCATATAGTTTCATCTGTAAATACTACATCATTGCAAATAAAAAGAAAGCAACAGGTGTCTCTCCCAGTGGCCATCAGGATCATCAAATAGTTGACCAGGAGAAATTCCTCTATAGGAATATTGCAACCGATAAATGATCAAAGAGATCATGGCTAACAAAGTAGTGGCTGTGGACCATCACATCACGTGGCCGTTAGCACTGCCAAAGGAAAGAGTACACACACTGTGAGCTGCCCAAGATAGCACACCAACCACCTCAAAGTGCTCCAATCCGAATGCTTGCAAATTTTCAGGTCCGGCTGCCGGTTGGCACAGAACACAGGAGGCCAAGAAATGTGCCAGAGGACAGCATGGGGATACAGCCACCGACATGCAGACGGTGGGAAGTTCTGGGGCAGAGACCACCTGGTTTCCTCAACTCGCGCTGATCAAGGAAACAAAGAAGAAAGGGGTGCAGGGGGCAGGGAAGGAAACTACAGATATGAAAGAAACAAGCGAATAAGTACTACTTAGAGTCAACAAATGGTAAAGAAACAGAAGAATGAGATGGCCTTTTGGAAACACTTGATATCTGGTGATGTTAAGGAATTTTAAGCTGGGTAGGTGGGATGATAGCATTGTGGTTATTCTTTTTAAATGCTTATTTTTTAGAGATTCATACTTAACTGTGCAGGGTGTCCTGGTCCCTTTCTTTAGAAGATGAGGAATTGGTCTGCAGTGAATTGCCACCAGTAGCGAACACATTATGGGTCGAACGAGCACTTTGCCACAAGGCTAGCACCTTCTCTGTGATCCTAAAGAACTTCCTAAGAGTGGGTTCTGATTCTTGGCTTTCTCTCACACCTTCCAGGGCACCAGGCCCAGGGATGGTTCACCATGAGCTCTGTCTCACCCCACAGAATGGATAGAATCATCTCCCAGCAGAACTCTGGCTCAATGGCAGGGATTTAGGCATAGAATGGCAGCAATAATGCTGAGTTCATAAAGATGTACCAGGAATCAAATGACAGAATATTAGTGAATCTATAATTGAAAGAAAAACACCAATGATGGTAACTGGTAGCTAACATGTTACAGGCTAATATATTATATATTTAGTTTTTAGAGCTTTACATGCAAGACATCATTTAATTCTCATAAAACCCTTAAAAGAATGGATTGAGGTTATCCCTGTCCTATCATTGGGCAAGTTAAGGTATAAGGACATGATGGGGACAGTGCTGGGTTTGTGATATTCATGCTGTTGGCCAACTGTGGCGAGTTGAAGAAACCCCAGAAACTCTCCTCGTTGAGTACATTTTTAGGTGGAGGAAATCTGGTCTTGACATGGTCTCTGTTAAAATGGAAATTAGGGGCAGGTATTTAAAAAAACTTGGGACATCCTTCGTCAGAATGCCAAGGTTCATGTCTCTGCTCTGTCCACAATTTCTGCTTCTTGCTAAAGCATCCCTAGGAGGCAGCAAGTGGTGGCTCAGGTGCTCCTGGCCACCCACGAGTGAGATCTGGATTGAATCCTCAGCTCCTGGCTTCAGCCTGGCTTGGCCTTGGCCTTAGGGACATTCGGGGAATGAACCAGCAGATGGAAGATCTCTTGCTCTCTTTTTGCTTTCCAAATATGAATAAATTCATGCAAAAATAAAAACTTCATGAAAACTACCCTACAAGGGGCAATGCCTCGGCATGAGGATGGTTAGCAGATTAGTCGCCCTCCTTTTGAGCAAATGGAAGTAGTAGGTCTCCAGGAGACATCCAAAGACAAAGGATGAAGTTTATGGTCATGGTACCTGGAGCCTGCCCTGACCTCAACACCATGTGGTCGGTAACTTTCTTTTTTTCCTGGCAGAGCCAAACATGGAAAAGACCCCCAGTGAGCGTGCCCCATGAATTCCTCACCTGCCCCCAAGGTCCCTGTCTTGCTGACTCCTCCTGTTGCCCTGGGCTTCTGCAGACTGGCTCTTCGCCTTCTTGTGTCTGGGGTAAAACATGGACACCATGTCGGGAGCTGCTGGGGGTACCACTGGCCCTGCTGCCAACCCCAGGTCCTATCCCAGTGACCAGCCTGACCAGACACAAATTTGGTCCCCACCAGAATGTCTTGGAAGTCTTTAGCTTTACTAAGACCATTGGTGATGGCTGGCATCTCTTGAATGAACTGTGCCATACAATGCCAGGCATGGTCAAAAGACTGTTTGAGTCAAGCCACAGAGTAAGGAGACTGAGGGACAAGGAGAAAACTCTTTTTGTTCATTACTGCTGTGTGGGAAAGCCAGTGTCTGTAGGGTGATGCAATAGGCGTCTTGTGTCTGGCACACACAGGTGGAGGGGAGGCTGCGGGGCGGAGAGCGACACAAGCTATAAGGGCAGCCCTTGGCCTTCAGGTCTCACCTGCGGCACTTCTGGAAAGAGAGAGTAAAACATTGTCTCGTCTCCAGGGGTAGTGAGGGGCAAGTAGGTAACCGTGTGCCAAGTGCTTGGAGTGGCCCAGTTCATGCTGAGCACTCCATGCATGGTAGCTTAACATGCTAGTCTGAAAATGGAATCTGCTCTGATTTGGCAAATATGAAAATACAGGATTCATTTCATATGCGATGTGTTTTGCAATTTTGTTTTTAAAATACTAATTATTATGGGAAAAAAAAGGCTGCCTTTTCCAAATACCAACACTGGTGATTTCAAAGAAGTAGGGCTGTAGGTGATCTGTGTTTTTATAAGCTTTAGTATTGCATCTTTTCTGGAGAAGCATACACTACTTCCCAAATGGAAAGACAGTGTGTGTGTGTGTGTGTGTGTGTGTGTGTGTGTGTGTGTAATCTCTAGTTCTAAAAATATAGTGAGCTCCTTTTACTAAAGTGTTTATACTGTTCTGTTCCTAAAAATATTCCAGCCGGTAATGGCTAATGGCTGGTTGGGTTATTTAAAAGGTTTCGTGCTATCCATTGGAAGAAATGAGTGCGTCCAAACAGGGCTGGAAGCAAAGTGACACTGGTGGCAGTGGCCGCTCAAGCAGGCAGGCACTGGGTAGGGTTTGTCTGAGACTCAATTCTTTTCTGTGCCTTCAGAATCTTCTAAATTAAATGTGCCTTTTGAAAATGGAAGAGAGTAGAATTCACTGGAAATGGAAAATAAACCAAAAAGAAACCAAAGGAAAAGAGGTCAGTCTAGACAAGCTTGAAAGCCCCAAAGTCTTGCCCACCTGATTTCCACGACCCTGACCACACAGTGGTGGCAATTACCTGGTGTGACACCTTGTCAGGCTGCTGCGCACAGCAGTCTGTGGCCATCACATCTCCCCTATCGAAAACCACCCCACAGTTCAGGTTGTGTAGCTTCTCGTCACATACCATCCCTCCCCAGCAAGTGGCTTTGGGGCCTCCTGCTCTGGTCACCTCATTTTCCACTAGTTCCCCTGACCGTATTTCTTCCCCCAAGCGCAGCTGAGCCCTCCTCTTGGGGAACTCACAGCACCTGCCCTAGCTGTGTTTACACTACTGCTGATCCCTCTCCTTCAGTTCTTCCCCCCTGCCAAGGCCTCCTCTTCCTCTCCTGGCACCCTGAGCTCCTCCGGCACATAGAACCGAGCACAACCACATGCTGGGGCTCCTTGCCCGTCGCTGTGCCTTGCCACTCCCATCGGGTGTGAGCTTCCTGACTGTGGAGCCGTTTCTTTGACTTTGCTTTTGTCTTCTCTGGCCCCAAAGCAAAGCATGAAGCTGAATGCTCAGGGGGTACTCAGGATCCCGAAGCACCTGCATCAGGATTACTCCCTGCAGGGTTAGCTCCAGGCTCTTGGCTCTGAGTCCCAGCATGGGTAAAGAGCAAACGTGGTAGATACTGGACAAGATCAGGGGAGGGAGAGCAGACCTGTGAGGCCAAAGGGAGGTCTCAGGGTAGCCCTATCGTCGGGACACAAACCTCCCCCTGTAGGGAGACAGTTGTCATACTCTTGTTTGAATGGTCACAGCAATCACTACCTGGAGTAGAACTGAGCAGATGACAGCTTGGAAATTGGAGTAAGAAGAAAGTGCAGAGGGTGAATTTAGCTGAAAGCAGGAGTTGAGATGAGTTGATGCTAGTTGCAAATGGACAAGGAAACTGTGGCCACTGCGCCTGGTGGCACCACCACTTTATTTCTGGGCAGCACCTCTCTACCCTTCCTGCTCCACAGTCCACGAGCCCACCCAGGAGCTCTTCCAGCTCCAGTTCAGTGTGGAGTTAAACCCACACTGAACCCACAACAGCCCGCTCTGCAGCCTGTCAGATCCTTCTCCAAGCAGTTGTAATATCCTTCTTGGGTGATTTAGATAGACTAGGAATTCGCCAGAGAAGGTACTTCCAAAGGATTGTAGAAATTGACTTGGTGCCATGGCTCAACTGGCTAATCCTCCACCTCCAAGCATTGGCATCCAGTTTCTAATTCAGCTCCCTGCTAAAGCACCTGGGAAAGCAGTGAAAGATGGCCCAATTCCTTGGCCACTGTTCACATGGGACACCTGGATGAGGTTCCAGGTTCCTGGCTTCAGCCTGGTCCAGCCATTTGAGGAGTGAGCCAGCAGATGGAACCTCTTTCAAACAGCCAGATCTTTCAACAAATTAAAAAAAAAGTTTAAGTGCAAAACATTTTGAAATCCATGCCTAGTAAAGGTCTTCAGAAGTAAAGTGCTTTATGAAAACCCTCTATGATTCCATTTTCCATGAACTTCTGGAGGCACCCTCAGACTTGGGAAGATGGTTTCAACAGGACCTCTTTAAATCTTTGAACTCTTGCACACACACTGCATTCAAGCAAACATGAGAGTGTGTGCTTTGTCCACATAAAAGAGTTATTTTGCTCTAAAAAGGAGATTTGAAAATATCTCTACAATTCTGCTTTCAAAAGCTTTTGTTTGCAATCATGATTGGCCACACTTTTTTTGTGCATTCTTGAGAACTTTTGTGCTTTTGTAAAAGCACTCTAATACACAACTTGTTTTCATATATTGATTAGCATGAGTTTGCTTTTTTAAAAAAATAATTAATTTTTTAAAAATGTATTTGAAAGTCAGAGTTACAGAGAGAAAGAAAGAGTGTTTCCATCTGCTGGTTCACTCTCCAAATGGCCACACCAGCCAGGGCTGGACTGGGCTGGGCTGAAGCCAGGAGCCAGGAGCTACTAGCGTCTTCCAGGTCTCCCATGTGGGTGGTACAAGCCCAACACTCTGGCCTTCTTCTGCTGGAGCATTAACAGGGAGCTGGATGAGAAGTGGCACAGCCAGGACTTGAACCAATGTCCATATGGGATGCTAACACTGCAGGCAGCAGCTTAATGTGCAATGCCACAATGCTGGCCCCTGATGTGACAGTCAGTAATGCAGAATGGAGCACCATTACAGCTCCTAGTCTGCTGGCTATCAGCCATTACACAATAGGAAGTACCGGAAAGACGTTACTCGCAGCAACAGAACGTTTACGTTTGGGAATAACTTGCTGCTCTTTGAAATCCCCAAGCGGCATCAAAGTTTTATCTCTACCAACACTATTTTCACTCAGATGCTTTCTTGGGGCTCCTGCGACTCAGGATAACATTGGGAGTAGGCTGAGGGTGAGACTGTAGCAAGTACATGAGGAATGACACGTGTTCTTGCTATCTTGTAATGTGGATGGCCGTTGGCTGAAAATGCAGAATGACTACTCTGATTACATTGTGTGAAGTGTTTTATTATTTTTTTCCAGATTGTAAAGTTTTGGAGGACGGAGGCAGCAAGTTTGAGATGCAATCCAGTAGCAAAGATCAGAAAAGGAAGAAATAGTTAGCTGAATGGACTGACACCTGATTCTTCAATGGCACCGCTGTCTCAACTAAGCCCAGGACTGACCCCATTGCTTCATGCAACCTTGTAAGGAGGAGCAGGGAGTCCTGTTTGACCCATTTCACAGGGCAGGTGGGAACGGAACCCAAGCCTGGGTGCACAGGAGGACCCAGGCCTGTGCTCCAGTGGGCCTGGAGTCTCTTCAGTCAGGCCTGTGAGGGCTTGTCCCAGGCTCTGATCTCCACCTGAGAGCCTGCCCCTGCCCGCCTGCCTCTCACCACAGCTTGATGGGGACTATGCATTTCATTCTCTGGAAGAAGCTGTGGCCGTCTGCACCGACTAAACAGGGGTGAGTGGCCTTCCTGAGGGCTTGTGAGACGTGCATCCCTCAGCCCCTGCCCCTGTGAGCTCTGGGCAACCTCCCCTTCTCTGTCTCAGCACACTTTGGGAACCTGAGGCTGCCAGGCCCACAGATTCCCTGCCAGCACTTGGACATGTTAACTCTCTCAGGTGCTAGCAGCGAAGGAAGAAGATGGCTGTTCTGTCTTCTCAGCTTCTGTCTCTTGGCTGCCAGGGGCCTGACCGTCCAGGCTCCATCTCTGGGGCCCTGCCTGGGCTTGTGCTGAGTCTCTTTGGCCTCTGTGACCATGGCCCTGACCAAGCTTGTCCCATCTATGAGGGTCTCCCAAATGCATTTCTGTGCTTCCTTGCCCTCCTCTGCCCACAGCCCTCTCCCTTCATTTGCTCTCTCCAGAAGCAAAGACCTTGCAGGCTAACTCCAGGGACCAACCTGTGAGAGAGCAATGCTGTGACCCACGGAGGAAACCCAGCAGCCACTTCTGCAGGGGCTCAGGACTCCCCATGTCATGGAGGCAGCCAAGCCCATGTGTATGTCTTCCTGCACGCCCAGGAGAAGAGCAACTAGCTCTCCCATCTCCTAGGACAGAGCCTAGGCTGGCCTGGAGGAAGGGGGCAGCAAAACTGGCATTGGGGGGACAGGAAGCGATTCCCTGTTTCCCCAACTTGCAGATGCCCTGTGTGACCTTGTAAGTTGTAGAGGAGCTAAGCAGCACCCAACACTTTCAACTTCTCAGCCACAGAACCCTGCAGCAAAACCAAGGCCTAGCTCAACTCACAACCTAGAGTGCCACACAGTAGTCGCCCTCACCTCCCATTGCTTCCCCATCGACCCTCAACAGCCTCACAGCCCGGAAAATGCAGTGTTCCCTTGGCCCACAAGGGAGTGGGCAGTTCTTACTACCGCATGTGTTCCCAGCCCTGGTTGGTCTTTAGCATGCTCTCAGGGAGTTGGGTTCCTGTTTGTGCCATCTATCGATGAGGAAGCAGAGGCATAAGGAAGTCCTCTGACCAAGGTCACACTGCTGGTGATGAGATGGCAAGGCCCACGTCACCTATAGGGCAGCAGCCACCCCTGCTCAGTGGGAGCAGTGTTGCACGCTTGCACACATTTAGCAGCGATGTTCCTGGGCTTGGAACATAGCATGTGTACTGGGCCTCAGAAGAGGCGTTGCTCCCCCAAACCTCTCTCAGCACAGAATACCCCCAGCCGCTTCCTGTGGACTGTGAGGCATGGTTGGCCCCAGGTTGTCATACACCTGGGCTGGGGTAACCCAGACCCCCAAGACTGTCCAAAATAGGTAGCTCCCTGCCCTGCCAGGCCCAGGGCAAGGAGCTTTGTAAGAGCCACAACCTGCACTTTGACCCTTCTTTCCACCGACTTTGGCTGCTTTGTGGAAGCGGAGGCATGCCAGGGTATGGGGAGCTGATTGAGCACCTGCCTGCCTGTCTGCAGGCCTGAGACGGTGGTCAGTGGCCAAAGGCTGCTGCTGGGAGCACCTGCTGCTGCAAGCACCTGCCTCTTCCTCCCTGCTGTGCTGCCTCACACTGCAGGCCAGAGGACTGGCAGGACCTTAGAGCTCAATAAGACTTCATACAGGTAGGTTGATGATCCCCTTCAGCTTCAGAGAGAAAGGAGCTGAACCCAGCCACTTGGCATCTGAGCACCCCCAGGAAGCAGCAAAGTCCTAGCCTTGTATGAATCTGTACTTGCCCAAGCACACCAAAGGACACCAAGCAAGTCATACCCTGGTGGACGCAGGAAGCAGTGGCTCCTATGCTCCAGCGGCTGAAGCTCCCCTGAGGGTCTTCAGAATTCATAAGAGACTTAGGAACAACCGCCAACTCAGCCCTTGAGAAAGCAGACAGCTGTGCAGGTCCCACTCCTGGCTCGGTCCCGGTGCCATCGGGGTCTGGGCTGGGCCTGGGGCACTCTGTGGAAACACTTGCTGAATACGCAACTGAACATGACTGTTCCACGGCTGAAGGAGGACTACCCGGGGAGGCCCAGGGGCGCAGCTGGGTGGGGAAGCTTCCACTAATGTCTGGGAAAGCACACCCCAGGGAGCCACCTGTTTCTCCTCCGGCCTTCCCAGTACTCCAGTGAGCTCGGGAGGGGGTTGCCCATCTTAGTCGCCATCTGCAGCTGCTGCCACCAGGGGGAAGGGTCCTGCTTGCCTGCCACAGATCCCCTAGGTGGCTGGAATCTGGCAACCGAGGGGACACACAGGGGATCTGGAATGCCTGTTGGCCATGCTTCTCTGCCCAAATCCCCACAGATCCTGTGGGTCACCCTGGCGACTTCACACCCTCATCAAGAAGTGTCACTCTTAGCTTCCTTCTGGCTGAGCCCCAGAGGCCACCAGCAGGGCTGTGATAGGGATGGAGATGGAAGTCACAGGTGCACAAAAAAGATTGGACTTCCAGAGCCACAGCACGGCTGAGACTACTTCTGGAAGCCTCTTTTCTTGTTCTCCCATCCACGCTCTCTCCTGCAAAGACATGCCACCATGCTCAGAGGGGTAAATGGCCACAGCTTGGCCACACAGCGAGCGAGCGAAGCGGCTTCGCTGGGGCTGGGACCTGAGCACCATGGAAAAGTCAGCGGAAAGAAAACATGTTTTCATCACAGCAAGACCGAGAACTGGCTTGGCTCTTGCACCAGCCCCCTCATTTTTCAGATGAGAAATGAAACACAGGAGGGACGTAGGCCCTGTCTTGAATGCCACAGCCAGGGAGAGGCAGCTAGCAAGTGTCTGGACCTTGGGGGCAGAGGTGCTGTGGGCATTCAGGCATGCCGCTAAGCCTCTCTGAGTGTTAGGGCCAACCCAGGCATGGAACCATTCAAAAGGGCTGTCGTGGAGATCCACTGAGACGGCTTGTGGGACCATCCCTTGTAAGCTAGAAAGTATTGACCAACCAGGGGAGCTGGTGGCAGAACTGTGACAAGGGCCAGCTAGCGTCAGATATGACATCACACTGGGAGCCGACGGCAGCCGAGCGGTGTGGCCGGCAATGCCATTGATGGCACGCAGAGCGGTTTCTCACGCTACGAAGTATCTGCCACCACATCCTTTCTCTCTGGCTTGTGGGACTTGCTGCCTGCTGTGAAAGAGCCCTGACCACTAATGCCAGGCCACAGAGAGCTGCTCGGATGCTTTTGTGTGAATTAGACAGGGCAGGAGGGCGGAGGGCAGGAGGGAGCTCCTGCCCACGCCACCGGAAAACAAGCACAGAGTCTAGCACCCACTGGCCTTGGAGCCTTTGACCAGCACCTGAACGGAACAACCAGACTTGGATGTGCGGAAGGAAGTGGTCCTCAACCCCGTTCTGCGAGGGGTGGCCCAAGCCACAGTCTCCCAGCAAGGCTAAATCGGTGTCTCTAGGGACAGGACAGTGTGGTCAAGCAGGCCGAGCCTTGCCCTAGGCATTAGCAGGTGTGTGTCTGCATCCCACGCCACTGCGTTCTGCGATGTTTCCTTGAGGAGCGCCAGCCTCCACAGACTCCCAGAACCCCAGTTTCCCCATGTGTCAAGAGGAAAGGGCAATTACTATTTCAAAGATTCATTTCAAGGCAAGTATGGGAAAAGAAAAAGACAAAAGACCCACGAGTGGAAACAGATGATCACATTCTATCAAACTTTTAAAAATAAGTTGATCAGTAAAATTCATTAAAGGAAAACTAATTCAGGGGTGCATTTAAATCATAATAGGGAGACTTAATTGGTTCAAGCCTAAAACGTGCAGGAACTATTGCAGTGGGGTCTTGTAGTGGGGCTCCCAGAAGTATCAAGTAGAAATAATGCAAGGACAGCTCGACTTTACAGCAAGAGGCGGGGCAGGGGCCAGAGAAGCAAACTCACTAGGTGGAAAACTCCAGGATGAAAGAGACTCTGACTTGAGCAACCTGCATAGACTCTTCGCTGAGGAGAAGCTGGCATGACCAGCTGGCTCCAGGGGCTGTTGGAGGATGAGGAGCCCAGGCAGCCTCAGGCGACCTTAGGCGAAGGGCCAGGGGCTCTGGCCACACTGATATAGCATGGTGCTTTACTAACACTGAATTCTACTTGAAAGTGTATAGATGGGTGCAAGTGACATTTCCAGAACCTGACAGAATGTTGGCCAAGCAGGGAGTCCATTTAGAAATTTTTGAAAAAGTAAAAAAAAAAAAAAAAATTCTGATGGTCTATTTTGCTTTCTGCCTGTGTGTGAGAGTTTGTTGGGCTGGCGTGGGCCGGTGCGGTTTCCAACCACTCTGAACAGAGACCCACGACAGCAAGGTAAGCTAAGTACCCAGGGAAAAGGGGGTTTTTCTCAGGCATGCCTGGCTTTGGGTGCTGCAGGCAGCTGTTCCCCTTAGCAGCTGGTAAAGCAGCGCTTGGAATCCCAGGCTAGATTTCTGAGGTTTCTGTCCCCAGCAACCTAAAACTCCGGGGTGAGATTTTTCCAGAGTGATGTGTCACTGTGGAACAAAATGTTCAACCAGAACTCCTGCAGCCAAAGTGCTGCCATCTCATTGTGTCTGAAAACAGCCACCCAAATAGGATGAGTAGGGGGCACTTGTGCCTGCAGACAGAGTCAAGTCAAGATCTCCTGCCTGCCTTGCGCACGGAGCACTTCCCAATGGGACACCTGCCATGCCCTGGCCCTGCTCACTTGTATTGTGTTCCATTCCTCCAGTTGAGAATGGAATTCCATGGAGTCTATTCAAAGATGAGAGAGGCAAATGTTGTAGTTCCCCCAAGTGCTGTGTTTGTCCAGGCAACAGGGAAGTCAGAGACGTAGGGACGCGAGCCTGGAGTGTCCCAGCACCCAGGGGTTGCGGTCTTCTTGCCAGAGAGCTGAAATGTGATGGGTGAGGGGTTCCTTGGCTGGTGGGTTTTCAAGGGGGCAGGAGCCCGAGGCCCAAGGCAGCCCCTCCCGGCCTCAGTCTTCTCCCTCCTTGCCCTTTCTCACTGACAAGTTCCCTGAAATGAAAGACCCGTGGTGAATTTGCTCTTTTCAACACAGTTTTAAGAATGCATAAAATCCAAGACTGAAAGCCGCCTAATTTTGCCTCTGGCCCATAGCCGTGCTGAGATGCTGGAACGCCAATGCACAGGGAGGACACTGCCCTCACTGCTCCTGGGGCTCTGGAAGGCAGGGCTAGTTTAACCTACAAGAGGGCTGCCATAAAGAAAGCTGGCACACACACAGCTGTTGGCAAGAATGCAGAGATGTTGAGCACTCTGTACCCACAGTGCCAGTGTGAAACTGGGCAGCTGCTGTCGGGGAGATTAAACCAGAACGATCCTGGGAGGCAGCAATGCATTCTTGGGTAAAGAAACAAAAGAATCAGCATCACATTCTCTAAGAGAGATCCTGGCACAGTCAAGTTCATAGCCACCTGATCACAATAGCAAATGGCAATCCAGATGTCTGCTGATGGGTGAATGGACAAACAGAACATGGCATGCCCACGCCACGGAACTTTCTTCAGCCTTAAAATGGCAGGAGTATCTGACCCAGCTGCAGTATGAATGAACTTCAAGGCCATCATGCTAAGCGACATAAGCCAGTCACAAACAGGAACCTAGTGTGGCATTGTTTCCAGGCCCTGCTGCCAGGAGTCGGCACCCTCGAGGCAGAGAGAGGAATGGTGGAAGCCAGGGCTGGGAGGAGCAGAGAATGAGAGAGCTATGGTTTCCGATGGCTCCTGGCTCCAGTTCTGCAAGATTAAAGGGATTCTAGATGTGGATGCCAGTAGTGGTTTCAAAGCAACATGAATTCACTTAATACGCTTAAAATGGTGAAGATGGTGAATTTCATGATATGTGTGATTCACCGCAATTTGTAAGCAGGGAGAAAGACGTGGATGCACAGACTGTTGGCATGGTCAGGATGTGCTACCAGTATTGAAGGCTGGTTCCCCAGGCAGCCTTTTTGAGAGGCCAGGGGAGACACCCTAGGGGCAGCCTGGTAGGAGCAAGCCTTAGCCTTCGCAGCACCCTCAAAACAAAGCTCCCTTCCCCCTCAGGTCCAACACTTTCCACTGCTCTTAGAGACAAAGGCAGGTAACAGCTCATAAAAAGCAGGTGCTTGTATGTGCACAAGGGGAAAAAGAAGAAAAAGAACAATGCTGGCCAGTTTCAGCAAAGCCTCTGGCTTCCCGGGGGGTGGGAGGCGGGGGATGGGGAGAATTTTCCCCTGGGCTGCATAAGCTGCTGCCTCTAGCTTTGAATCATAAACAACCTCACCAGCCCACATCAGCCCCCGTGGGGGACACCGCATCTCCCAGAAACTCCTTCTTGAGCTGGTAGTTTAACCCCAGCAGGAGGTGCGAACACGTTCAGGTCCCCCCTCTGTAGGGGGAAGGAAGGCTGAGCCACTGCCTTATCAAGTCACCTGTGGCAGCTAGGAGGGGCATACCTACCTGCCGTAAAGGGCACTGGTCTGCTAGGGCACCTGGGAAGGCGGCAGCGGTGGGGGGAAAGTGGTATGAGTATTTTGGGGCGGAATAATATGATGTCAATTGCTATTCTCAAACCTTCCCATCCCCCGATTGGCTGTATTTCCCTTATGTTGCTTTCTCCTCATGCTGGTTTCGCTCTTTGCATCTGTTCCAGAGTGAGGTGGCTGGGCAATCTCTCAGTGCCAGGCCCCGCGCTGGGGGCCGCCACCGTGCTATCTTTGGGTCTTTCTGAGAACCACGTGAGATCATTGTGACTATGCCCAAGGTGGGAGAGTCGTAGGTTGAGGAGATCCTGCGTTTGCACAGCTGGGTGGTAGTTGAGTAGGGAGCTGGGCCTTGGGAATCCAGGTTCAGAGTCCAGACCAAACCCTGTCACTGTGCTTTTTGCAAATTGTTCTCTCCTTTTGCTCCACCCTTCCTGGGACAGTAGATCCGATGCTAATGGTGTCAGCAAGCACTGGGGAGAAGCTTGACCCATGAGCAGAGAAAGAAGGGTGAGCAGGGCGGGCAGGGGTAGGCTCTGGCACTGATCATAACTTTGAGGTTAGATTTTTGTGTTTATTGCTTTTTTGTCTTTCTCAGATCATCTCTGTCTACCCCAACCCCATCACACAAGGACCAAAACAGGACCCAGGCATCAAGAGGTGTAGCTGAGCCTCTTGGTGAACTTGGGCTAAAGCCCCTTCCTGTTCTAAGGGCCTGTCTACGGGGTATTCTGCTAGGCGCTCTCATCCATGGTCATGAACTCCAGGAGATTTTTACCAAGCATGCATCCTCACGAGACACAGGCAGAATCAGCTGACACCTCACCAGGGACCCCGGGTCCCCAGTTTGCTCTCATTGTACAGAATCTGTCAGGCTTGCAGGGGCCCTGGGCCTTTCTCCTGGTGCTCAGCTGGGACGGGGCAGACCTGGGGCTGCAGAGGGAGGGCACAGCTCAGGGTAGTGTCCCCAGAGTTGCTTGGGACAAGCAGAAGATGCAGCTGGGTCTGCATCAACATTGGGTAGAGATAACTAGTCAAACAGGATTTCCAGAGAGACGGCTGTTGTCTGTATTGACAGCCCCAGAACCAGCGCAGCAAGACCGTGGTCAATAGCTAGAGGATTTGATTCTTTTCTGAAAGACTCCTATGTTTCCCTAAGTGGACAAAGGCTGAGAAATTGGAAAGTCGCAGAGACTGGCGCTGGCTCCCCTAGCCTGGCCTGAGCCTGGTCCTGGGAGCCGCTGTGCGGCTTACCAGGCTGCTGTGTTCCCATCAGGTGGAGCACTTCTCTCATGGACCGCATGGTGCTGCCTTGAAGGCCAGATGAGCAAATGGGTGAACAGCACTGTTCACTGGCACCATGAGAAGACTAGCGGATTGCTATAAGCCTCTCTCGCCACCCAAATAGTCCCTATGAGTTCCTCAGAAGACAGGCTCTTTACCTGGCATTTGGCAGCTCTTAAAACTCCTGGATACAGAGAGATAATTATCAGAGAAGATAAAGGTCAGTGTCAGCTGCGAGAGGCCAGGCCACGGCTACATCAGATTTGAGAGCTGCAAAGGGGGCGTACTCCACGGCTCCATCTGAAGCAAAGAAGTGGGACCCGGAGATCCCAAACAACCTACCCCTGCTGGACCTGTACCTTCAGCCTAGGAACAGGGCCAGGTCTTTGATTAGACATGGTGGGAGGGTGGAGGCGAAGAGGTGAGAGCGTGTGGGCTGGGTGGTTCGATAGACTCTGTTTTTTCTCCTAAGGGATTTCCTAAAACTAGCGCAGCAAAACTTTCCAGCAATGACATGGCAGTCAGTATCACCGGCTTAGGATGGAGAAAGTCTGTGCTTGAATCCCGGTTGGTCCCACACTAGCTGTTACTGTCTGGGATGTCACTCCTTGGAGACTGTGGTTCTTCATCTGCATCTATAAGAATCGCATAGGATTCTTACAGGTTGTCATGAGGAATAAATCCAAAAAATAAAACCTGTAATGGCGAGGGGTGGGGTGGTTGCCGCTGAGCCTGCAGCTTGGCACCCGGCTCCATCAGGAACGTTCATCTCCATGTCCCCACCTCACTCGCACAGAGTGAAAGTCCCTCGGGCTTGTGACAGCTGTCATTTGCTCCAGTGCCAGGGGCCCTGAGCCCCTCAGGACTCCCTCCTGCTGGCCTTCCCCCACCTCAGCAGAGGACCTCGAGGCAGCGCCAGCAGTCTTGTTTCCACTATTGATGTGTGTCCTTCTCCCCATTCCCACCTGACTCAGCCCTGGCCACCTGCCCTGCTGCCCTCTTGGCCCACTCTGATGCCATCTTCCTAGGAAAGTGGCTCCTGCACACCCTGCCTGAAGTCTTATCCCACCCCCAATCCCCACCCTGGCACCCCAGCTACATTGTCCCACTGTTACTTTTCTTCTTAGCTCCTGTCCTGATGGTCCACATATTTTATTTACTTACCTTGTGTGTTGCCTACCTCTTGTTACTTTAAGTGTTTTTTAAAAAGATTTATTGATTTTTATTGGAAAGTCAGATATACAGAGAGGAAGAGACAGAGAGGAAGATCTTCTGTCAGATGGTTCACTCCCCAAATGAGCGCAAAGGCCAGAGCTGAGCCAATCCAAAACCAGGAACCAGGAGCCTCCTCCGGATCTCCCACATGGGTGCAGGATCCCAAGGCTTTGGGCCATCCTCAGCTGCTTTCCCAGGCCACAAGCAGGGAGCTGATGGGAAGCGGGGCCACTGGGATTAGAACCAGCGTCCATATGGGATCCTGACACATGCAAGGTGAGGACTTTAGCCACTAGGCTATTGCGCTGGGCCTCTGTCTCTCTCTTTAAAATATGACCTCTAAGGGATCTGGGAATTGTTTTAATCTGGGGAGCTTCAGTTTATTTATGGTTGTTTCCAAAGCATCTAGATTTGTTCCTGGCATACAGTAGCTACTCAAACATTAATTAAATGAATGAATGAGAGCCCAGTTATATCAGATTGAACCACCGCATGTGACACTGCCATCGTATATGTCGGTGGTTCAAGTTCTGCATACTCCATTTCTGGTCCAGCTCTCTGCTGAAGTGCCTGGGAAAGCAGTAGGGGTTGGAGCAAGAGCTTATATCCTTGCACCCTATGGGAAACCTGAAAAAAGCTCCTGGCATTGATCTGGCCCAACCCTGCCTATTGCAGCCCTTTAGGGGAGTGAACTAGTACATGCAAGATCTCTCTTTCTCTCTTTCTCTGACTCTGCCTTTCAAACAAACAAAAAGTGAACCTGAAGTAAATGAGTGTACAGTGTTCAGGGTGGATTTTGTTTGTATGGCATGGCCAGAATTGTAGAATAAAGCAAGAGCAAAACTGGGGAGTGAGCTGCTCATCCAACAGGTCTGGCTTTGCACCCGTTTGTCTGTTGCAAGGGAGGTTAGACAGAGGACCTTGAGCTTGCCGCCAGCTCTCTGACCTGGTTTGGTTGGGTCTGCTGGGGCTGGACCAGAAGCACTGGAGCTTGCCTGGCTTTGTATCACTCTGTCCTTACAGCCTGCTCCATCCTGTGGTGGGGCTGGGTCTTTCTACTGAGTGGAAAGAAGAGAAAGAAGAAACCTGGAACAAGTAGATGGATTTTAGGTGGGCTGGGCTAAAGGATGAATTAGGCCACTGGCAAACAGGTGTCCTGGGTGGGGTGGGAAGAAACAACCATTGTCAGAAAAAGCAAGCATCTAAGCAGAGGTCTAGCCAAGCGAATTATAAGACGGAGTTTGGGGGAGTTGTCCCTTCTTTCCTTCCTTCCTTCCTTCCTTCCTTTCTTCCTTCCTTCCCTCCAATTTCTTCATTTACTTCAAAGGCAGAGTCAGAGATTTTCTCTCTGCTGCTTCACTCCTCAAACAACAAGAGTGAGGGCTGGGCCAGGGCAAAGCCAAGAACCTGCAGTTTCATCTGGGTGTCTCCCATATAGGTGACAAGGGCTCAAGGACTTGGGCCGTCTTCTGCTGCTTTCCCAGGCACATTAGCAGGGAGCTAGACTGGAAGTGGAACGACCTGAAACCAGAGTCCATGTGAGATGCCTGCGTCACAGGTAGCAGCTTTATCTGTTATACCACCACACCACCTCCCTGGGGAGTATTCCTAAGTGAATGTCAGCTGTGTCTATTGGAAGAGACGGGGGCGGGGGGTGATGTGTACCAAGTCGTGTGTGCTGTCCGCATCAGATGGAGAGAGGCCTGAAGCATAGGAAAACATCCCAGGGAAGCAGGTGGTACAAAATGGGGTCCACAAACTCACCAGAGGCAGGCCCCGGAGGACAGAGACAACCGACAGGGAGGGAAGCCCCTGCACTCTACCGCTGGGAATTTACTGTCACAAAAAAAAAAAAAAAATGTTGGCCCACTTGATAATGCATCACACTGGAAGACTGGCTCCATGCCAGGCCACAGGCAGAGGGAGACTACAGTATGGGCACTCTCTGGGCACCAAAGTTGAGGTCAGGAAGTATTTAACAGCAGCAAAGATTTATGGTTCAGCACAAAAGCCAGTTGAAAGATTAAATGCACATATCCGAGCCCAGGAGAGTGACATACATACTCATGAGGTTTGGTGGCCAAATTCGTAAAAATGATTTTGATTTTCTCTTTGTCCTTTTCGGTATTTTCCAAGTTCCGCACAGTTAGGGTGCTTTGACCGTGTGAAACAGGACAAATCACATCTTTTAAGAAGTGCGTGCTTGATGTTCTACCAGCAGAAAGCAATGCCCATCCCGTTTGAAACAACACGCATAGGAGCTACTGACTTGCAGGGCGTCTTCTGCTTAATGCTCATTTTCCTTAGTGTCCTGGAGGGCAGGAAAACTTCTTGAGTGGTGAATCCCTACCTCTAGGGGCAGCCATACAGGTTGCAAATGGGGTTGACACTTGATTTGGAGACAGTAGAGTTAAAATAAAATAAAGGATAGGGAGCGGAAAACTGGCACTGCAGACAGTGCAAGGGTCAAGCTTGGCCGTGGCTGCAGACTAGAACCACAATCTCTCAGAACCCAGATGAGGGACACCTCATCCTGGGCCTATTTGCCGGTCCTCCTCTTCCACCAGCCTTGCCACGCTGCCACCTCCTTTCTCAGAGTCAGTGAAATACAGGCACAAAGGCAATGGGCTTCACTAAGTTTTTTGACCAAGTGCAAGTTTTTGAAAATTTTTACTTATGTGTTTTACTTTATTTGGAAGGCAGATATAGAGAGACATTCACTGGCTTACTACCTAAATGCTCACAACAGCTAGAACTGGATCAGGACAAAGCCGGGAACCTGGAACTCAATCCAGGTACCACTGGGGAGCAGGGTCCCCAGTACTTGCATCGTCAACCTGGGGTGTGCACTTGCAGGCAGTTGGATCAGTAGCAGAGGACCAGGCACTGTGGAAGAGCAGTGGGCATCCCAAGCAGTGACTTAAGCATTGTCTCAAAGTCCACCTCCAAGTGCAGAGTCTAGGATGCAGAAGTAGGAGGACAGAGGGTGTCAGGTGGGTCTCCTCCCAGGCCTTACCTTGGGCTGGCCTGCCATGTCGTTTACCGAGAGTCTGAACTTTCCTCTCAGTGGCCTTTTATATACCCTGCTGTAAATGAGCCATGGGTGCAGGTAATTTTGCCCTGGCTACCCTTTGCTTCTCCTCCAGCCCTCAGCAAAGGTTTCTGTTATGCTGCTCTGATGGACAACTGCTTTCCTATAGGCCATTGGTTCACATTTCTCTCACTCTGAGCATCTGTGGCCTGGCTTGTTTTCCACACATCAGGACAGATCCACTGATAAATTCAACAGTGCCTTGGTGTCTCTATACACAAACTCATCTCTTTTCAATCTTCAGTTCTGGGATTTCGGGTGTCTCAGGAGTCAGAGGAGCAGGGACACTGGGGAGAGGCCAGGTGGAGAGGACCTCCAGGGAGCAGGAGATGAAAGGGGCTTCAGGGACCATGAGAAGATGCCTCAAATAGCCAAAGAACTGGCCTTCCCCGTGCAGATGCCTCAGGCTTTTGGCCTTTCCACCTGTTTGTTCAATCATTTGTTCTTTTTAACTTACAGTGGTAATCGCTAGTCCCAGCTGGGCCTTTTGTGTGTATTTCTTGAATTCTCCCAGCAACCATTCCAGGGAGAAAGTTATCTGTATTTGATATAAAGAAGACAGTTTCAGAGAGATCAAGGACCTTCCTAAAGGCCACATAGCCAAGGACTGACAAAGCCAGAATTTTAACTTAGGCCTGATAACTTTATAAATCTATGCTCTTCCCACTTCCTGTTGAAGCTGACCTCCTTCAACCCCATCATCTGGATGGAAAAGATGACGTGAGGAGGAAAGAAGCATCAGTGAATAGGGAGAATCCAAAGTCAAGTGTTTGCTGTCCACAGTTCAAGGGCTGTGTTCCCTGGGAGGAACCACTCCAACAGCCATGCTCACATGCGATCCTGCGGCCATGGTTTTGAATGCTAGGAAAAGTACTGAGCAATGGTCAGTTGCTAGCCTTCTGGCTGATTGAATGATGCAAACAAAATCACACCAAATTGTTCACTGTGGTCTACTCAAGATGGAGTGCTTAACCAATGAAAAAGACAACCCAAATCTACTGATGATGTTCAAACGTGGGATTTTCGTCCCAGTTGACATTTGCCAATGTGTAAAGACAACACGGTTGTCACAATCTAGGGGGTTGATTCTACTGGCATCTGCTGGGTAAGGGTCAGGGATGATGCTACACATCCTGCCATGCCCAGGTGATACCCCCTGCACCCCCACACAACCACCCTGACCTATCTATCTAAGGCCCGGAGTGCTAGCCTAGTGGTCCTCGCCTTGAACATGCAGGGATCCCATATGGGCACCGGTTGTAATCACATCCAGCTTCCTGCTGTAACCTAGAAAAGCAGCAGAGGACAGCCTACACCCTTGGGACCCTGCACCTCCGCGTGGGGAACCTGAAAGAAGCTCCTGGCTCCTGGATTTGGATCAGCTCAGCTCTGGCCATTGTGGCCACTTGGGGAGTGAATCATTGGGCAGAAGATCTTCCTCTCTGTCTCTCCTCCTCTCTGTATATATGACTTTCCAATAAAAAAAAAAATTTTTTTTAAAGAAGAATATCTGGCCCAGAATGACAGTAATGCCAAGACTTGACAATTCTGCACCCAAGCTCTCAGTCAAGAGGGACTTGATTCAACCGGACTAGTGAAGCACTGGAGAGAGCAGATGGCTTGTTTCTGGAAAATTGCTGTCAGGGTCTAACTGCACAGTTTTAGTCATGAGTGAGGATGTGCATGTTGTGTTTGGCTGGGCAGTGAGCACTGTGTATTTTTTTACAGTTTGTTGTACTCCACAGCAACCGGTGGAATTTACTTAGCTTTCCTTCGGGTTCAAATCAGCAGTGAAAAGTCTAACCTCCAAAAAAGAATCAAACAGAAAATGAAACGTACATGTAATAATGGGAGTTCAGGTGCAAAGCTCCCTGCAGGGGCTTCTTTGCTAGAAGGTTTCTCATACCCTGGTGTGCCCTGTTCCAGGCCACAGCAGCTAGACACACACCACCTGCCCACATTCAGCCGTGCAGAGCAAGCAACTGGGATCGCAGAAAATGGAACTCAAACGCCAACTCTGCTGCTACTTGCCATCTTGGGCAAATTGCTTTCTTTGAGCTTTCATCTTCCAATCAGCAAACGCGAGCTCTCTCTACAGGGCTGGGGAGATTTCCTGAAACTGTTTACATAAAAGCCCCTGTCAAAACTACAAAGTGATCTACGGCTCACCTGATGACGACCACACATACACACACAGAGGGTGTCTCCTCCGTGCGGCATGCGGGTTCTGTATATTAGATTTCCCCACATTATTGCTGCCTTTGTAAAGCGTCTCCTGGGAGACGTGTTATTTTCTTATACTGCACTGGAGAAATATTTTCCATATCATGAAATAGAAACGTTGAACTAACTTCTATTACTCACGACCCAAAGGAGATTATTGCTTCTTTATGGACAAGGATTCTCATTAGCATGAGAATGCTGGGGAGGATTCTGCAGGCAAGGTTTAGGAAGCAACTCTCCCTTTGCCAACTGATGCCATCCTGCCTCCCCCCCAGGGCCTTATTATCCCACGACGAGCCTTGCCACTCTGATCCAGAGGCACCCTGCTCTTTAATTCTCACGTTTTCATCTTTCCTTAACAGGAGCCTAGATTTTTACTTTCAAAGTCAATGCACTTTTAAATCAGCTTAAAATTGAATTGGCCATCCTTCGAAGACAACCCGGACTGGCAGCATGAAGTAGAGAGGTGGCCGATGAATATCCACGCTGTTTATCGGCTTTGATCTGGTGATCTCAAGGTGCTTGCAGCAATTCCAACACACCTGATTCCTCATCATTGCTCCCCTACATGTTGCTATGCAAAGCGAGATTATTTTGAGGATGAGCAAGCTGTGTTTTGTGTTGTGCTTTGAGTTCCTGAGAACAGAAACTCCTATGACTAAACTCTCCATGAACACAGAAAACCGAAGAATGAGTACCAGTGCCTTTATCACTCAGCCTAGCTAAATCACATTTGGTGCTCCATCGCACTTAGCAGAGGGGTTTCCTGGCCTTGGAGGATGCTTCTCCAACAAATGTATGCCATCGTTGGCAGCTCATCGAGGTCAACCTCACGTTACAGCTGTGGCTGCCTAACGGGGGCACAGCAGGTGTCTGTCTCCTAGACGCAGCGGGAGGGGGCCGGACAGAGGTGGGCAGATGCTCGCGGAGGAAGCTTCCTCTCAAAAGCAGGAATGCAACACCAGGAGTAAGAAGTTTTAAACTCAGGCAACCAGCTTCTGATCCCATTGCCCTAATTTGGGGCTTGCCAAATTCAGCTCTCAGGTCCAAATATGGAGACTTCCTGTTTTAGCAAATAAAGTTTAATTGGAACATCTGTGGGCTCGTTGGTTTATATACTACTGGTGGCTTCTCTTGCTGAGCAGTTGTGACAAGCGGTCATCTGGCTTGTAAAGCTCCAAATGTTTGCTATCAGAGCCTTCGGAGAAAAAAACCATGATGACCGCTACTCAATCATTGGGTTCCCATCTGGGGAAGTCTAATGGGAAACATATTACGCAAACTAGGAACACAAAGAAGCGAATGCAAGGGTTCCTGTCCCCAGAATCTATGAGAAAGTATAGCTGCACAAAAATGATTTACCAAGGCAGAAAGAGTTGGATGAATACATGAGTTGGCAGTCAATGTGCATTGTGTGCTGGGCAGCGAACCCATTGCTTCTGTTGCATCATACAGTTTGCGCCTCATAAATCCCCTGGAAGGCAGCTATCACTCTGTGTGTGATAGCGCTGAGGAGCCCCGGGTTTCGCAAGCTTTTGCTAGCCCCCTAGCTAACACAGAAACCCTGGAGGTAGGAGTGTGGCTCTAGCATCGAAACTCAGCAGCAGGACAGTGTTGGGTGACACAGCTTCCCATCTGCACAGCACCTGTGGGTCACAAAGGTTCCTGCCTGCGACACTGAGTCCAGACTAAACACATGGAGACTCGGGCTCTTGTCTGTTTCCTTAAACAAAACAGTATTGACACAGAACTTACATTGTGTCACGTATGTGATGATTTAAGGAATGCAGAAGACTGCACATGAATTATAGGCTAACACGGTGTTGTTTTGTGTAAATGACATGAATAGCCGCAGTGCTTGGTATCTGCAGGGGAGGGAAGAGTCCTGGGACCAATCTCCTGTCTTTAAAACGTTCATAGAAATTGAATGTGATGAGGTGCCGGTGCGATAGTGTAGTGGTTAAAGTCCTCATCTTGCAGGCGCCTGGATCCATATGGGCGCTGGTTCTAATCCCAGCAGCTCCACTTCCCATCCAGCTCCCTGCTTGTGCCCCGGAAAGCAGTCGAGGACGGCCCAAAGCCTTGGGATCCTGCGCCTGCGTTAGAGCCCCGGAAGAACTCCTGGCTTTGGATCAGCGCAGCACCGGCCGTTGCGGCCACTTGGGGAGTGAACCATTGGATGGAAGATCTTTCTCTCTGTCTCTCCTCCTCTCTGTACATCTGCCTTTCCAATAAAATAAATAAATCTTTAAAAAAAAAAAAGAAGAAATTGCATATGATGAAAGAGAGATGTATGGCTAACAGAAATTTTTATGCCAAAATAAACTTTTTCTAAAAGAAGAAGAAGAAAAGACTTGTATATTTATTTGAAATGGAGGGAGGAAGAGAGAAAAAAAGAGGGTGGGGGAGAGACAAAGATAGTGAAAGAGATGGTGAAAACTTTTATGTGTTGGTTCCTGTCTTAAATGGCCGCAACGGCTGAGGCTGTGCCAGGCTGAAGCCAGGAGTTTTATCTGGATCTCCCGTGACGGTATAGGGACCCAGGGACTTTGGCCATATTCTGCTGTTTTCCCAGATGCGTTAGCCAGGAGCTGGATCAGAAGCAGAGCTGTCAGGGTTCGAAATGGCACTCATATGGGATGTCAGCATCACAGGCTTAACACGCTGGGCCCCAACCACAGCCCCTAGACTTATCTTTGCTAATATCTCCTTTTTAAAGAGCTTTTTGAAGAACGCTTCTATTTCAAAAGTTTAGTGGGGGGAGAGGTCGCGATGATCTGGGATGATCTGTAAAAGGTTTGAGCATAGATCGATTGATTGATTGATGGGATTGGTGTGAGCACTGCCCGGGAGGACCGAGAAGTCTCCAGGAAAACAGCTCTCTCCCAGAAGAGAGGGACCCAGTTACATCCTGACCCTGACCAACCAGGCCTGGGAAGACAGGCCATGTGTGGGTCTTTCTTGGGAGTCCGTGCCTCAGAGCAGGTTCAGGCAATATGTGCAGCCTTCACGCCACTGCAACCAACCCCGGGTGCCATGGGGGCAGCTGCAGGGACCATGGGAGTGGCGGCTGAGCTCCTGGGGTAGGCAGTCTGTCTTAAATGGGGATACACTACGATCGGGACAGCACACTGCACAGTAAGAACCCGAAACAGAGATGGGGTCCAAACCAGGCTGCTACCACTCCTGAGACGAAGTTCTCACTGGCTCCCTTTTCTCATCCATCAAGTGCAGTGCTAATGCTGAGCACAGAGAATTGTCACAGGATTGAACTGGTCTCTGATGGGCCGGGATCATATTATGGCCCACCAGCAGACCAGGCAGATCGGGCAGGTGATCAGTGTCGCTGGGGATGAAAACAGAGACACCGGGGAAGGATTCTGGAACTAACGAAGATGATTCCACCCCAGCAAGTGGCTTCCTTCTCCCAGTTAGCTCAGCAGACCCTGGGCATCCACAGGAGGGGAAGGCCCCCAGTTAAGGGCAGGAAGCTTGTAGGGCCTCCTGCTGCAGGAGCCAAAAGGTAGCATTGCCTTTGGGGCAACAAATCTCTGACCCCAACCCTCACGGGGTGCTGCTTTATTACCAAGGAAAGAGAATCAGAGAAACACACTTGCCCCCTGTGCTGTCTGTGATCTTCAAAACTCTTCTTTGCCTTATTCTAATTAACACTCTCTTTGTCTATATCATCCATCTAACCAAATCTATCTATAGCTTCCTTTAAAGGCACTGACAATCCAGTTTTTGCCTAGTCCTGGCTTACAAAGGTACTTTCAACGGTTTGTGGGAAATGGAACTAAAAGGTAAAGGTATTTGGTGCAAATAATATTTGAATTACACACGTTTTTTCCCCCCATACTATACATTTACTCTGAATTTTAAAGAAAGTATTCAAAGGGCAGATAGAGAGTGTGTGTGCTACCATCTGCTAGTTCATTCCTTCCTTGAGCCTCCATCAAATGCCCAGAATAGCCAGGCTTTGGCTGTTCAAAACTGGGAATTGGGGACTCAATCCAGGTCTCCCGGGTGGTTGCAAGAGCCCACTTAATTGACTTGCCGTTACCACCTCCTAGGGTTTGCATGAAGGAACTTACATGAGAGTCAGCAGGATTCAAACCGAGGCCTTCTGGCATGGGGTACAGTCGCCTTAACGGCTAGGCTGAAAGCTGAGCTTATGAACTTTGGAAGACCCTGTGCATGCTGAACAACCTTTAATTCCACCTCTATGCACTTCTTGCAGTACCCTGACACACAGCACCTGTTTTGTAAACAAGCAGATCTCTCCCTCTCGAGTTAACCTTTACTCACTTATGGACCCATTCACCTTGTCTCTCCTTGCAAGGGCCAGACATGAACCCTTATTCAGCTTCTCAGACAGGTGCCCACTGCAGAAAGGTGCAGAGAAAAGAAGCTAAGCCTTGGTATCCCCGCATCCCGAGCAGAACATACTGAAAGCGATTCTTGCCTCAGAACCAAGCTTGAACCCCACTCCACAGTGATAGACCCTGGCAGCTGGAACCTGAGAACACAGCTTCATTCTTCCCTGACCAGCCAAGGAGACCGGGCAGTGGGCAGGAGAAGCAGCTACAGTTGGTCCCTCCTCCTGTCCAAATCCCTCTGCCTAGACCTCATGGCAGGAGTGAGTTCACGCAGGTGGAACTAAGATCCAGAACAAGCCCCACTCATTGAGGGACTACTCAGATTCATTGTGAGACTGCAGAATGTGCTGGTGATGTTTTTTCTAAAGGGCAACCCCGGTGCTGCCGAGACGGGAGGCACCCTCGCTCTCACACACATTTATTCCATCTTCCGGAGGTGAGCAGGGAACAGGGCTGCCTCAGCCTCCCATAACAGGCATGCATTACCAATCACTTCAGTAGGAGCCAGACTGTCTGTGGCCCGGGCCAGGAACAGGCAGTGTCCTTTCCTCGAAGCAACCCCATGCCAAAAGAGCTCTGGGCACTGATTGCCTGGGGAACCTGCCCCTTTTCTTTCCCACTTGAGCCACATCACAGAGGTAAGGAGCCAGCCTACAACCAAACTTTGCCAGATTTCTTGGGAGAATTGAAGAAGTTGGATTTTGGATTTAAGTAAGAAAGAGAAAACGTTGACTCCAGTTGAAATTACAAGGGAGGAGCTTGTTGCCTGATGTTGGCAGGATTGCACAGTTCCTCTGGGCTTCTGGAGAGCCAGTTCAGAAGGGCTGTCTCCATTTGGAATTCTTTTGGAAATGGGCCTCGAGATAAAGAGAATTTATTTAGAACACAAGCTCAGAGAAGCACCAGGTGATGTTTTGGGTTGGATCGGATTTTTCTCCAAAGATGTCAAGTTCTAACTCTTCAGAACCCTTAAATGTGATTTTGTTTGGAAACTGTGTGCTCACAGATGATCCAGCTGAAATAAGGCCATGAGGATGAGCAACCATCCAAAAGAACTGATGTCCTTCAGAAAAGGAGGAAGTCGGGTACAGATGCACATGGAGAACTACATCAAGATGAAGGCAGAATACGGGGTGAGGCGGCTCTAAGCCAAGAAAGACTAAAGGTGGCAGCCCCACCCCCAGGGACAAGGAGAGAGGTGCCGCCTAGCTCACAGCCCCCACAAGGTGCAACCCTGCTGAGCTCTTGGTTTGGAACTTGCAGGTTCCAACAACAGTACATTTCTGGTCATGGTATTCTGCAGGCTTAGGAAAGTGGCACAGTGGATGTGGGGGGATCTGAGAAGGCAGTGTGCAAGGGGGGGGCCTTCTCAAGCCAGCTGCCCCTCCTAGGGACAACTGGAATGCCATCACACAGAGGACAGAACGGGGCTGTGGAGTCACTGAATGTGGGGTGCAGCAGTGCCTAAGCCCAGTCGGAGCCTCAGAGGACACCGAGCTTTGGACACCCTGGCTCCTGGTGCCACATGTCGGGGGTTCACAGCCCTTTCACATGTGTCCTGTTCTCTCTGCAATACATTCTCCTCATTCCAATCTTCCTTTCCCTTGCACGTCTCTTCCTTCCTCTCCACAACCTTCTTAGAACTCCTCCTTTGAGTCTCCCATTTCGAGCCACTCAATAGCAAGCTGCTCTCAAACTGTATTCTGCACGCCATTTAAGCCGTGTTCTATGAAGAGCAAATTTCAAGCGCATTGAAAGCAATTTGCGCTGTGCTGCATAACCCTATTTCTCTTGCTTCCCCCCAGGGAATGTGGGACACACATTTGTGGTTAGAAGGTTTGGAAAAATCCTGCAGTTGAGTGACACAAACAGACCCCATGTCCCATGAGCCTGAACCAGCATTCCCTTCATTTTGCAGGATGGGGTTAACATTCTGCAGGGCACGGAGGGGGAGCAGGGTCCTCTTCAGGGTTTTCAGGGACTGTGTTCTTTAGAGCACAGCTCCCTGGGACAAGGGATGGGGTCTCTCCGAGCAGGTGCCACATGGTTGCAGACCTCGTTGAGGGAGGTCCTTACAAGCAAGGTGTCGAGGGCCACTGAGGCAGTCCCAGTGTCTTCGTCTCAGCATTAGCCTGAGGGTGAGCAGTGAGGTTCAGGAGGTCGCCTGGTATTCTAGTTTCCCAGGGTAGAGCATCCTATTCCTTCTCTATATCTTCCCTTTTCTAACTCCTTTCTCTCCATAGCCCACCAATGCAATTCTCCCCCAAAGTCCATCGCAAATACTAGGAGCGGTGGTATATGTGAGACCCGCCAATAGGCTTGATGACTTCCGGTGGAACCAAGTTCTGCTTCCTGTTAGCCATGTGCCTCCAGGCCTCAGCTGCCTAACTGCCAAATGGGACATCAATAAAAGTGCCATGGGATTAGTTGACCAAAGGCATGCAGACAGCACGTTAAACAAGCCCGGTCTGTAAATGCTAACTGCAGGGGAGCTCGGATCGCTCCCAGGGGCCACCACACATTCCCTTCTCCTCTTGGAGTGTGTGGGTTCCAGTGACATCTCCGCTGTGATGGGTCATGATGCAGCACCTGGCATGCAGTAGAGCTCAGAAAACAGCGAGGATCAATTCATGCCTGGCTGTGCACTGGCGTTTCTCTATCTTTGATAATACTTTATTGTTATTATTTAAGATTGAACTTTATTTGAAAGGCAGAGGGATAGAGAGAGAGAGAGATTTTTCCATATGCTGGTTCCTGCCCCAGCTAGTTGCAATAGGCAGAGCTGGGGCCAGGCCAGGAGCCTGGAGTTACGCTTGATTCTCCCATGTGGCTGGCAGGAGACCCAGCACATGGTCATTTACTATTGTCTTCCCAGATGCATTAATGAGGACCTGGACTGGGAACAGAGTAGCCAGGACTTGAACTGGAATTTCAATATGCAATGCTGGTATCACAGGCGGCTGCTTAATTCACTGCACTCCAACACCAGCCCTATCTCTCATCGTATTTCTGACTATGAGCTGCATTACGAAAACATTCTCTTTACTTTTGAAAAAAAAAAGACTTATTTTTCTCTAATTGATTTTAGTCTTCTCTACCCGACTAGCTTGGCCTAATAAGACATCCTATCACTAAAGGGGTGCATTTGGCTGCCGGGGACTGGGGGGCAGGGGTCAGTGCCTTCATCATCACCATGGTCTCAGCCGACAATCAGAGAGGCCACTGATTAAACTCACAAAAATACATTTATCTGTCCCTCTTTGTCATTAATGGGATGCCCTGGCCTTCTGGCAATCTGTAGCCCTGTGGATGGGCAGGCCAGACGCTGTGGCACCACAGGATGGAAAAGCAAAAGGTCAAGGCAACACAGGTGGGCAGGACGGGCAGCTATGTAGGCAGGCTTCCTTCCTGGAGCGCTGACCTGGTGCTGTGTTAGTGCCGCCTGAAACAGCTGAAGGCCTCTCCCTTGCAGGGGCAGGTGGCAATCTGCAGTGCCAGGGCCCTGCTGGAGGGTAAGCTGAGCTAACACATCCCCACCAGCTGCTGCTTTTTTTGTGGTTGCCACTCTGGGGCGAGGCCTGTCACACACGCTGGAGACCCAACTGGCCAACTCCGGAAGCCCCATTTACTTACAACCAGGCAGCCTGTGGGCATGAAGGACAGCTGATGAGCACCGGAGTCAGAAGTCCCGTGTCCTAATACAGACTCTGCCACTCGCTTATGACATGGCCCATTCTGGTTCTGGGCTGGCTAGTTTCCTAAACTCTCAGGTCATCCTTTCACTCCTGGGAAAATGCAGGAGTAGAACTTGAAGTTATCTGTGAGTCTCCTGTTCAAGCATCCCATGGTTTTGCCACATGGATCCAGCCTCGCTCCAACCACAGCAACTCTTCCTGCAGAGGTGCCGCCTGCCGTTGGTACAACTGAGGACAAAACCCTAGAGCTGCTACCCTGATCCCAGCCAGCCCAGTCATGACATCACCACAACCCCCTGCTCAGCCCTGATTAGTTATACTTTGCATGAACAGTACATTCCTAAAGACTTTGCAAAAATCAGAGAAATTTCCCACAGGCACAAATGTAAAATTAGAGCCCCATTATTTTAAATATAGTACAGAAAGTGCACTATTATTTTTTGAATTACATTATTTCTTTTTTATTTATAATTTTCTCTTTTACATTTAAACGTATTTTATTTTGTTTTATGATATAGTTCCATAGGTTCTGGGGTTGCCTGTGCCCTTCCCCAAGGTCCCTTCCCCCCGCCCCATTGAATTCTCCTCTAGTTTTACAATGGATGTCCTTCATGAACAGTCACAAGTCCATCATGCTATTATTGAAGTGTTTCCCGACAATGTAGGCATGGACATTGTCAGAGAGTCCATCATCTTACTGTTAGGATGTATTCAATTCTTTCACTGGGAGTCCATCTTTGGTCTGTATGCATAGAGACATACAGCACTTTGTCTCCATATCTGAACATATCAGTCCCTGCTACACTTCCATTATATATCCCCTAAAATACAGAACCAGTGAGCACAGTCCACAACAGGGTGAAAATAAATTTTCATCAACATGAAGTTAACAAACATGCTACAAAAATAAAAATGCATCACATTCTTTGCTTCAATTTGCAGTTTTGCATTGTCAGATCAAATAGCATTATTTCTTTTTTCCTGTTTTTAAAAAAAGATTTATTTATTTTTATTGGAAAGACAGATATACAGAGAGGAGGAAAGACAAAGAGGAAGATCTGTCTGATGGTTCACTCCCCAGGTGAGCTCAATGGCTGGAGCTGAGCCAGTCCGAAGCCAGGAGCCAGAAGCTCTTCCTCCAGGTCTCCCGCACAGGTGCAGGATCCCAAGGCTTTGGGCCGCCCTCAACTGCTTTCCCAGGCCATAAGCCTTGGGAGCTGGATGGGAAGCAGGGCCGCCAGGATTAGAACCGGCATCCATATGGGATCCTGGCGCGTTCAAGGTAAGGACTTTAACCACTATGCTGTCGTGCTGGGCCCAAATTGCATTATTTCTAATTCACACAACGCAATTATAATCCCATCATAAATGACCTATTGTACATTCCCTCTGAAAGAACCTCCTTTTTATTCTTCAAAGAGAAGGAACGAAGGTGAGGACATGGGGTCCGACCGGCTGCGAGAGGCCCCGAGAGTGAAGGGGATTCTATGATGACCATGTCCACCACCAAGAAGACAGGGTTCCCCTCCTGACTCCTTCCAGAGGGTGGAGGAACTCAGCACCCCCGTCCTCTGGTGATCCTCTCACACTGAACTTCCGACTGGACGTTAGATTCTCTGTTTCACTTTGCTTGCAATTGAAATTGCTCCAGATGTCCATGCTCTCCGAAGATGTTTGATCTCAAAGGAACTCACCCCTCGTGCCCCTAGCCCTGCCGAGACGGCCAAATCCTCGCTCCCTCCCTTGACAGAGCCATGCTCTACCCTTCAGAATGGCTGCCAGGAATTCTCTGAAGAAGCTATGATCTCAAACCAACCAGGAACCAGAACAGCTTCCAGTCTGAGACTTTGTACTTGGAGTCTATAGCTAGAAAATATTGATATGTTTTCCAAACTAAGGAAATTATATATATATATATATAATACATATTATATAAATATATATAAAGAGAGAGAGAGAGAGGCAGAGGCCATGAAGATTTAAAAAAAAAACCTGCTTCCCAAACCTTCCCTTCATGGGAACCTTCTTGGCTGTCCCTGCTGGTTCGAAAGACTTGCGTGTCTGACTCTCTTCACCATCCAATAGCTCCCTCTCCCACGTGAGATTATAAAGCTTTGAGAACTGGAGGCGCTCCACACCCCCACCCACAAGGAGCCGTTCCCTGGTGAGATGCTCAGTTGAAATAGAAGGAGTTTGCTTTAAGGCAGTCTTTCTGGGGGAATTATGGATGGGGACATTTAACAATACAGCATTTGCAATGGGCAGGTGAGAGCTGGCCAAGTTTTTAAAGGAGATTTCACAGGCCAGGTCAGCAGGGAGATGGATGGATGAGCGGTGGTGGATACAATTATTTGACTTTCTGAGCTGTTCTTTTTGAAGCCTCTATGCTTAATAAAAAGAAAAAGAATAATCCCTTTTGCCAAGCTTTTGTAGCTCCATCTCTATTGTTCCCATCAACATCCAAAGAAAATGGGCAAGATTCATTTTGTCCAGAAAGCATTTGTGTATTTTATATAGGTCTGGACTCTGAAGCACTGATGGTTAAGTGGGGGAAAAGACAAAGATTTCTCTCTACTCTCAGGAAATCAAAAGAGGAATGTTGAAGCTCTCTAACCTAACTAAAACAGTCCTGGGTGGAATCTTCGCTTCCTTTGCTGCTAAACTCAGCATGGAAATTAGCAGACCCACAAAACAGTGACAATTATACCAGATCACAAAGAAGGTACCCTGAAGGCAAAGTTGGAGTTTTTCCATCAAAACCAAGAAGGTGTTTTCTGGGGGCCAGGGCAACTTTCTTTGTTTTACTCCGTGCGTTCTCAGTCACTCAGTGTCCAGCTCTAGGACTCAGGTCTGGTCGGTGGACCGATCGATTAGGTCAACTACCTGCAGTGTTGTTCACTTGACCAGGGCATATGCAAGGTGTTCAGTATTTACTCGCGGATGCATTGAGTTGCAGCCGATTGCTTTAAATCAATAGATATTGACCAGTTCAACCAGGGTAGTTGTATCAGCTATCTTGATGGGCCAAAGTAGGTCACCAGAAGGCACCCTGTTCGATTGCTTGCCAACCCAGCCTGAGGGTGGAAAGAAAGAAAAGCATGGAATGCTTTTTGACTGTAATAGCCAACTGCAGGATGACCACTGTGGGAGAACCTGCGGAGTCAGTAACATTTTCTGCTGACTGGTAAGTGTTGCTGAAACTGTGTGCTGGGGCCTCTACCCCAATTACAGCTCCAGGGGAACCACTGGGTGTGAGCTTTTAACCCTGAGTTCTGAGAATGATGTTTCCACCTTCCTTTGTCATTATGAGTCTGGAAACAATGTCAACAGTGGGTCTGGGAGATCCCCCACAGGTCTGGGTGTGGGTTTCAGGGGTGGTCAGGGTTTCCACATCGGTGGGAGTAGGTGGGATCAGCATTCCTGGTGGGAACTGGGGACAAGAAGATGCAAAGAAGGAAGGCCACTGGGTTTTCTTGGGAGGCGGGAAAGTTCTGAGGACCCAGGGCCCATCGGCCTGAGACGTCCAGGCACCTCTAACAGGCTGCCCTTCTCTATCACCAGAGATTCTGGTTTGAACACAAGTTTTCTCCACCAGCCCCATGGCTCACCTAGCCAGGCTGACAACAACAAGCTCCTGAAGTGTTTGCTCTTCCTTCTACAGAGCTGCCCTGCTGCCACCAAGCTCTTCTCAATAGAGGAACCATGCCCACAAGACCCTCATTTGTGCACACAAAAGCATACCAGCGTCCACCAGCACAAACCCTTCAGCATACAGATCCGCCTATACTTGCAACACACACAGCTGCATTTGTCTATCTGCACTGTGCTATCCAGAATCCATACACAAGCGCACAGCAGCACACACATACCAGCACGTATGTACGGCAGGACAGACCCTGCGGTGCACAGAATAAGAGGCAAACACACTTGGGCAGGCACAGGTGCCAAGCACCACACTGACCTATGAGCTGAAGTTGTTCTCAAGATGGGTTCAGGTGGCTCAGTGGGCCTGCTTCCCGCAGTAGCAGGCCACTCTGCCAGTCAGCCACCTGGAGCAACAAGTGGCGATCTCCTCTGGGCGCCCCCTCGGCCGGCTAGTCACACCCTTCTTCCTGTAACAGCTGCTCTCTCCAAGTCCCCGCCAACAGTTTCAGCCGAGATGGCAGACAGGCAGTGCGTATTGTGTTGCAGACCCAGTACAGGTGTGCATGGTGGGGACCGGTGAAGTGCAGAGCACACGGTCGACTCTCTAGATTTATGCCAACACAGAGGAGGAATTATCCGCCTCACCCCAAGTGATGAAGCTGGTGCCCCAGGATGTCCTCCCCACTACCCCGACAGGCACCAGCTCCTACGGTCCATCACCCCTCTGCTGCCCCGCTGAAGGCCCAAGGACACCCCCTCCACAGCATACCCCTCACCAGCTTTGTGGGGGACCACTCTGAGCTGCAGAAAATTGAATATCGAGCTCCTCAGAGTGCCAGCATTTAGCTCTGAGCAGCCATTTTCTCCTTGCTGTATGCTTTGCTCCAATCAAGGGGATATGAGTTTGCCTTCCCCGACCTTGGCAGATGGAAATGGACAAAGGCTAACGTTTTACATGAATAGCTACAAATTGATGGTAGACATTTGCCATTCAAAGGCAATTCCTCACTCCTCAGGGATTTAGGAGAAAAAAAACTTCAACATCTGCCTGTAGCAGTATCACAAAACCTTCCCCATGGGGGAAGACACTTTCCTACTAAACAAATGCAATCCAGGCAGCCATTAGGGGGCAAAGCCTCTTATGCTGGATTTATTTTGTTTGGTTATGCTCCTGCTTAAGTCAGCGTAGAGGGGTGCAAACTTACAAACAAATGGATTGAACCCAAATTGAAGACCATCCTGCTCAAAAAAGTCTCTGAAACAGATGGGTTTATTAAGAGTAAAATGGAAAATAAGGATTTATCAGATTTGGGGAACACTTGACTTCAAAAGCGTATTGATATGTCAGAGAAAAACACAGTTCTGTATTAAGGATATTAATAGTAATAGTAATAAGTATTAAGGATATTAACATTAATATCCACTTAATATTCAGTAGAAAATATGCAATCTGTGATGATATTCACCCCCCAACACAATTACTCCTTCATTCAAAAACAAGGAGGGTAACCATGAATGCTTATCAAGAGGAATGAGCTGAAAGTTTCCCTACGGGGGTCCGGCTCACTTTACATGTACCAGGATCTAATACGGGTGCAGGTTCATGTCCTGGCTGCTCCACTTCCCATCCAGCTCCCTCCTTGTAGTCTGGGGTAAAACAGTAGAGGACGGCCCAAAGCCTTGGGACCCTGCATCCATGTGGGAGACCTGGAAGACGAACCTGACTGCTGGCTTCAGGTCGACTCAGCTCTGGCCATGGTGGCCACTTGGGGAGTGAACCAGTACACGGAAGATCTTTCTCTCTCTGTAAATCTGCCTTTCCAATAGAAATAAATCAATCTCTTAAAAAAAAAATAAAGATCTCCTGCAGAATTCAATCACCTGCAACATGACCGTACAAACCCAAGAGCCAGGTTTTTGGGGGAGCAGCCCGGAGCTTGCCCAGAAACCATGCTTGGGGCTGGGTCTACTTTAAGGCAGCTCATCGAGCCTCTGGCCCTCACATTCAGGACCCTGCTTCTGGCCATGCGAGGGCTGTGAAGACCCCAAGGTCTCAGATCATGCCTTGCACAGACACAGGAAGGGGTAACTGTATTGAGAGACAAGGCCAGGCCTCCACAAGGAAACCCCATGTTCTTGTCATTTGTTTTTAACTTCTGGCGTTCAGAAATGAGCTTCTGAGTAGCACAAGCCATCCCAGGCGAGTGAAGGGAAGAAGGAAACCTTCCAGTGACCCTTCTGGTGCAGGCCGTGGCTTGCTTTCTCTCCTGCCAAGAGCCTCTTGTGGCCCCCGAGGAACGTACGGCTGGTGCACAAGCGCAGGGCACACATCAGACAACTCTGAGCTTCAGCTCCGGGATTTTCACAGCGTTGTCTCTAATCAGAAAGTCTGGGGGGAACGTGGTAGTTTGGAATCCAGGTCAGAAAGTATTTGGATCGGAAGGAAGAACAAAGCGCTGCTTCTGAATTCTGACAGCCAATTCCAGTGAGGTGGGGCGGGAGGCAAGGTGACCGTTCCTAAAATCCACGTGATTTCAAGACCGCACAGAAGGCATTTGGTAGCCGAAAGACATGGTCAAGTCTTGCATAATTTTTTTGTCTTTCAGTTGAGACACCAAAGCCCCCAGAGAGAAACTTTTAGACAAGTGTATACCTCAGTTCAGTGACAGAAAAAGAAAGCATGTTGAGCATTTCTGCTTTACTGCAACATGAAAATGCCATGGTTTCCATTTTACAGATTGGGAGACTGAGGCATTCTTGCTCACAGTCAAGGGTTTCCAAGCACCCATATTGCAGGGTTCCCAAGAAACGCACCTGCTGTCCCTTGCGTTAGCTGGACATCACTGCCACCACTTGTGGAGGGGCAATGGGGCTCTTCCGTGGGCACCTCGCCTCCTGCGGCAGCATCCTGCACTTAGGGCCCCATCTTTCTGCCTTGCCATGTGCTCCCTTCTTCCCTGCCTGCCTGCTTCAGAGCAAACTCTTGCAAACAGAGTTAGAAAAACACATTGTTTCCCCCCTAGAAGTCTACAGTATCCTGCAGAATGCTTTTTGTTTTTGTTTTTTAAACTTTAACCTATTCTTTCAAGGGTCCATCAGATTTGCTCAAGGAAGGAACAAAGTTACAACAGGATTAACTACACCCTAACAGCCGTCTAAATGCCCCGGAGCTCGGTGATGAAAACATAAGTATTTACTCTCGGGAAGTTTGTAGAGGGATGAAAAACCTCAGAGGCCGAGTATGAGAAACTGTGCTTACAAGAAAACATTCAGAAGAAAGACACACGAAACTTTTGTATCGAAACAAGCACATAAACAAGTACATGCACTTACAAAGAAAACAACGTAAAAATTCAGTTATATCAATTTTTTTGGAAAAAAAAAACTTCTCTTAATGATTGAACGCTATTTTTATTCAAAAGGCCTCGAAGTAAGAGGGAAAAAATAGGGCTTACAAAGTCTACATATGCTGTTTTTGCTCTTCTTTTTGTGTTTCTGTGTGAGTAGATTCCTTATATACTAGAATTTCTGCCAGAAACCACAGACTTCTTTTTCCTCCTCGGCGCTATGGATTAGTTTATTGATTTATTAATCCCTGGTGGGGATAGCTTTACTTAAGACTCTGATGTTAAACGCAAATAAGAAAAACGAGCATCTTTGCTTTGGAGACCTGTGTGCGGTGACTCATTCGAAGTGTCTCTGTCACAGGTCCAAATTTAATAGGCGTCCTACAATAGAACCAGAAAATGCTAATAACCGTAGACTCCTAGCTTAGGCTTTACCTGCCCCAATCCCTCTGCCTATTTCATTTCTAGTTTTTGCAAGAAATGATTTAATACTGAACTATTTAGAAGCTCAAGCAATGCCAGCCCCATGCGCCTCCCAGGAAGCCATGGGAGCTCATGTGATCCTAGCCGACAGTCCGGATCCCCTTTGCTCTCATCCGACCCGCAGACCCTCACGGTCACTGCGTGCTGCACGCTGACTCTGCTAAGTGCTAAGGACACAGCACGGGGACAGTGTTCTCTCAGGGAACTCAAAAGTCATTTCTTGCTTTGGGTTTTTTTTTATGTTGGAAGACACAACACGTGCATTTAGTGGCCGAAGTGGTCACTTACGTGAATTTCTTCACCAAATTGAATATTTCTCTTATTTCTCTTATATTGACTTTTATATTATCAGATTGACTAAACACACCATCCCCGTGGTGTTCCGGGGGGAACCAACCCTCAGCCAACCCAGAGCTAAGAAATCTGCTTTGAACACTTGCTGGTATGGATGTCATTCATTATTCCCAGATGCAATTCAGCAGAAAAGAGATTCCTGAAGCAAGTGTTAGGACAACGCCAACGCGGGAGACTCCTTTAAGTAAAATACGAGGGCCTGGAGTGATAGCCTAGTGGCTAAATCCTTGCCTTGCATCCGCCGAAAGCCCACATGGGTGGGTACATGTACATATCCCCATCCAGTTCCCTTGCCTGCGGCCTGGAAGAGCAGCAGAGGGTGGCCCCAAGCCTTGGGACCCTGCACCTAAGTGGGAGACCTGGAAGAAGCATCTGGCTCCTGACTGCTGGCTTCAGATCGGCTCAGCTCTGGCCGTTGTGGCCACGTGGGGAGTGAGCCAGGGGATGGAAGATCTTTCTGTCTCTCCTTCTCTCTGTGCATCTGCCTTTCTGATAAAAATAAAATAAATTGATAAAACTTACTATCCAAAATATGAGACATGACACCGGCAGACTTAGAGAGACTATGCGTCTAATAAAAACGAGACCTAAAGGTTTTCAAAGAACAAAAGCAAAAGCAAAAGGCACGTTTAAGTGAACGCAGCACTGGCAGTTCTCCACTCCAAGGCTTCCCAGGAGCTTTTTTTGGGAGTGTGGAGGGGCACCGTATGTTGTCTCTTAGCCATAAGTCTGAGAACTGGCAAGGCGGAAGAAGTGGCAGCTTGCCTAGATGAACAGAGTCAGACAACCAGAGGGCAAAACAAATGGACGGTGAAAACACCACTAGTAAAAAATGTCTGCTACCACTGTGAAATCCACCTCTAAGGAGATTTTTTTTTTTGCCAAGATTGGTGTACAAGACACTACCCCTTAAACACTCAGGCACTGGGATCCTGAACCAACCTTCAGGCTGCCGGAGCTGAGCAGCTGTACTGGCCACTGATAAGCAGGTGGATTTTGTTCCTGACTTCTTCCCCTTTCGCCATTAGAAGCACACCTTTCTCAAACATATTTGCGCGTTGGGGGAATACCAGCATACAGAGTATGCATATTGGACAGTCTTCCATCGGCAAGTGCCAGTATCCCACGTGGGTGTTAGTTTGTGTCCTGGCTGCTCTACTTCCCATCCAACTCCCTGGTAATGGCCTGGGAAAGCAACAGAGGATGGCCCAAAGCCTTGGGGACCCTACACCGACATCAGAAACCTGAAAGAAGTTGCTGGCTCCTAATTTTGGGTTGGCTCAGCTCCAGCCGGTGCGGCCATTTTGGTAATGGATCAGAGGATGGAAAATCTCTCTTTTTCTCCTTTTCTCTGTAAATCTGCCTTCCCCGCCCAAAACAAAAATTTGTTAAAGTCCCAACAATTAAATCATTTGGAAAAAAAAATTTTTTTTAAAGACATACGAAGTTGGTGGGAGTGGTGCCTAACCAGCTGAAGCCTTGATTCCGAGTCACCGACATGGGCTTGCAACCAGGTGCTGGGTGCCCGCAGAGATGGGACAGGGATTGGCTGGCTTTCACCAGGGGGAGAACAGGTCACAATAAGTGGTATGCCCCTTGTCTTTGGGTTTTGAGATCAAGAAGACAGCTTTGGTTGCTGCAGCTAACACAATTTCCAGGCATGTGCTGTCTCACTTTCACATCTCTGCATCAAGGCATCTCCTCCTGACTTTAGGGGTGAGGAATTTGTGCCCATGTCTGCACAGCCAGGCAGTGGCTGGGCTGCAGTTCTAACTGTGATCTGTTGGCTGTTCCCACCGCGTGCCTTCCTACCTCACCCACCCCCGGGGGTGGGGGCAGCCTTCCCTGAGGCTTAGGGCTAGAGCGACCCCTCTTCCCTGGAGAAAAGACAAAGGCCCCCTGTGCCCTCTTGCCAGGAGAGCAGTAGGGGTAGTGACTGTACACTGTGCACGCCATCTTACAGCTTCTTCCAGCCTCACATCTGTGCCCCAGGCCCAGTCCTGGCCACCCCTGTGGATGCGGTTGTGGTCCACATCACCTATGGCCCTAACCGTAAGGGAATTTGCAAAGAAACAAACCTGGAAAAGAGTTTATGAAAAGCAGATTTAACAAAGAAGAAGAAGTTTGGGAAATGGGTCGCTCAATTGAGCAAGAAGAGAGAGCAGGCCTTGAAGAGACTCCCGTCCACGCCTTCCCACAGAATGGCAGAGCGGGGGGCCTCTAAGCGCAATGGTGTCCCGTGTGTGTCCCTGCCATCAGAGACCCTGCTCCTGGTTCCCTTGTCCTACCTCGCCTTGTTCATGGGCTAAGACACTGCGGGAAGCCTGCGTCTGTTACCTTTGGCTAAAACTTCACCAAGCTTTCAGAGGCAACATGAATGGCCACACACAGCGACAACTGCACTACATCCTCAGGGTTGTTCCCTAGCGTCCTTTATTTGTGGAAATGGGGCCTGGCACACCCCCGTCTCCTCCAGCTGTGGGCCAGCTGGCAGCCCCAGGTGCCTCAGAGAGAACCTTGCGCCTGCTCTGACAGCCACGTCATCACTGGCTGCAAAGCTCAACGCAAAGGGCCCCAGGAGGCTGAGGGAAGGCCTCACAGGGCGGCAGGGCTGCCCGGCCTGAGGCCCAGGGTCTCGGTTCTTCCAGATCACGCAGGAGCTTGCCCTCACCCCACAGCGACAGCTGACTCACACCCTGAACAGGCTTTGCTGAGAAAAGAAACCTTACAGAAAACCCCGCCACTGCTTGGGCTTGGGAGGCACAGCCACGCCGTGGGCTCTTCCTTCCTGCCAGACCCTGTCACCCAGCCCGGGCTCACCCTGAGGCAGGCCGTCCAGTGGAGGAGCAAAGGGCCCTGTTTCTTGCGGATGCGCCATAACACCGGAGTCCCAAGCCGTCCATTTTGCCCTATCTTCTCACTTGCCTGCCTCCTCACTGCCTCCCCAGGCTCCGCTGAGCTGGGGTGTGTTGAAGGCAAGTCGTCTTGCTGCTGGTTGGTCATAGTCATGGTGGTGCCCTCCCGGTCTCCTTTCTATTCCTGGTTTCGTGAGCTGCCTAAGGTGGGGGCACCAGGCGAACCGCCCAGCCTGGGACGGGTCTGTCATGGGGGTGGGGGTGGGGGCCTGGGGGCAGCCATGACAGACCTCTTGGGCAGGAGGTGGCACAGCACTCCAAGCTTCCGACAACATTGCCACTTCCCACCTGCGTTCAGTCCACGTTATCCCTGGCCCAGCTGGGACTCTAAGCCAGCCAGGCCTAGACAGGGGAAGGTCAGGCTCAGAGTCACAGCATCGGACCAGAGGGCAGAAGCCCCGCGCACTAGGAAACTCACAGCAGCATCAGACTCAGCCTGGCTCTGGCTCTCTCCTCCTGCCCAGTTACCATGAGGCGCTCCCCACTGGACCAGCCTCGGTTCCTCTCCCTCTTCCTTCCTTCTTTGGCCCCCCTGATCCCTCCCCCTCCACCCAAACCTTGCCCTCCCAGGCTTTCTGCCTCCTCCCTGTAGCTGGAGAAATTGACACCATTGGCAGCTGGGTACTCAAGCTACAGGCTCTGAATAAGTATCCAGTTTGGCTGCACTATGGCAGGTGCCTGCTCGGGACCTGCTCAGGATTTGCAGACAACGTTTCTTCCTCTGCACTCCTACACACACACACACACACACACACACACACACACACACACACACAGAGCGAGAGAGAGAGAGAGATTCTGAGCATTCCTCGCCATCGGGCCGCCAAGGCTTACCTGTAATGGGGAGTTGGGCTTGCAGGACAACCGCGATGACCAGAGCTTTCCACTTCATCGTGCCTTCTCTGCCCGGGGTGGTGCCAGGGATGCAGGCCTCCGTGGCGAGGAGGGAGCCGACCACGAGAGGAGGTAGTTGCTGCTTTGTTCTGTCACTGCCTCCCCAGGAAGGGGAGGACCCGCACCTGCCAGCAGCACCCAGAAGCGCACTCCCCCTCTCGATTCGCAGGCAGGAAGCGCTGGAGGTTTGAGGGTTTGGGGTGTCGTTGCGTACAGCTCTTTGTCTGAATGTTGCCTGTGCTTCTAGATGGCCATTGTTTTTTGTGTTCCTTCCCCAGTTCTTTGCGACTTTTAGCGAAGTCCCACAAGGATTAGCAGGGTCAAGGCTTAGATAAACCCACATTCACACACACATACACACACACCCCACCTCACCCACCCACCCACCCAGGTGCAGGCAAGTGCAGGTGCCATTTTCCTGGGTCCTAGCTGATTTGATGGAAGGTGAGAAAAGACCAGATCTGGGGACTCGGGAGCAAGCTGGATGGGGCGACAGACTCCCTGGGTTTGGGGACATCTCTGCTCTCATCTTCATGTCGCCTGGCCTTGAGTAAGTCACTCAACAGCTTTAGACTTCAGCTTTCTTATCTACAAAGAGCTGGAGTAGATCAAACACAACCGTTCTGAATTAGGAACAGTGCGTCATTTGAAACACTCCACCTCACACAGTGTTTTAAACACTTTCGCTAGCTGTTAATCTTTGAATATTAGAGGAATTGATCATGACAAATATGACTAAAGGTTCAAAATAAACTTAGCAAAATGGTAAGATCTTTAAAGGTGAGTGTGAAACGAACTTTAAAACATTACAGAACATACAAGGAAAATGGAATCACATGACAGACTTTGAGAGGCTGGCATGGTGACCTAGTAGGTTAAGCTTCTACTGCGACATGAGGATTTAGGTCCAGCTATCTCACCTGGGAAGGCAGCTGCAGGTGGCTTAAGTACTCAGACCTTTGATAACCATGAGAGATACCAGGAGTGAATTGCCAGCTCCTGGCTTTGACCCCTCAGAACTGAAGAGTCAACCAACGGATGGCGATCTCTCTCTCTCTCTCTCTCTCTCTCGGCTTACGTGCAGGTGATTCAGACACCAGCTAGGTTCCCTCCTGGGTCTGGATTTTGACTGCAGCTTCCTACTAACGCAGACCCTGGAGCAGCAGATGATGTCGTTGGGTTCCAGCCATCCTCATGGAGACTCTGAATTCCTTCCCCCCAGCTTTGGCCCCTTTGCCAAACACGGGCATTTGGTGAATGAACCAGTGGGTGCAAGTGCTCTCAACTCTCACAAGTGAATCAAACTGTTATATATATAAAAAAGAAGTTTGTTGTGGCTCATAAATTTTTGAAATCTGTGCATGATTTTCTCATAATACCCATTAACAGTTTTTAAATATTTATTTTTATTGGAAAGACAGAATTACAGAGAGAAGGATAGACAGAGAGGAAGCTTTTCCATCCGCTGATTCATTGCCCAAGTGACTACAAAGGCCAGAATGGAGCAGATTCGAAGCCAGGAGCTTCTGGTCTCCCACACGGGTGCAGGGTCCCAAAGCTTTGGGTCGTCCTTGACTGCTTTCCCAGGCCACAAGCAGGGAGTTGGATGGGAAGCAGGGCCGCCAGGATTAGAACCTGTGCCCATATGGAATCCTGGCGCGTGTAAGGTGAGGACTTAGCTGCTAGGCTACTTCTCCAGGCCCCCTCTCCACTAACTTTTAAAAATATCCTTGTAAAAGGACTTATGTAAATGGAAAGGTATATCCTTAATAGAAAATTCCCCCTTAATGGAACCATCATTTTCCTTCAATTAATCAATCTATCTCATTGAAAATGCCCACAAAAATGTTCATTTTTATTTATTTATTGTCATTTCATTTGAAGGTTAGAGAGACCTACACACAAGGAAAACAGAAGGAGATCTCTCATTTGCTGATTCACTCTCCAAGAGCCCATGATGAGCAAGCAGGAACTGTGCTGTAACTGTCATTTAATGTAGATCTCCACGGGTAGCAGGGCCCCGGGTACTGGAGTCATGACCAGTGCCCCCCAGGAGTTGCAATAATGGGAAGGGGGTTAGCGGCTGGGGAGCATCTCGAATCAGACACTCCGAAATGGGGAGCAGGCATCCCAAGCAGTGGCTTCACTAAGCACTGCCTGAACTCCTCTCATAGGTGCCATCTGTGACTGAGGGATGGGATGCCTCACAAAGGCTTTAGAACATGAGAAGTTTATACCAAAATGCGTACAAAAATGTTCATGTAGAAGGAAAGCTAGGCAGGGCTGGCATGATAGTGCAATTGGCTAATCCTCTGCCTACAAGCGCTGGCATCCCGTGTGGGTGCTGGCTTGTGTCCCGGCTGCTTTGATTCCCACCCAGCTCCCCACTCGTGGTCTGGGAAAGCCTTTGGACCCTGTGCCCATGTGGGAGACCAGGAAGAAACTCCTGACTCCTAGTTTTGGACCGGCTCAGCCCCAGCCATTGCAACCATTTGATTTCTTTCCATCTCTTCTCTTAAATCTGCCTTTCTAATAAATGAGTAAATCTTAAAAAAAAAAAAAGTGCTTAGGCTAGGCAACAAAATATAAGCAATCAAACCCAAAATAGATAAATTGCATTTCATCAAAACTTAAATTTTTGTGCATCGAAGAACTCTATTGAGAAAGTGACAACACAATTCAGATATTAAAAGAAAATATCTGCAAATCATATACTGACAAGGATCTAATATTTAGATCACATAAATAACTTCTATAGTACTTATTCAAAGAAAATATTCACATGATCAATTAACACATAAACAGATGTTCGACATCATGAACCATTAAGAAAACACCAAATCAAAACACAGTGAACTGTTACTTCCCACCCACCAGGACGGCTATAGTAACAAGTGCAGCATTTCCGTAAGCTATAGGATCCAGGCACTAAAGGCCACGCACTGGGTGGTTGCATTTCTAAAGAATATTCAGCTGGGCCAGCGCTGTGATGTAGTGGGTGAAGCCACTGCTTGTGGCATCAGCATCCCTTCTGGGTCCACTTCTGATCCAGTCCCCTGATGGATGTCCCCATTCTTGGGCACCTGCACGCACGTGGGAGACCAGAGGAAGCTCCAGGCTCCTGGCTTTATATCTGCCCAACTCTGCCTGTTGTAGCCATTTGGGGAGTGAATTAGCAGATGGAAGATTTTTCTCTTCCTCTCTTCCTCTTTCTCTATTCTGCCTTTCAAATAAATACATAACAACAACAACAACAAATGTCCAGAACAGACACACCCAGAAATCCAGGAAGTAGATGAGTGATTCTCAAGAGACGGGCAGGTCCAGGATGAGGACTAACTAGTAATAGTCATGAGGTTTCTCTGTGCATGATAAAAATATGTTAGATAGTGCGCCACACAGGGAATAGACTAAAAACCACTCAAGTGTAGACTCTTAAAAGGTGACTTCTGTGTTATACAAAGTGCATCTGGGGGCCAGCGTTGTAGTACAGCCAGTTACAATGAGACTTGTAACGTCAGCATGGAATGACTCAGTTACAACAGGCATCTTCGAGAGCAGGCTGGAGCCAAGCACTGTGGGATGCTGAAGATGTCACCGGGCGTGAAACAGACCAGGAGTCCTCACTGTGAGGTTTTCTAGCTGGAGGAAATCACATTTGAAAAACGAACACAGAACTGGAACAGAAATTCCATGGGAAGGGAAGGAACACATGGCCCTCCAGTAAATAAAAATCAAATGATTAGCGTCACTAACGACAGGATAAATCAAAATGAAAAGTGTGGCAAATGCACTTATTAAACCCATTAGATGGCTATTGACCCATCCACTGCTTTTTATCTCCCTCATTTCCCAAGACTCCAGAAATTCTCTCTTTCCTCCCTTGCAGACCAATGTTTTATTCTAAGTCAAACCATTCCCACCAGTATATGGGTATTTTTTTCTCCCTCTCATCTTGAAAGAAAGAAAAAAACAACCTGAAATATTTGTGTAGTATTTGCACGTGGAGGCTTGCTGTGTGTATTTGTCGCTGTCTTGGGACTTCAGGCTCTGTGTGAAGGAGGCTCCACTAGCCTGCGGAGACACAGGTTCAGGATACATCAGGCCATCTTGGCCTCCAGCCCCCAAGGACCACAGGGGAGACCACAGCCACATGAGTGACCACACGCGGGGCCAGGACCAAGCACTGCCCCGCTGAGCCTAGTCGCAGCTGCTGAAACAGCTGCAGGCAGGGGCCACTAAGTTTGGGACAGTTGGGGCACACCAGTAGATAAGTGGAGCACTCAGCATCCGCAGAGCCATGTCAAGGAATGCTCCAATGGGTCCACCTCGGGGCGGCTCCTGGTCCAGCCATTGCTTCCCACAGGGCAACGGGCAGCCAGGACACTGTGACCCACAGCACCAACAGAATCATTTGTGTTAGAAGAAGGGGAGGGAAAGGATTCTGGGCATACACAAAACAATAGCCTTGGTGGGGCCAGCACCTAGAGCCGGACGTGCACCTCTCAGAGAAAAACACAGGCAGGGAGGGACTGGAGCTAGGAGCAGTCTGGATAAACAGGAGACGATGCTGGGGCAAGATCTGCAGTTCTCCATGGAATCCCTAGTGCCCGATATGCTCCAATGGGTGGGTGGATGCATGGTTGGGTAGATGGGTGAGTTCTGGATGAGAGGATATATGAATGCACTGGGTGTGTGGCTCATGGATGAGTTAGAACACTAAATAGGCTATCCCAGGAGACTGGTGGCTAAGAAGACGTCATCACACAAAAGGGCACTTGTCACTGAGGGCTGCATGGGAAACAGGGTGGCATGAGGACAGCGTAGAGACCAGACGGAGGGCAGGCACTGGGGCTCAGGCCTGGGCCCGCACGGGGTGTCAGACTTCATCTGTCGTCAGAAAGGGTGCAAGGTCAAGGACCCAGCCCATGGTCAGAAGAGGAGGATGCTGGTGCTAAATGAAGTCAGTAATTCTTCCAATGAGTGATTCTAGTGAAACTTTGTTTTGAGTTGCCCAACATCGCTTCCCTTATTTGTTTGGAAGTTGCAACCTCGTTTTTCTCTCTCTTGGAGATGGCCACGTCCTCCCTTGGTCCAGAGCTTTGAGTAGAGTTTAAACCACTATATGCCCTAGGTGTGGGTAGGTACGGACCCCAGCCAACCAGAGCGTCCCTTGCCTACAACAGCTATTTCCAGGAGGGCCAGGGCAAGACTTTCTCAGGATTCTTAGTGAATTCCAGGGGAGAGGGCAGTATGAGGCTTGTGAAAGCTTGGAGCTGTGGAAGCCATCATTTCTCACAGTGAGACAACCTGCTGGGGCTCCACCAGCACAGAGGTCAGCAGAGCTGGGAGTTGGGAGGGTGACCCTGTTGCCCGCTGCCTGCCCTCCTCAATCCTGGGGCCAAGAAGTTCCCCGCTTTGCTCTTCAGAGACATCAAAACGTCATGGGAGGAGGCTGGTCTGTTCTTGAGCAGCGTCTGCTTTGTCCCTCGGCCTCTAGCTCCAGAAGGACCCTCCCAGGCTTCTAATCACCTCCTGATTTCTCCTTTAGTGGCAGCCCGCACTCAGGTGGTGAATGTAGCACCTGGCTTGCAGGAGGAGCTCAAGCAGAGGGCACTGAATGAGTGAGAGGGCGTGGCCCCACCTGCTGCTGCAGGGGGCACCGGGGCTGGAAAAAGGGGCCCCCCTTGTCTGCTGCATGGCTCCCCAGCCACCACATCTCAGATGCTAAGTTGGGATCAGGCGGCTTCCCTGCCACTTCCTCCACACTGATGAGTCTCCCACAACTCTGATCAATTCCTCAGGTCCCAAGATCTTTCTTCTCTGGCCTTAACTTGAGGAGAGTGCAGAGGGCTTCCCCTTTGGCTGGGACTAAAGGGAAAAAGGCATAGACAAATCCGTAACTGCCAGGCTTTGGCAGAGCTGAGCTGGCTGGCTTTGGGTGTGGCCCACGGGATGACAGTCTCTGAATGTGAATTTGGTGGTACCAAGTAAAGTCTCTGATCTTCAAAACACACCCTCTCCACTCTCACGGATATCGTAAACACACAAGTTGGAGAGTCATTCTTTTAGCTAAAACTAGTGGTATGCTGGAGCAGGCTTGTTGCAGCACACAGCACCCGATGGTTAAATACTCAAGCTGGTTGTTAAGCCATTGGTTTCTCAAAGACTATCAAGGGAAAGAGTGAGCTGCATACAAGGGCTCATTTGGCACTTCCTCCAGAGCTGGCTATCACACCCAGCACTGACAGACATCCTGTTCTTGCCTTGGAAACATACAAAACCTGGACAGGGGCTCGGCGCGGTGGCGCAGTGGTTAAGGTCCTCGCTTTGCATGCCCGGGATCCCATATGGGCGCCGGTTCTAATCCCGGCAGCCCCGCTTCCCTTCCAGCTCCCCACCTGTGGCCCAGGAAAGCAGTCGAGGACAGCCCAAAGCTTTGGGACCCTGCCAGGCTCCTGGCTTCGGATCGGCATAGCATCGGCTGTTGCGCTCACTTGGGGAGTGAATCATTGGACGGAAGATCTTCCTCTCTGTCTCTTCTCTCTGTATATCCGCCTTTCCAATAAAAATAAATCTTAAAAAAAAAAAAAAAAAAACCTGGACAGTTGTTTATATGGTGGCCTGAGGGTTTTATGCTGAGTCAGACTGGGCTGGGCTCCCCTTGCTGCTGTCCCCTTACCGGACAGGTCTGAAGCAGTGGCCAAAATCTTCACCAGAAAGCAGGCTAATTGACCTCTTCTTCCTGAGGGCTTAAAGTTCAAGATCGGGCACCCCCATCTGTTTCGCCCCTGCCAAGTGTCCCCTCAGCTGTAGTACAAGGCAAGTGCAACATAAGGAGAACTAGCCCCAGGCTGAAGGGACCAACCAGGTGAGGGGGAACCGTGGCCTCCCTTTAGAATAGCCCCTGCCCATGAGAACTCACTCACTCCCCCCAACCTGCATTAATCGCTTCTGAGGACAGGATCCCAGGGACCTGATTATCCCCCACCATGTCTCACCTCGTCAGAATTTCACCACCTCTCGACAGTGCCTAACTCCTGCATAAACTCAAAGCATATCCATTTCCAGCGGGGCCCCTTGACCTCCCAAGACCGATGGTCTTTAAGAAAAAAAATCACACCACAGGAGTTTATTTCTGGGGCCAGCCCTGTGGCATAGCAGTTAAGCTGCTGACTGCAGAGCCAGCATACCATAGGGGAACCAGTTCAATTCCTGCCTGCACCTCTTCTGAGCCAGCTCCCGGCTCATGTTCCTGGCAAAGTAGCAACAGAGGATGGCCCAACTGCTCAGGTCTCTGCAGCCACACGGGAGGCTCTGTAGAAGCTCCTGGTTCCTGGTTTCAGTCTGGCGCAGCCCCAGCCATCATGACCAGCAGATGGAAGATCTCTCTCTCTCTCTCCTCTCTCTATGTAACTCATTTTTCAAATAAATTTAAAAAAAAATTTCTTTTTAATTCTAGATATTTCTTCCATGAAACAAACCTTAAGGAGGAAAAGCAAGGCTACTATCTAAATACGGCAGGAAAAATGAAAGATGGAACGAAGATATAAAAGACCAAAATGATGGCCAAGGGAAGCTGGGAGCGTGGGGTGAGAGCCGACACGGTTGCGGGAGGAGCTCAGTTCCAGCCGAGCAGCTAGCGCTGCCGGGAGCCCCACACTTTCCACTGGAAAATGACGTTTTCATCTTTAACAGGAGTACCTTATAGCTCCGCGTCATTTTCTTATAAGCTTCATTTTCACCTTCTTGATGACTCAGTAAGGTAGTTAGCCCTGGTATAGAGTTTCCATCGGGTAGTTAAAGAAACTGAAAAGTAAGTAATTGGCCCAAAGGATACAAAGCTGCCAAATGGTTGAATGAAAACTAAAACTCAAGTTCTCAGGGCATGAGCTCACAGAGGCGTGAAAGCCTCAGCTGTAGAAGGGGCAGACCTGCACTTGGAAGGCAGCCTTAGCCGGTGCTAGGCTCTCCATCAGGTCATAGCTGCCTGGACCCCTTCCACACCGGCCAGCAGCACCTGCCTCGAGAGTGCTGGGAGGGGCTGGGATGGCACCTCTTTTCTGTGTCGTTTGGGTAGGATGGAAACCACTGCTACTATTGGGAAAGGCACAGGGAAGGGTTCTTAAGCCACCCAGTAGAATCTCCCTAACCTTGGTGTCTGGCGAGGTAGCCTTGCATGCACCAGAATCCCATATGAGCACAGGTTCTAATCTTGGCGGCCCTGCTTCCCATCCAGCTCCCTGCTTGTGGCCTGGGAAAGCAGTCAAGGATGACCCAAAGCTTTGGGACCCTGCACCCGTGTGGGAGACCCGGATGAGGTTCCAGGCTCCTGACTTTGGATCAGCTCAGCTCCAGCCGTTGCAACCACCTGTGAAGTGCACTAGCAGACAGAAGATCTTTCTCTCTGTAAATCTGAATTTCCAATTAAAAAAAAAAAAGTCTTAATCTTCGTAGCAAAGGCAGCAGTCCAGCACGAGGGCAGAGGTAGTGAACAAGCATGGGGCTACTGCTGGTGGGAAGTGGGGCAGTGGTAGACAGGTCCTCCCATGACGGCAAGGGAGGCCCCTGTCCCCAGAACAGGCACCTGTGTGTTTCGTGTGGGTGGTCCTCACATTCTCAGGGCTTCAGTCAGACAAGACACCTGCTTCGTCTCAGGAGAGAGCAGATGGTTCTTGGGGGGGTACTGGAGATGCCGCTGTTAGCTTCAACAGCCTGCTGAGGTCTGAACAGACAAAACCCCCTGTGAGATGAGGAGGCTTCCAGTCGTGAGACCCCAGGCCCTGGAGTCGCTGGCGAAGCAATGCCAAGCCACTTCCTCCCTCTGCCCTGGCTGCATTTACCTGCAGCTCTGACTTTGCCAAGTGGTCTTCCCTCAGATCTGTGCGATTGACAAGATGGCACATATCCAGGATCCGGTCCCTACTTGGACATTCCCTTGCTGTGTGACCTTGATCAAGTCGCTTTCCTTCTCTGGATCCTGAGAAGGATGGAGAGGTTGACCTGGCTGGAAATTAGACTGATTAGAATCAGTTCTGCTTCTCCCATGTTCTCAACACGAGAGGTTGCAAGCAGCCTCCCATTGGGTCCTAGCTGCTGTACCCTGGTTCCATCTTAGGACTTCCCTGTGAGGGTCCTCACTGTGCCTGCAGGCTTCTGTGGAGTCCGACTTTACTGGGGACGCCCGGAGTTCACACAGGTTGCATGGTTCACATTGCTCAAAAGAATTTAGAATGTATATGAAGGGGCAGCTCTACACCCAGCATGAACTCTAGGGGGAGCCCCACTGCCCCAGACAGGCTGAGTCCCCTGGCCCAGGAGCAAGGCTGACGATGGCTGGTCAGGGTCCCGTGGGTCCCGAAGAGCCCCGAGGATGGTCACCAGCAAGAAGGCAGGTGGACAAAGAGGAAACCACAGTTCCAGCATGGGCGAAGGGAATGGGACCTTCAGCGCGGCTCCATAGGGACCTCTAGCGGCTATTTTGTTAAACTGCGGTTTCCCGCTGCTGGCCTCTGCCTTCGACCCTTCTACAGGGAATCTTTCTCCACGATCCCAGAAAGTTCCCCCGGGGTTCTGTTGCCACGTGGTTTCCGGTGACTGAGCCCCCCCAGCACACACACAGACACACATACACGACAGACGTGACCTTCCTTACCGGAGCACCTGTGTCATGGCCTCAGGCCATGCTCCACCTGGTGGATGCAGGTAATGGATGACGACAGCCATCATCTGACCAGGGATACAGACGCGAGGAGTATAGGCCAGGGCCACCAGCTAAGTGGTTGACCTGGATTTAGCCATCTGGGCCAGGAGCTCAGACTGCCTGTGCTAAAGGCTTCCAAATGCTACGCAGGGAAACACGTGGCCCTTGGCGAGCCCAGGCCATGCACGGCGAAGGAGCCTGTTTTCAGACAGGTGATTTCCTTTCTTCCGAGTCCCAGTGCAGGCAGCTGCTGCACCTGCTGGCTCGGCTCCTCCCCAGGGCCTTGTACAGCCTCATCGCTGGGGCAGGCAGGGCAGGGGTACCATGCCCACGATGGCTGGCCTGATCACAAGGAAGCCACAGCCAATCACTGCTTCCCACACCATCACTCTGGGAATCACGCCTCAATGTGAATTTCCACGGCAGCCGCCGAAGCATCCTTGGATTCTGTAATGGAGCCAGAGTTCTGGTCTGGGCTAGACACAAAACTGTCAGGCCAGCCACGTAGGAATTCCAGCCTCCTCCATGAATTTGTAAGGATAAGCTGTGTCCCACCAGCCTCTCGGCTTGGAGCCAGACTGAGGTGTTTGAGTCATGTGTAAGCACATTCTCACACCATTATACGTTTTAGTCATTATGACCTTTCTTTTTAAATTTCTTTATTTTTATTGAAAAGGCAGATTTACAGAGAGAAGGAGAGATGGAGCTGCTTCATCTGCTAGCTCACTGCCCAATTGACCACAATGACCCAGAGCTCAGTTGATCTAAAGTTGGCAGTCAAGTCTCCCATATAGCTACAGGGTCCCAAGGACTTGGGCCATCCTCTGCTGCTTTCCCAGGCTATAAGAAGGGAGTTAGATTCAAAGTGGAACATCCAGGAGACGAACCAGTGTCCATATGGGATACTGGCACCACAGGATAGAGGATTAGCCTGTTGAGCCATGGCACCCAACCCTGTAAATCTTACTTTTGAGAAATTTTATCCCATGGGTTGGTGACTGCTATTTGAACCAAAGGCAGGAAATACAACAGGAGCCTACTGTCTGATACCCCAGATGCGTTCTCTATGCTTGCTGCAGGTTGTCTTAAATTCTTTCGATAAGTCTGGGAGGCAGGCTCTGTTATTACTCTCTGCTTTCCTGTAAGAGGGGAATCCTGCAGCCCACACAGAGGCGGCAACTTGTCCCAACTGAAACAGTTTGTGGTGGATTGGGGGCTTGCCCTTCTGCAGTTCTCCAGAGGAGCTGGAACACTTGAGTTTGATACTCAACTGTCCTCCTTCAAGGTGGAGTCCCCAGAGGCTCCCAAAGACAGCTACGCAAGCCAAGAAAGTAGCCCTCACTCAGCCCAACTCGTTGGGCATCCCTGGTCTGGGGCTTGGGTTCTCAGCTTCCCGAAGTGCACTGCAAGAGCTGTCGGCTGGTGTTGAAGCCGGCAGGTCTGCGGTCCGTGGTTATGTCAGCAAAGCAAGACCGAGATGAGTCAGACTGAGGTGACTCTTGGCAACCCCGTGGGAGGGGACGTGGGCGGGCGACTCAGCAGGTGCTGAATTCCCGTCCTCACAGTCACTGGGAGGAACTCGGGCTTTGCCCTAGGTGAGCTGCGCTGCCCTCACACAAGCATTTCTGAGCAGCATTTACACGCCATGTTTGGGGGATCGAAAGATAGAGACGCACTCCTGGAAATCTGGAAACTGAAGCCACGATCATGATCTCCCTTTAAAATCCTTTGCTTTGCCAAGGTGCCAAGCCAAGTCTCACGGGAGTTGGCCAGCTATGGGTTTCAATGTGCCTAACTGGAAGAAATTGCTTTATTCCAACTCACACAGCAAGTTGGAAGCTCTGCTTTCTTTGTCCAGTGTACTTGTTAAGCTTTGAAGTGGTCTGCAAGGAAAACCCTCCTTCGGCTCTCATTGATGGGCTAGTGAGCACTTGGCATGAGACTACATGATCAATGAGTTAGACACAGAACAGGCCTGCAGTATTGAAAAGAGGCAGGTGGAGAGGTGAGAGGACGCCTGGCAGACAGAAGGGGGTCCCAGAGTCCACAGGGGAGCCCAAGGCCTGGTCAGCTCCCCACCACTGCAAGGAAGGGCACACCCTGGGGGACAATGGGCAGAACTTAACTCCAGATAAGGACTTTTGCCTAATAATCTGGAGAGAGACCCTATAAAAAGATATCAAGAAGACCACAGACAATGGAACTAAATGACAAGCTAATTTGGGCAAAAGGAAAAATATTCTTAAATCCATGCACACCAGAGATCTTTTAAAAGTTGGTGGCAGATTCAGATCTTAAAAAAAAAAGGTTGCCTGCATCTCAAAAACTTTTTTTGCACCAACCTACATTCACTGTTTAATTCAGTATTTCATGAACTTTCTGAAGTCTCTCGTGTGAGTCTGTTAGACAACCTCCACTGGCTGGGGACATGGACAGAGCCATAATTCCCTGACAATCCTAGTCCCCAGAGACCTAGCAAAAGGACACCAGGTGTCTGTCCTCAGGAGAGACTGTCTAGCCAAAGGCCTATGGAACAAAGGGGCCCAGCTCAGCTTTCCTTCTCATTGCTGACAGAGTCATGCTGAGAATTCCCGGCTATCAGAATACAGGAAAATTCCCACTAGGCACACCCCTGCCCTGGTTCCCATGGCTGCCAATATGTACAGTAGACTGGTCCAGTCTGTCCCATATCCCATTCAGCTCTCGTACGTGTCAATGGGCACTGAGGCCTAGTTCAACCCAACCAGCCCCATTATCCAGCCCACACACCTGCCAGGGGGTGCCTCTCTATTTAGTCATGCTTGTCCCAGTCCTGGTTCTCATGTTTATCAGTCACAGTAGCAGCCCAAGAGGGAGGTGCCCACTATTTCCCTACTGGGCCCACTCCCACATCTTGCACTCTCCAGGTGGTTCTGCAGTTTAACTTGACAGAATTTGCCCCCCATGCCAGCATCTGCCAGCTGATGCTGCAGCAAAGCCCAACCAACCCACACCCACTCTGACTTATGCATGCAAAGCGTTGCCCCAACGAGGCTGCAGCTCCCACTGGTTTAGGTGGCCAACCATGTGATGGGTAGGACTGGATTGGGCTGCAACACCCATTACTTTGCACAAAGGACAGGACTGGAACCAGAACTGACCCAACAGCCGCAGTCACCAGTGTACATATAAGCTGATTGGGGCAACGGACTGCGCTGGTCCCTGATTTGGCAAGCACACACAAGAATTAGGTCTGGGGGGGGGGGCCGGCGCGGTGGCGCAAGTGGTTAAAGGTCCTCGCCTTGCACGCCCGGGATCCCATATGGGTGCCGGTTCTAATCCCGGCAGCCCCGCTTCCCTTCCAGCTCCCTGCCTGTGGCCCGGGAAAGCAGTCGAGGACGGCCCAAAGCTTTGGGAACCTGCACCCACGTGGGAGACCCGGAAGAGGCTCCTGGCTTTGGATCGGCATAGTATCGGCCCGTTGCGCTCACTTGGGGAGTGAATCATTGGACGGAAGATCTTCCTCTCTGTCTCTCCTCTCTGTATATCCGCCTTTGCAATGAAAAAAAAAAAAAAAGAATTAGGTCTGGGATTGCCTCAGATGAGGTTTCTTTGGGGATCCCCCAACTGAACCACTGGACTCAGAATTTCAACCATGGAGAAAATGGCAGGGTCCATGGTCTGAACGTGGAATGATTGTTATTAATGACTTAGATGAAACAGTGGAGAGCCCGGCACATGGAAGATACAATGACACATTAGAACCTGCAGAGGACACTGCACCACAACAGAGGACGAAGACAGAACAAATCGATCAACTACCCCAGCCAAGGGTTGGCAGTGAAAATCTAGGCAAACGGAGACTCTAAGATGGATTATGTCAGCCAGTGGATTCTGGAGAGATTTCATTGTGCCTGGAGTGGCGAGATTAGCAGCAATTCAGAATTGTTGAACTATAAACCACTTGAGCAGAGCCCTTAGAGCAGGCCCTACATTGGGGACCCTGGGATGGTTGGGAGGCTGGGTGTGGCTTTTCTCCTTATGTCCCCACTTCCCCCAGATACAAGAAGGAAAAAAAAAAAAAAGAATGTGATAACAATGGTCTCACCCACTTTCCTCTAGCCCTTGACCCTTTGTGCCCTAATCAACTATGTAAAGATTATCAACAAAATAAAAATATAGAGAAAAAAAATTGTTTGTCATTCAGGAGCTGGTGGGTGTTATCTACTAAATGCATCCTCACCGGCCTGATCTAGGCTCAAGCTGAGAGCTGGATTCAGGCCCCTCCCACGGGTGGAAAGGGCCCATTTGCCTGAGCCTTCACCTGTGCTGGGAGGGCGTTGCAGCCACGTGCCCAAAGTAGGTACTCTGACTTGGCTGGGGAGCGTCCTAACTTCTAAACAAAACACCTGCTTCTTAGCTCGCAGTTTCTGCCTGACTGCCTGGGATCCCTTCAATGAATACAAGTCCCGTATTCCTTTCAGGACACACACACACACACACACACACACACACACACACACGTAAGTACTTAGGAAAAAATGAAGCAAAACATTGATGTTTTGATTGACCTATTGTTTACTCCCTTCATTCTGAAAAGAACTGAAAATCACCTTCGCAGAGGCACACTTACAGAACACCTGGTTTTGAAGAGGCAGTTTGGAATTCCCCTAGAAAACACTGCCCCACTAGCAGGTGATGAAAGCAGTGTTACTTCCTCGGCACTGAAGCTGAGAAGCACCACCCGCTGGAGGCAGGGAGTGAGTCCTCCCGAACACCTGTGAGATGCCGAGTTCACCAGAGAGCAGGCTCGGCTACCTCCAGTCGCAGCACGGCTGCCTTGGTGTCCCTGGCCTCACCCCAGAAAGGATATTTACACACACACACACACACACACACACACACACACACACACACACACACACACCAGCTGCAAGGAATTTGAACCTGGATGAGAAGGCACAAGAAGCCATGATTGTTGGGCTGGATTGGTGAGGACACACGTCTTGACCATGGCATGGAGATCCACAGCCAAGATCAAGTGCAGCCAGAGCAGCCCCTGGGCTCTCTGGCTCCAGCCTCCTCCACCACGCCCGCTCTGTGCATAGCATTTCCGGATCCGGGCCAGCCTTGCTCTCGGCTCTCACTCCCTATCCAGTGAAGGCAAGGTCCTCCGTCCCTTCTCTGCAGAACGTCGCAGGGTCTGCAGCACTGGGTGGGGCGCTCCTGGAGAGAAGCCAGTGAGGGCCCCCACAAAGACCACCAGCAGTGCAGCACGAAGCAGGCCTTGTCCCTGCTCTGCTGCCTCCACTCGTGCCAGAGGCCAGCTCCAACTGAGTTCAAGTTCAGAGCTTGAGAAGGGGTGTGGAGTTGGCAAAAAGAAACCCAGATACAACCACTTGGTGCCTTCTGCCAACAGCTCAAGAAGCTGTCTTTATTAGACACATCACTTCTGCACACACATATTTTTCTGTTTTTAACGTCATGACCAAGCCTGCATGCACAGATGTTTGATTAATTTTTTTACTTCCTGGTCAACCAGATGCTCTTAAAGATAATTCTGTAAGTTGCTATAATCAGTTTTTTCAAAGCAAGCCATTATTTATTCTTCAGTAGCAACCATTAGACAACAGCCAGGACTCCAAGGCCAAGGCACATGTGGTTACCTACAAATTAGTAATACATTCCCACTGCATTTCTGTTTCTACAATTTATCTATCACCATTCATGACAAAAAGTTCTGTAACTGCAGGCTCTATAACCCCATAAACAGTTAAACAATAATTAAAAGCATATCTCTATAATATTAATTAAAGAATACATTTTCTATGCTCCAAAGAGTTGCAAGGACAGGCTAACCTTTAAGGTCACAGTAACTATATTTATCACCATAGCAGTTTCAGCTCATACTCCCATCACTTTCATTAATTTTTAGGATACTTATCAAGCCATTTCCCAGAAGGCATGCTATGTGTCTGAGTTCTGAGGCAATAGTTAGGCACAAAATAAGGTGTCCAGAAATGGCATGGACTTAATTGTACTCCTGTGTGTAAATTGTTAAAGGCCCACTCACCAAGACATTATCAGCGACCTTAACTCCTGGGCTCGCATCAGTTGCAAAAACCATCTCACAGGGGCAAACAACAATGCCTTAATAGATTACGGAATTCTTAGTGGGGTGGTTGAGTGTCCATGCAAAGAGGGATGAGGCTGTGTTGAGGCGGTTAGAGAGACATGTGCCAAGCTTTGACATACAGCTGGAAGCTCCTCGCAGCCTTGCCAACAGGGCTGTTCTCTTCACACCTTCATGTCATCCATAGCCACTGCATGGACCCCAGCACACTGGGGCATCGTCATCAATGCCACCCACTCCTGAGCTGCTCAGAGCAACTTGCTCCCAGGCTGATGAGCTGGCCTGCACTGACAGTGCCTCTGCACAAAAAGTAGCCTGCAGTGCCCTCTTGTGTCCAAACAGTGCAGGGAATCGCAACACCTGCTGTATGAAACCGGTTGGTTTTACTTTGCATAATTGCAACTTTCCTGAATACGGATGTGCTTTTGTGTGGTGCAAATGCCAAAGGGAAAACTCACAATATGAAGTAAATTGAGAAACCCTGATGAATGTCCTCAATCCAATCCCTTTAAAGAAACAAAGAGATTTAGTGGGGTTGACATGGTAGCATAGCAAGCATTGGCATTTGATATGGGCACTGGTTTATGTCCCGGCTGCTCCACTTCTGAACCACCTCTCTGTGTATAGTTTGGAAAAGCAGCAGAGGATGGTCCATGGCCTTGGGTCCCTGCAGTCACATGGGAGACTAGGAAGAAGCTCCTGATCAGCTGAGCCCTAGCCATTGTGGTCATTTAGGGAGTGAACCAGATGATGGAAGACCTCTCTCTGTTTCTCCTTCTTTGTAGAAATTTATAAATCATCTGAGAGATCTTCCGTCTGCTGGTTCACTTCCTAAATGGATGCAACAGTCAGCTCTGAGTCACAGTGACCTCCCATGTGAGTGGTAGGGGACCAAGCAATTGGGCGTCATCAACTTCCCTTCCAGGTACATTAGAAGGAAGCTGGATGGAGGCTGAGCAGCCAGGACTCAAACCGGCAGACCGATGCAGGATGCCCACATCACAAGTAGTGACTCCATCCACTACGTACCCACTGACTCCAATTCTAGTACATTGTGTGCAGAACTTTAGGACACATGGTGTGCTGCCTTTAGGAAAAGCAGTGTTACTCTCCTCACTCTGGGACAACCAGTGGCTCATGTAAGAGTAAACCAAACCAAAAGCACAAACAGGTTTAGACGGTGCACAATGAAACAACGCACAGTGCATTTCCTTTAAATGCTGCTTTTAATTGCTGACACATTGAGTCTATTTTACTGTTTAGGAGAAATCAGTTTTCTTCTTTACAGAAAAGATTTATTATTTGAAAGGCAGATTTTAAAAAGGAGCGAGAGATCTTCCATCTGTTGGTTTGGCCTCGATGGCTGGAGTTGAGCTGACCCAAAGCCACAAGTCAGGAGTTCTTCCAGGCCTCCTACATGGATGCAGGGACCCAAGGCTTTGGGCCTTCCTCCACTGCTTTCTCAGGTCAGAGCAGCTGGGAGAACCAGCACCCATATGGGATGCCAGCGCTACAGGCAGAGGATTAGCCTGCTGAAGCATGTACTTTGCTAGACTCCAGTTCATTTTGCAGCTTCTAAACATGATGACTCACCTCCAAATTCCTTTGCCTTGCCATTGAAGGATTCGTCACCTTGATTCCTGACACACCTCTTCCAGGGAATCTTGGATGATCTTCTGAAATCATGTACACTGGTAATGACTCTGCAGTGTCTTCCTCTGATGAAACACCTTTCCTTTTAAACACCACCCTCCCATCCTGCTGACCAGCTCCAGGTGGATGCTCTGTTATGCTTCAGGAGGGTGTGTACACCCAAGCTGAAGCCACTGCATGCCCAGGTTAGCTCCACGGAGAACAGAACCCCAGGGCCACATACAGCAACCTGCCTCCTCTTTGTGACTCCCTGTCTGGGGCCTAATGGCAACATACGTGTGTGTGTGTGTGTATGTGTGTGTGTGTCTGGATGTGCCCATGTGCCTGTGACTGCTTTGGAAGGAGGAGTCTGATTATACAATATTCACCTAGGCTGGGGAAACCAAATGAAGGAGACATGAAGTGTGTGTGTGTGTGTGTGTGTGTTCTAAGTGTGGTTTTAGAAACGGAAAGGCCTTTTAAAAATGATTTATTTTTGTTTGAAAAGCAGAGTAACAGAGAAAGGACACAAATTCTTCCATTTGTTGGTTTACTCCCCAAATGACCACAATGGCCAGAACTGTGCCAATCCAAAGCCAGGAGCTAGGAGCCTCCTCTAGGTCTCCCAAGTGCATAGAGGGACCTTAGACATTGACCACCCTCAGCTGCTGTCTCAGGTTATCAACAGGGAGCTGGATGGGAAGTGAAGCAGCTGGGACACTAACTGGTGCAAAATGGGATCCTGTCACTGTAGGCAGAGGTCCAACCTATTGTGCTGTGGCATTGGCCTCCAAAAGTTTGTTTTTAAAGTGCTGCATAAGATGGGAGTTTGCACTCTAGGGGGATCAGCAAGGCCCGGGGTTGGCAGGGGAGCCTGCTGGTGTTTTGTTGTGGTCTCCTTCAACAGGATTCTGGCTCAGGAACCTACACTCCTGCACTAGGCCTAGGCAGTGCAGGAGACAGTGGGGGAATCGTAAGCCTGTTGACCACAGAGCAGCTTCCAGGATGAAGGGCACAGGCCCTGGTACCCTCCAATACCCAGGAACAATCTAAACTTGGCACCTGCCACCTTCAGGCAGCTCCTCTAGGGGGCCGGGGAGGGAAATCACTGGAACGGACCGAACAAAGCCTCTTTTATTAGAATCAAAGACACTGTTCTCTGAGAAAAGTGCTTTCCTAGTGTGAACAACATCCAGCAGCCAGATCTTCCAGAAGATTCTGCAGAGAGCCAAGTCGTTGTGGAATTAGCAAGCAAGCAGACCCATGACAGACACCGGCCAGCACTCCGGGTGGACCCCTCAGGTCAACCCGAGGCCCATCGGCGTGTGTGAGCCACCCTCAGAAGTCGGTCCAGGGCGTTCAATGCATCACATTCTGCTTCACCTGGAGAGAGGAAAGAGAGAGGACCAAGTGTTATCTGATGCATTCCTTCTAGGAGATGACCAGGGAGACTCCTGGGTGACACCTTGAAGGTGCTGAGTTGCCTCCAGTCACCTCGGTGTGCTGACTTGGCTAAGATGCAGAGGGCCGCGCTCTGCTTCCGACAGGTGTAGTGGAGTCAGCCAGGAAGCTGCATTTCAGCAAACGTGTACTGCCTCCTGGTAAGAGTCTGACACAGCTATGCAATGCTGCCCGCGGATAGCAACAAGCACACCGGTGCTACAGCAGTGGCTGCTATTTAAGACAGAGCAGGTTGAGAGCAGCTGGGGACCTGAACGCTGGGGCAAAGGAACGGGGACCTGCCAGTTAACACCCCTGAGCCTTTGTCTCACTTCTCCATGTAGGCCACAGCTGATCAGGAAATCCATCTCCAGGCAACAGCTGCTGGGTGAACTTGTAATTCATGACCTTTGGGTACGCCTGTCTTTGCTTGGAATTATCCGGATGCGGCAGAGGAGATAAGATGAGGCCGGGGCAACAGTGATGCTCAGCTTAATAGAGGCAGAAAGCAAGGCTCAGAGCTATGGACTCTGTGGTGCAGCAAACACGCCGGGTCAACACTCTAAAACCTTGCACTTGACATGCAGGTGTGCTCCTGGGTCTGGACCCAGCAGTCCAGGGAGCTGCAGCCCATCGAGCATGGCTCCCTGCCAGCTCTAGCAAGTGGAACTGATTCTGTTGTCCTGCTATGCTCCACTGAGAACTGATTTCAGAGGCTGGGGGTCTTTGTGCAATTGGGAGAAAATGCATTTCCTGAAGTGGCTCTGGATGGCAGAGCGAGGACGCAGCTAGACTGGGGAAGGTCCAGGTTGGCTGTGAGGCCCCTGTGAGTGGATCCCCCGAAATGTGTGGCCCTCAACCCAGATCGGGATGAAGCAGTTCTGGTGGCTGATGTAGGGGTGGAGTAGTGGGGTGGAAGAGCCTTGAGTGCAGACTCTGAAATGGATGAGGAACAGTTAGAGGGCCTGGCCAGACAGGGCAGCTGTGGACACTGCTCATTCCTGGATCTCGGCGTGCAGCTGCTTGAGGACAAGGGAAAAATGTTGTCACCAACAGCGGTCACAGATGACCTGTTCTACTCACTGTCCCACAGTGCAGCCTTGGGAGGAAACAGCGGTGTCATTTAGGTAAGTGTGGTCCTTGGGCATACACAAAGCTACCCGCATTTCACAGATCATGGTATCCTATGAATGTAAACACACACCTCAAGGAGCAGCCCAACCAGAGTCCCTTCTTGGATAATGTGGTACCTGGTCATCCTACTGTAACTGCTGCCTCTGTTCCAGGATGGCTGGGGCCAGTGCTGTGGTGCAGCATCCTAAGCCTCTGCTTGCAGCACCACCATCCCATATAGGCATCCGTTAATTCCTAACTACTCCGCTTCCCATCTAGTTCCCTGCTAATGGCCTGAGAAAGCAGTAGAAGATGCTGGGGAAGCAGCAGAGAATGGCCAAAGTGCTCAGATCCCTGTGCCCACGTGAGAGACCCAGAAGAAGCTCCTGGCTTCTGGCTTCGGACTGGCCCAGGTCTGGCAGTCGCCGCCATTTGGGACATGACGAAAGAGCTTTTTCTCTGTCTCTCTGTAACTCTTTCAAATAAAATAAACACATTTTTCTTTCTTTTCTTTTTAAACAGGATGTCAGTGCCAGTTTTGGAAAGGAGTGCCCAAGCCTCCTGCCCGGCATGCGTGGCAGCCAGATAGATGCCAGTACTGCTGGAACCTTGGTGGCACATAGGCAAGCTAGACAAAGCTGCCAAAACACCTGCTCTGGCCTGCACTGTCCCCTCGTCCTCAAGCTTTGCTGTCCAGATGGTTCTTCCCCAAGACCATCCTACTACAGCACAGTAAAATACAGGATGAACAAACACCAAGAACTCCAGGCCCCCAAGGGAGACTGGCCTCCTCCCTTTGTTCTCCCCACAGTCAGTCACAGCAAGGACAAAGTGCATTGCAATCACACGGGATTTGAGAACTGGCCGGCTCCACGCAGGTAATCCAAAGGGGCAGGAGAGCCTGAGGATGAGAAGGGAGCTCAGGGCTTGGGGACACCCCTGCTTCCCAGGTTTCTCTGTGCCCTAGCACTGCATCTGACAGTGAACTCACAAACTCAGCCTCTGGGTTGGCGCAGCCAGCAGCACAAGCCTGGCGCATACCAGCTGCTCCTGTAGGATTCATCACTGTCACCTACTGATGAGGCAGATGGAGGCTGGTGATGGCCAGAATTGCTTCACTCGGATGCCAGCGTGGCCAGGCCTTCTTTCCTGACCCCTTTCCCCTTCCCACTCAGCTTCTCTCACATGCTCTCTGGTGATTCCTCTGTCCCAAGCATCCATTTCCTGCTGGAATGAACCACATCTCTCACCCTGGCATGCATAGTCCTGGAGGCAGAGGGATCAAATGGGGCCACCTGCTCAGATACGCCTGGGGCACATTCACAGTGCAGAAGCCGCCAGTCGGCTTGTCTTGGGAAGACACCCTCCTGGGTGGGTGTTGCTGGGCTCTGCTCGGAGCCATCGGTCAGGATTTCAACCTGTGCCCAGGCCTGCAGCTGGAGTTCAGGGTGCTGTGAACGTAGGTGGGATTCTTTTGTTGTTGTTGTTAAGCTCTAACTGAAATGAGCAGATGTCTTCAAGTGCCATCTTTAGTCCTTTAGGCAGAGTTACACGGACCACAGTGTGAGGCAGCAGGTTAAGCCACTGTTGGTGACACCAGCATCCCATATCAGACTGCTAATCCCGGCTACTCCACCTCTGATCCGGCTCCCTGCTAACGCAAGTGGGAAATCAGTGGAAGATGGCCCAGGTGAGATGCCACACAGGTAAGAAACTGTACCTGGCTTTGGCCTGGCCTGGCCTATTCCTGGCTGTTGGGGCCACTTGGGGAGATCTCTTTTCCTCTCTGTCTCCCTCTGTGTCACTCTGCTTCTCAACTCAACATAACAAATTATTCACAGATTATTTAATCTCATATTAGTTAATGTGAATAATGGCATGATTGCCACTTCATACTTTGTAAAAAAAAAAAATTTAAGATGTATCGATTTTTTACTTGAAAGTCGGAATTACAGGGCCTGGAATAATGGCTCAGTGGCTAAATCCTTGCCTTATATGCACCAGGATTCCATACAAATGCCAGTTTGTGTCCCAGCTGCTCTACTTCCCATTCAGCTCCCGGCTTGTGGCCTGGGAAAGCAGTGGAGGACAGCCCAAAGTCTTGGGGATCCTGCGCCTGTGTGGGAGACCTGGAAGAAACTCCTGACTTTGGCTTGGCTCAGTTCTGGCCATTGCAGACACTTGAGGAATGAATCAATAGATGGAAGATCTTTCTCTCTGTTTTTCCTTCTCTCTGTAAATCTGTCTTTAAATAAATCTTTAAAAGGAAAGTTACATAGAGATAGAAAAAGAGAGTGAGAGATCTTCCATCTACTGGTTCACTCCCTAAAAGGTTGCAATGGCCAGAACTGAGCAGGTCTGGACTTGGAAGCCAGGAGCTTCTTCTGCGTCTTCCATGTGGATGCAGGTTCCCAAGGTATTGGGCTATACTCTGCTGCTTTCCCCGATCATTACTACGGAGCTAGATCAGAACTAGAACATTCGGGATGCAGGTCAGCACCCATACGGGATGCCAGTGCTGTAGGCAAGGAATCGCTTGCTAAGCCAATGCTCTGGCCCTTTAAAAGTATTTCAACATAGTTGGTTTGCTTTGTAATCCTAGGTAACTGATGCACTTAAAAATACCCTCAGAAGAGGTCAAGGGGTCCAAGGCATAGGCAACTTGGAAAGCTTGGAAAGCTGCAGACCAAGGCAAAGGCTGTAGATGCAGAAAGGACAGAGATGGCCCAGTACTCACTGAAATGTGACATTGTAATATTCTTGAGGCGTCACGATCTTAGGCCCGCCAAAGTAGTCAAGGACCCAAATATTAGTGATATTCAACTTGGCAAAGAACCAGTTGTGGCTGGAAGGCCAGGTCTCCATCTCAGGGTGCCGCGTGAATAAGGACTTCTTGGCGAGGGCTGCTTCTGTTTCATTCACCTAAGAGAAATCAGTACAATAAGCCTACTCACAGCAGTGTGCAATACATACACATACATACATAGATATCTTTTTTTTAAAAAAATATGAGATTTCAGCATTCTACAAACCCTCAGAACTCAGCTAGTTGTAAATGCTGATCTTAAGGAACCCAGAGAAAACAAAGGAGGCCTGATACCGTCACCAGCAGATGTGCAGAGATGAGAAACCATTAGGGATACCAAACTTCATTTTGAGCCTCCAGGGTAACTGGCCCAAGGCGCTTTCTCAGAATGTAACTGGTGCCTGACACGCACAGCACTGCCATCGTCACTCCATCACATGCACACGTTAATAAGCATGGCTAGAATTGCATGCGAAGGGGAAAAGTCTTTAGTAGGGTTCAGGAACATTTGTAGCTCCTCCCTCGTTCCTTGGCCCAGAAGATACCCAGCTGCACAGCTACAGCCAAGAGTGACAAATGAAATTCCTCTGAGGAGTTCCCAGTCCCTGACTGTCAGGACCAGCGGCAAGTCTGTCGGGTCCACCACCAGACGGCATGCTGACACCTGCTCGCCGCCTTGCCAGGGATTTTGCTGAACTTCTCCCAGCCCACACTCATCCCAAACTACCCCAGGGGAGGTCTAGATTTTTAGGCACCCAAACTCTTCTTCTTGGCCCAATACAGAGACAAGGAGCTCAGGCAAGGAAAGTAACAAAGTGTGCAACACGCTGGAGTAGCAGGCTGTGGTTGACGAGATGTTCCTTAAATTCACAGAAAATGGAACCATTTAGGCATACTTTGTTGAAACATTTTGAAATCCATGCCAGTTTTTTCACAGCACACATTTCCCAGAACTTTCCTAAGATCCCTCCTATCACAACATATGCTAATATTATCCCAATCAAAACCCACTTGTGCTTTATCCTCAAAGAGTTCCTTCTTTCACTGCCAATGAACAGTGCTCTTCTGAGGCCACGTCCCTCCTTGGAGGACAATTCCTTACCTTCGTCACGGAGCCTGACAGCATGATGTGGACACAGAGGGGACTTTGGGGATCAAATCCCTTCTTCCTGCAGAAGGCAGTCTGTGCCAAGGACAGGAGCAGGGTGGCACGGGGATTCTCCTGTGGAGAGAAAGTTCAGTCTCGCTCATGGGAATCGTGATTTCTGGATGGGTAATACACTTTACACATTGTGCACACAAAGTCCCTAGAGCTAAACCATTTTGAAAAACCGGGAACCGTGCAACAATACCTTCATATTGAGAGGGAGAGACATTTGCTGGCCAGAGACTGAGCCTGGCATTCCCTTGCAAAAGGGAAGTGTTTGTATTTAAAATTAACTAACTTACAAGGACTGTTTTCAGGGCTGATGCTGTAGTGCAGTGGATAGAGCAACCGCCAGCATCCCATATGGGAGCTGGTTTGAGTCCCGGTTGCTGCACTTTGGACCCAGCTCCACATTTATGCACATGGGAAAAGCTGCGGCAGATGACCCAACTCCTCGGACCCCTGCGTGTACGTGACACCCTGGAAGACACTGCTGGCTTTGGCCTGGCCCAGCCCTAGCTGTGGCAGCCATCTGGAGAGTGAATCAACAGATGCAAGATCTGTCCTTCAAATAAGCAAATCTTGAAAAATTTTTAAAAAGATATATTTTTACGTAGTCTTTTTTCTTAAACTTTGAGTTTATTCCACATTTATCAGAAAAATTCCAAGTACCCAGATTCCAGGCTGGTCTATACCCTTCATGGAAAGATCCAAATGGTTAAATTCTAATGCAAATCCAAATGCAGAAAAATAACCACAGTTGCTCCATCAACTAACGAGTTACACAACATGAGCCTGAGAGCAGCTGAGTCATGCTGCATGGCTATCTTGGCTCAGCAGAGGCAGCCACATGACTTGCAAAACCCCACAGAAGTTGCTCATTCCTGCTCTGGCAACAGAAGCAGATTCCTGCTTCCATTTCAAAAAGTGAGGCCAACAAACTTCCTCAGTTCTCTTATTCGCACATCAGCTTCACAAAAGGCATTTTTGGCCCATGAAGCTTACAGCAATATTCCTGTGGTGCATTTCCAACTACTTGACTCTTTTGGCCCTAGGGGGTCGTGGTAGAGAGCTTTGCCATTTGTCAGCAATCCTGGGTCCCAGTTAGCCAAACAGTGGCTCTCTTGAAACGACCGGGCAAGGCCCTGCAGGAAGCTAGTGAGAACTCAAGGGACTTGGGTAAGGTCTCTTCTTTCTCGGGTCTACACTATACAATGTGGTGAAGAGTCAGACATAAACTATGAGATGGGAAACAAAGCCCCGGCTGAGGTCAAGGCTGTGGAGTTCGTTGTAAGAGACCTGGCCCCCACAGCCCAGAGGCAACACATTCTAAACAGACATTCAAAATGAGGGCAGGAGTGGGAGGACAGATTACAGACAAGGCAAGCAAGACTGAAAAGCATTCAAGTGGGAGAGCATAAGCTGCGAGGAGGGTGGGAAAAAGCAGACTGGCTCTGGGAGGAGGGATGTTGAAGTGGGAGAGACTGGCTCAAATCCATGCTGAGGAGTCTAGGTGGGGTCTTGCAGACCAGGGCTTCCAATATCACCTGCTTGGGGAGAGTGGAAAATACTGATTCCTAGCCAAATCACCAGCTAATTATTTGCACTTAAAAAAATGCTTTTTATTCATTTGAAAACGGGAGGGAGGACAGAAAGAAACCAGCATTCCCGCCTGATGGCTCATCCTTGAAGCGCCCACAACAGGTGGGTCTGGGGCAGACTGAAGTCTAAGGTTAGGAACATCCAGGCCTCCCACGTGGATGCCAGGGACCTGGCTTCTCATGCCACACCTGTCACCTCCCAGGGCTGCATTAGCAGGAAGCTGGAACTGAAGCAGAGCCGGATTCAGACTCCTCTATGGGATGCAGCTGTCCCGAAGCCACCTTTGGCATACACATTCCGAAAAACCACCAGGCAACTGTCATGCCCTGGAGTGTATTTCAGATGCTCTGAGCAGGGGGCAGGGCTGCGAGAGGCATCTTGTTCATGGGCATCGGGTGGGCATAGCACAGAAGTGAGTTAAGAGATACCCTGGTACTTCTAAACATAGGGTGATAAGGACTTCACCTAAAGATGGGTGGTAACGTTGCCAGGCATGGTAGCCTAGTGACTAAAGTCCTCACCTTGCACATGCCATGATCCCATATGGGTACCAGCTTGTATTCCAGCAGCCCCACTTCCCATCCAGCTCCCTGCTTGTGCCCTGGGGAAGCAGTCGAGGACAGCCCAAAACCTTGGGACCCTGCACCTGTGTGAGAGACCTGGAAGAGCCTCCGGGCTCCTGGCTTCAGATCGGCTCAGCTCTAGCCGTTGTGGCCACTTGGGGAGTGAACCAGTGGATGGGGGATCTTTCTAGCTCTTCTTCTCCCTGTAAATATGATTTTCCAATAAAAGTAAAAAAAAAATCTTAAAGAAAAGAAAAGATGGGTGGCAAAAATAGAGAGGAAGGAATAAGGGTGCAAATAAAACAGTAAAGGAAAACAGCGTTTGGGAACAGTGGGCTGGTGGGGAGGGGGTAAGAGAATGGCAACCGTGAATGCCAAGGAAACAACTGCCTTCGGGGTGAGACACAGAGGACCTACAGTGTTAGGACCTGTTAGGATCCCCATGCCTTGTTCTCCAAACCTGCTGAAGCTGGGCACAACCAGGGCATCTAAGGCTGGTGGGAGGGTTACTGCTCAGGAACGCCCCGCACCCAGCATATCGCAGTCTACTGAAACAATGCCTTGTAAACTTCACCAAGTGCAGGTCACCCACCCACCTTCTCAGGATGCACTTGGGGCTCTGCATCTCTCCTCAACCCCCCCACCCCCACCCCATGAGCAGCTTAAGAGGGGACTCTGCCCGATGCCCGAAGGGAATGAAGTTGGCTTCTAACCCTGTGCCCTGTCAACGCTTATACTCCAATCAGGGTGGAGAGGGAAATTTCAAATTTTTCTCTCTCTGGAACTCACCCCCACTGTCTTGCACATGCCCCTGCAGTCGTTAGCAGTCCAAAGATGGGACCTTGCACTCACAAATTCCCCAAGGCAGACAACTCCATCAGTCACAATGGAAAATGCGACTATGTCCAGGTAGACCTCTCTCCATCAGCTCCTTTTGTTCCATCATCCATCAGACTCGCCTCCTGAGTGAAGCAGTCAGGAACTGAACTCCTGAGCCTAGAGTTTAACGTTAACCCGGCCAATCACATCCTTGCACCTGCCTCCTCCTTACGCCTGCTCCTGCACCCAGCTCAGGCACCCAGCTCAAAACCATCCTCATGTTCCCAAACATCTTTCTCAGTCTCCTTCTTCCAGGCTCCCTCCTCCCGTCCCCTCCCCTCACTGCTCGTTCACACTTCCAACAAGCTCCTTCCAAAAGGTTACCCCTTCTTTCCAAACCTTCTCCACCCCCTTCTTCCCCTCACCCTCCTCCTCTTGCCCCTATAGCCCATTCCCATATTAATACTGCAGCTGCTCACCCCACGGCACCAACCGGCCCTGCACCCCTCTCTGAGAAGTGGCTGGGGCTCGGGTGTATTCTCTTCATTAAACAACGTAACCTCACTTTTTCTAGTCTGAATGGCTGCCCTCCCCAGCCACCACACCCTGAGGGGTGCACATTTGTCCTGATGAATGCCATATCCCTTTAACCCTTGCTATCCTAATTTACTCTCTCTGTCGCACATCTAAATTCTTTCTTGCACAAATACAAAACCTACGCTTCAGCCATATATTTCAGAGAACCAGCCAAGACACACAGGAACAGCGGTAGGTCCTGAGCAACTTCACCGCGAGGTGACGCTAAGCGTAGCCCGCTCCCGGTCTTTCCCCAGCCCAAGTCTTTGCCAATGTCTCACAGACACAGGCTCACCCAGCCCCTCTGGCCTCTCCCTGCTCTGCTCTTCAGCCAGTCTCTGTACCACATTCAGGCAGGAGGAACATCTTACCAGACCTGCAGGCCAGCTCTCTCACACTCCCCACCTGGGCCCCCTGACCCCATCTACCACATCCTCCTCTGCCATCTCAGAGGCTGCAGGTGGAGTCGGGGATGGGGGAGGAGGTGCTGGCCTTCCCCATTACAACTCACCACGAGCCTCATTTCCCTGCCCTCTCTGCCGCCATTTTGAAAAAGACATTGACAAGAGCTGTTTCTGAGCTCATGTAGAGATGGCTCCCCGCAGGGTGGTGTTTTCCAATCTCCCCCTCAAGTTTTTGTCAACTGACAAGGGTGTCCCCCAGCTGCTCTATCCAAACAAAAGTGTCTCTGCCCACCTTTTGAAGATGCCCCCTTGTCAGTGCATGCCTTGTTAAACTGGAGAGCTTTCAGATCTAAAAGTGCAAAGGTCAGCGAAGCCTGCTTTGCTTCCTAAAATGCTATAAACTGCCGAGTCACTGTTGCACTCATGACTCATCAAGATCTTTTCTCATCCACAACGCGATTCTCAACAATATCCATGCCTTCTTTTCTTTTTTTTAAAGATTTATTTTTATTATTTTTTATTGGAAAGGCGGATATACAGAGAGGAGAGACAGAGAGGAAGATCTTCCATCCGATGATTCACTCCCCAAGTGAGCGCAACGGCCGATGCTATGCCGATCTGAAGCCAGGAGCCTCTTCCGGGTCTCCCACGCGGGTGCAGGGTCCCAAAGCTTTGGGCTTTGGGCCGTCCTCGACTGCTTTCCCAGGCCACAAGCAGGGAGCTGGAAGGGAAGCGGGGCTGCCAGGATCAGAACCGGCGCCCATATGGGATCCCGGGCGTGCTAGGCGAGGACCTTAACCACTGCACCACCACGCTGGGCCCAATACCCATGCCTTCTAAGGAAGTGCTGTTGATACTATGCCTAAAAGTCCTATCCTCTTGGTTGCATATTTTCCTAAGACTCCTAAAGTACGCAACACTTCGGTCAAGGACCCCTTTTCTTCTTAATTCCTCCAAAAATTCAAAAGCTGCAGTTACTAATCTAGGTAGCAAAATTTTATGCATCTTATGCCTTTATTAAATTTAATCTGGGGGGGGGCGCCCAGTGCAATGGCTCAGTGGCTAAATCCTTGCCTTGCATGCACCAGGATCCCATATGGGTGTCAGTTTATGTCCCTCCTGCCCCACTTCCCATCCAGCTCCCTGCTTGTGACCTGGGAAAGCAGTGGAGGATGGCCCAAGGCCTCGGGACCCTGCACCTGTGTGGGAGACGTGGAAAGGCTCCGGGCTCCTGACTGGCTCAGCTTGGGCTGTTGCGGCCACTCAGGGAGTGACACAGCAAATGGAAGATTTTCTCTCAATTTCTCCCTCTCTCTGTATATCTGACTTTCCAACAAAATAAATAAATCTTTTAAAAAATAAAAAAATAAATAAAAATTTAATAACCTGAATGTTAAAGGAATTATTTTTACCTGCCTATTTTTTAAACGTTAAGTGATCACCTGAACTCTGAATAAATCTGGCCCACAGCTTTGATTAAAATGACCAGTTTCAACCTCTGACACTTCTTTGGATTTAAAGTTTTCAAATTGAGTCTTTGACTTTGAGGCTTCTGGCTGGATTCCTGCAACTCTCAAAAGACACAGCTCTCAACTGGGAGGAAGAACTGTCATTGTGTAAAATACATTGTCAGATCATCAAATGATGCCAAACTCAGGCTGTGCCATATCAAGCTTGCTATTTTAGGCACTGGGATTAATCACTGCTAATGGGACAATATATGGTAACTTTACCAAGGAGTTTGTCTGCAATCCCCCCGCTTTGCCTCACTGGGGTCCCTGGGGTGCTCTGTACCTCCTCTAACAAACAGCTTAAGAAGGTATCCGGGGCCCAGCGTGGTAACCTAGCAGCTAAAGTCCTCGCCTTTCATGTGTCAGGATCCCATATGGATGCCGGTTCTAATCCTGCCAGCACTGCTTCCCATCCAGCTCCCTGCCTGTGGCCTGGAAAAGCAGTTGAGGATGGTCCAAAACCTTGGGACCCTGCACCCGCGTGGGAGTCCTGGAGGAATTGCTGGTTCCTGGCTTTGGATCAGCTCAGCTGCAGCCACTGCGGTCACTTGGGGAGTGAATCATCGGATGGAAGATCTTCCTCTCTGTCTCTCCTCCTCTCTATATATCTGACTTAGCAACAAAGATAAACAAATAAATCTAAAGACACATAAATAATTAAATAAAATAAATCTTAAAAAAAAAAAAAAGAAGAGTGTACCCTGCCTGCCGCTCAAACAGAATGCATCCCGGCTTCAACACGTGCACCCCTCACCCGCCCTGTTCTGTCTGGGCGGGCCCAAGTCCCATTCTCATAACCTCCCTCACTCTGACCCCCCCCTTTTCCAAGCTGCCTCCGTGGCTTTTTGGAATCCTCAAAGTCCTAAAACCTAACCAGGGAGGGGGAGGCGGGTTTGAATTTGCACATGTCACATGTGAGGTTGTGGCTCACCAAGGAGGTGAAAACGCCCACAGACAGGAACCCAACTTCACAGAGGTCAGCAAGTGGAAGTGAATCCGAGTAAGTGGAAGTGGCACCCCAAGAGTGTTATGTGATCCCTGAGTCATACCGAAAAGAGGATTTTAAAAAGGAGGCTTTAGGGAACACTCGTTTTAGTGCATCAAGGAAATAAGTCAAGTCTGGCCAGAAGAGAGAAGTGTACCACGAGGATGCCAAGAAGGAAGGGAGGCCAACAGTTGGAGATCTTGCCACAAAAGAATGAAACCCTGACATTTCATCGCTGACTCAGCGAGTCCAGCGCCAACTGGCAGCAGCTCCATCTTCCTATAACACTTACTGTACAAACATACAGCCAAGGGAAAAATACCCCCAAGAAACACGAGGCACCAAACCCATTCGGGTGACTTAGCCCACCCCCCAAGTCAGAGCGGTCCCCAACCCAGGACTTTCTGCTCCTTCCAGGCTACTCGACCCCAGCAAGAGGACAGAAAGTACTCCCTGGAGATCCGAAGGGGGACCAAGAAGAGGCAGCACACACCGAGGTGACCGGTCAGCTGCTAGGACCAGGCTCAGACATTCTAGCGTGGCCCTCGTGGGCACCTGAACTCCTACGTGAGACGTGTCTTCCTAACGTGGGTAGAGACCTAGCTGGCAGCCAGCATGATGCCCACAAGTGAGTCTCTAAACTGCACTTTTTTTTTTCCTAAAGGCAGCAAAAGTTTATTCAATAAGAAAGTACCATCCTGTGAATATAAGATTGGGCACCGAACATGAGGGGAGGACTTGGGCCCAGCCCAGGCTCTTGGGGCTGAGATCCCACACAGGGTGGGGAGCAGAGGAGGGTACCCACAAACTGCCAGGAGACTGCACTTGTGCGATGGGACTGTGGAGGCACGGAATGGGCCATCTCGGTCGCTCCTGCGCCACTCGCTGTTTTGTCCTTTGGACATAATGACACCTTGTGAAATTTTTTGTTGAAACAGGAATTTCTCAAGATTCAATCTGAGCTAGCAATTTCTTGAAGAATTTTATCTTGGGTAAGTAATCCCCCTGGAAATCCTTAGGAAACATCTCAAGATAAACAGGGATTTATCTTTCTGGATTAACCTGTGGATGCAATTTTATTTTTAAAAAAGATTTATTTATTTTTATTGGAAAGTGAGATGTACAGAGAGGAGGAGAGACAGAGAGGAAGATCTTCCGTCTGATGATTCACTCCCCAAGAAGCCGCAATGGCCGGTACTGTGCTAATCTGAAGCCAGGAGCAAGGAACTTCCTCCAGGTCTCCTATGCGGGTGCAGGGTCCCAAGACTCTGCACCGTCTTCAACTGCTTTCCCAGGCCACAAGCATGGAGCTGGATGGGAAGCAGGGCTGCTGGGACAGCAGCGCCCACATGGGACTTTAACCACTACGCTATCGCACCAGGCCCAATTTAATTTTTTTTAATACTTATGTTTCTGAAAGAGAGTTAGAGAAATCATCCATTTGCTGGTTCACTTCCCAAATGGCCACAATGGTCACGGCAGATCCAGGCTAAAGCCAGCAGCTTCATCAGCATCATCCACACGGATGGCAAGGTTCCAAACACGTGGACCGTCCTCAGCTGCTTCCCAGGCCATTAGCAAGGAGCTAGATTGGAAATGGAGCAGCTGGTGCGCAAACTGGTGTCCACCCAGGGTGCTGGCGCCACAAGCAGAGGTTTTATCCACAAAGCAGGCCCCTGCGTGCAACTCGTAAGCAGATGGAAAAACTTAACTTTTTAACTTTCATAACTTTTGGGGATGTATGTTTCTCAGGATGTAACCTACCTCTGCTGTTCTTTCCCTTTCTTGGTTGGGCCATAATATTAAGCATGTTCTCAAACAGGCAGAGGAATAAGCTGATTTCTAACTCTGATAACACTGACATTTTCTTCTTTTTTTTCTTCCCATTTAACTTTCGGCTGTCTGCTGCTTCAACATCTCCCCGACAGACACAACCTGCCCAGATCATCCTGGGTGTGGCAAGGTTGTCCTTCCAGCTGATCAGTCCTTGGCTCTGCAGGGTTGCCTGCAGCACCAGAGGCTTAATTCCCTCCTTGCGGACATGGGGATGATGACCACGGCAGTTCCCTAACTCTCGACTCCAGCTAGGTAGAAAAGCAGGCCGGAGAGGACTGCCACCTGCTGACTCACTGCCCAAGGGCTCGAGCCTGGCATGCCTCCAGGGTGTGCATGAAGCAGGGACTCGAACCCAGGCACTCTGTGCTCCGAGTCAGGTGACCAACTTCCACCCACAGCGCACCTATTTGTTTATAGCAGCGGTTTCTCCAGCTTCCCCGATTAGTTAGTATCAGGTAGGGGGGATAGAGGTGTTTCAAACCAAAGGGTCTTTACATAATGCCTTGGTCCTGCATTTTTCAATGTCATCCGGGTAGCTGACTTACAGGCAAAGTTGAGCGTCTCTGAAGTAGAGTGAGTTGGTGTCGGATCAAGTGCTGGAGAGGAGTGGAAATAGGAAAATAGTGGGCAGGGCCATCTCTGCTTTGGCTAAAGCAAGCAGCCGCCTCTGCTTTTCTCAGAAAACGTAGGCCTCCAATGCCAAGTGCTCTTCCAGTTTCTCAACAGGAGGTCCAAGTTTGGACTTAGGCAGACTCTCAATGCTGAATGTTGTAAGTAAACTCCAACTTACTGAAAGCTAAGTCGGGCTCTGTATGAGCAAAGAAAACCAGTGTGTGCGATGTTTGTTGCTCACGGGCCACAGGTCGGTGAGATGTGGTTCGAAAGCAGCCAGACCTGCGGGGTCTCTGAGTTTGGCTTTGTGTGTGATTTAACCTCTCCAAGCCTTGCGTTCCTCCACTGGGGAATGGGATTAACAGGAGTGTTGGGAGAGATGATGAACGGAAAATCAGTGGAACTGAAGTCATCCTGACAGAGCAGGTGTGTAACTAACCATTCCTTTATCTTTATTAAAAAATACATACTTTCCTAGTTAACATCAAATTCCAGATCTTTGTCCCAGAGAACCTCTTACCAAATCAGGTCCCATTCCTAGACCAGCGTGGCTCTAGCCTGAGATGAGTGTCCCCATCCTTGGGATAGCAGAGGCCCAACAACGTTGCAGGCCTGGCCCCCAAGTGGGGAGGCCAGACTGCTTTCTGCTGTGCAGATGTGTGCCTAAATACTGGGCTAGGCCAGTGGTGCAGCAAGTAAAGCTGTCACCTGCTGTGCTGACAGCCAATAGGATCACAGGTTCAAGTCCTGGCTGATCCACTTCCCAGGAACCTCCTGCCACTTCATCTGGGAAAGCAGCAGAGGATGGCCCAAGTACTTGAGTCACTGCGCCCACATGGGACACCCCCCACACCCCGCACCCCCCCGCAGCAAAGCTCTGGGCTCCCCCATCAAGGCATTTTGACCACCCGGGAAAGTGAACCGAAGGATGGGGGATCTCTCCTTTGTTCTAACTCTGCCTTTCAAACAAATAAATCTTTAAAAGAAGAAGGGCCCAGTGCGATAGCGTAGTGGTTGAAGTTCTTGCCTTGCACGCGCCAAGATCCCATATGGGCACTGGTTCTAATTCTGGCAGCCCCATGTCCCATCCAGCTCCCTGCCTGTGGCCTGGGAAAGCAGTCGAGGATGGCCCAAAGCCTTGGGATGCTGCACCCACATGGGAGACCCCGAAAAACTCCTGACTCCTGGCTTCGGACTGGCTCGGCTCCAGCCGTTGTGGCTACTTGGGGAGTGAACTATCGGACATAAGATCTTCCTCTCTGTCTCTCCTCCTCTCTGTATATCCGCCTTTCCGATAAAAATTAATAAATCTTAAAAAAAAAAAATAAAAGAAGAAAAAATGACCAACATAGTGTTGTCCATGAACTGCTGGCAGGAAAATCCTCAATTCGGAAGCAGAGGTTAAAAAAACAAACAACAACAACAACAACAAAAACAGAAAGAAACAACAACAATAACAAAACCGAGAAACCCGAAGGCACCCCTGCAAAGCAATGGAGACAAGGCTTCCCAAGGTGACTCGCGGATGGGACATCCCGGGATACTGCGAAAGAATTCGCAAAGGTGCGCCTCCCAGTGCTGGGACGTACGTGGAACTCCCGGCCTTGTTACTGGGATGCTGCAATGCCCTCCCCGCTGGCACGGACCCTACACGACCAGTCCTGTCTGGAGCAGCCACGTTCTCCCTTGCGGGAAGAACTCCGGCGCCCCTCTCCCCAGCGCCCCGCTCCCCCGCGCCCCGCTCCCCCGCGCCCCTCTCCCCCACTCCCCCTGCGCCCCGCTCCCCAGCGCCCCGCTCCCCCGAGCCCCGCTCCCCCGCCCCCGCGCCCCAGCGCCCCGCTCCCCCGCGCCCCTCTCCCCCGAGCCCTGCTCCCTTGTGCCCCTCTCCCCCGAGCCCCGCTCCCCCGCGCCCCGCTCCCCAGCGCCCCGACGCCGCCGCGGCCCTTCCGGCTCACCTGCAGGTTGTGCACGGTGAGTTGCAGTGGGCTCAGGTAGAAGTAGGGCACGCCGGTGCTGGCGCCCGGGACCCCGTCGCTGAGTGAGAGGATGTCGGCGAAGGCCTGGCCGTGCACCTCCTCCAGGGTGGAAATGGTGCCCAGCGCGCCCCAGTCGCAGAGGTGCGCCACGAAGCGGGCCACGCGCGCCGCGTCCTCGCGGGGCGGCAGCGGAGGCAGCGGCGTGGCCGGCTCCCAGTCCCCGTGGTCCCGGCCGCCCCGGCCTCGCGCCGGCGACACCAGCAGCGCCCAGAGCGCCAGCGCCAGCAGGGCGGCGAGCAGCGCGCGCGCAGAGCCCACGACGCGCCCGGCCATGGCTGCGCGTCCGCGGGGAGTCCGGGCGCCTTCACCCCGGCTCGCGGCCCCGCCCAGACAGGCCCCGCCCCCGGGAAGGCCCCGCCCCAGGCAGGCCCCACTCCCGACAGGCCCCGTCCCCGGGATGGCCAATCAGCGCGCCAGGCCCGGGCGGTGGGCGGGGTCTCTGGGCCACCTGCGGGAGGAGCCTCAGGAGGATCTGCCCTCCGCGCCGCCGCTCGGTCCGAACCGCGACCTTTGTTTTGTTTAGGTTCCAGACGGGAAAAGCAGGCTTGGAGGAACTTAGCAACTTGCGCGAGTCAGACTTCTGGCACCAGACCCTCCTCCTCGCGCCCTTTGTTTGAATACTTTTGCATTCTGGCTATCTGGCCTCCTGGAGGACAGAAGCGCCTCCTGTTTACTCCCCGGGCAGTGCCAAACAGCAGCAAGGCTGCCGGTAGTAAAGGGAGAAGCCCCAAAGTTCAAGCCGCTGGCCAGGAGACACACACGAAGGCCTTGTCCGTCTCGGTGTCCACGCTCGAACACAAGCTCGGGGGGTCTGTCATGAGCTGGGGGTGCTGTCCTCGCCGGCCGCCCCGCCCCGCGGAAGTAGCACTTGTTTGGGTTCTTCCCAGAAGGACTTTCCCACCCGTTCAGGGCTGCTTTTCCTGTCCCGGAGCTGGGTAAATAAGGTGAACCTCCCTCCAGCCCCTCACCGGCCGGTGCAACCTCTGTGCTGGACAGTCTGAGTCACATCTTCTGACAGCGCGTCTTGCTCTTGTTGGTCTGCTCTCAACCTCCCTCTGTAGTTGTTGTTATAGAGGTTCCTCATCTGTGTCGGTAGCAAGGGTTTTGTCAGCTTGTCCACATCTGGCTTTGACCCACACCTGGCCCTCTGAGGAGGCTATGCTTCCCAAAAGCAATTTCACCCAGCTGCCCCGGCCAGTCACGCGAGTAGGTGTCAACAACAGGTGTCAGGCCAGTCCGGCTCCTGCTTGCCGTCCCACACCCAAGCTCCTGCTATCCGGCGCCAAGTTCTGACTGCGGGATCCTCTACTACACCTCCCTCTGCTGGCCCGGGGAGGTTACAACCACTAATTTTCATCCAGGTGAAAGGAATGTGAAGAAACGCTCCAGTAGGTTTGCCCTTTTTAAAAACAATCAGATGGAAGGTTAAATCGGAGAACTTTAACGGGAAGAAAGTACCGTTTATCCTTTTCAATCAAGACAGGTACCTGAAGCAGATCATTTGATGGCCTACCCATCATAAATAGGTCATCCTTATCCCGCCAGGGAAGGAAACACACGTGGTTTCAGATCTGGAATTCACTGTGGTAGGCCAAACTGCTACTGAGTCATCAGCCTTCTGAGGCTCCAATTTTCTTGTCTAAACGAGGAGCTGGTTGATAAGGTGCCTCATCTAACTCTTTGGTTTTTTTTTTTCTATTAACACAAAAGACGAGTGCTTTGTAAGCCTCAGAATGTGAATTTTTTGTAAGAGGATTTAAAAATTAATATTTCCTGCTATTCCCAGGATTGCTAACATACATATGGCACACATGCACACAAGCTCAGGACAAAAGAATGGTCAGAACTTGCCCTCCCACATTGGAGCGTGAGACCGAAGTCTAGGAGTCCCTCTCTACTTTGAATTTGCTGGTCCCTCTGCCTGCAGTGCGCTGCCTTCTGCCACGGCCATGGCCGCCTCATCACCATCAGGGTGTCCAATCCGAGGTGACTTCTGGGCCACTCTTGCTAGAAGTCATTCATGTTGATCTCTTTTGTAGTCATCATCACGTCTGTGATGACTGCCTGTGTTTGGTTAATGACTTGCTAATGAGCGCCAGTGTTAGCAGCTCTGGGAGGGCTGGAATGCTGTCTGTCCTGTCCAGATCCCCAGGGCACAGCGTGGGCTCTCAGCACATCCTAATGAGATGGCCGCCTGGCTGGATGAATACTGTACATGTAAAACTGCACCAAACCCACTTGGGCAGGTAAGGGTGGTGCATGGAAAGTCTCCAGGGTGACAACCAGGTGCTTTTGCCCTTAGCTAGCAAGCCCCTCCCTCACGGGGTTTTGGGGGAAAACTTAGCCAGAGGTGGCCAATGTCAGCCTTCCTTCTGCTTCTCCTGATGGAATACTTCTCTCCGTACAGCCTGCATTCACCCTCATCCCAAATGGCTCCTGTGAAGTTGTTATTGTCTCGTCGCTTGGGTTCTGTCCTGTGGATGGACCCACCCTGGAAGCTCCCTCTTTCGTGTGATGTTTCCCTGTGTCCATGCAACCGCCGGCTGGAGTTCCTTCTAGGTCAGAAACAGTGACTTGGTCATCTCCATGTGCTAGCACCAAACATGGCACAAGACTGCCACAAGACACCTGCTACATGTTCTTGGCAGAATGATTTGCATCAGAACAGTTACACCAAGTGCACAGAGTCCGCAGGTTATCTGCCGTTTCTTAAGCTTTAGGTTCTTGGTTTTTGTTTTAATTTGTTTAGTTTTATCTGAAAGCTGAGTGAGAGAGAGGGAGAGACACAGTCCCCGGACAAGTGGTGAAAAGGGTTAGTTTTGGAGTTGGCCACCCAGCAAGACCTTAGTTAGGATGATACTGGACCTTTATTTCCTTATCATTAACAATAATTGGATCCTGCCTCATTGGATCAGGTGGGAAGGGAATGAGGAGAGAGAGTAAATGTGTAAAATACCCAGCACTGTGCCTCCAACCAGGACATGTTCATCACTGTTGGCTCTGTGTAATTGCTAGTTTTTGTTCCATCACATCTGTTCCACCTCCTGCTCTATCAATCCGTAGATTATTTTTGTGACAGGATACAATGAGGGCATGATAAACTTATTAAGCTTAGGTTCATGGGAAGTGGGCTTTATCACGGTCAACAGGACCTGGAATCTCTTGGTACAGCTCTGTGCCCGTTTCAAGGCCTGCTAACACCACTCTGCAGCACTCCTCCATGCAAGATGTGCCCGTGGATGCCACCATGCCAAGATAAAGCAGTGTGTTTCTGCAGAAACTACACTGACATTTTAAGTTTACAAAAATATTTTGGGCCAACCAGTGTTCCACATGGGTCTGTAATCCTCTCACCTTTCTAATGAACATTAAAATCCAATTTAAATCAAACAACAGCAAAACCATTTTGGGACGAGCATTGTGATATGCTGACTCAAGCTGCTGCCTGAGATGCTAGCATCCCATATGGATGCTGGTTCACATCCTGGATGCTCCACCTCTGATCCAGCTTCCTGTTAGTGTGCCTGGGAAATCAGTGAAAGATGGCCCAAATGCTTGAAAATCCCTGTGTGGGATGCCTAGATGGAGCTTCTGTCTTCAGCCTGGCCCATTCCTGGCCCTTGTGGCGCCATCTTGGGAGTAAACCAGCAAGCAAACTGAAGGATCTCTTTCTCTGTCTTTTTCTGGAACTCTGACTTTCTAATAAAGAAACACATCTAAAAGCAAAAGAGCTGTAGAAAAGTAGTTTCTGGTATTTCAATGTGTCTAGAATACAATGCAGAAAAAGAAATTAATTCTGAATCAGGAGAAAATGATTAAGCTAGAATCTGCACTAAGTCAAGGTCAACCTTTCACATTATTACTGGTAGTAACTTACATAGTAAGTTAGTAGCCCAGGTGAGGCCACTATTCAGCCTGAGTGCTGAGGAGGCGGTTGGGATGCCCGAGTTGCACATCAAAGCTCCTGCATCAGATTCTCCGCTCCAGCTTCCTGTGAGTCCAGACCTTAGTAGGGAGTGGTGATGGCTTCAGTGCTTGGCTTTCTACCACTCCTGTTGGAAGCCTGGATGGAGTCCTGGCTCCCGGCTTCTGCACTTGCAGGCTTTTGGAGAGTGGGCTGGTGAATGGGAACATGGTCTCTCTCTCTCTACCTCTCTCTGCCTCTCAAATTAAAAAAAAAAGGCGCAAGTGAAAGAGTGCCATTATTAAAATATGTTCCCATTGGCCTGCCTGCCAAGTGCCAATGTTTCCAGTCCTTATGTACTTGTACCTTAAATTTAGACGTTTAACAAATATTGTTACATGCCAGTTGAGCCTTGCATACTGTGGTAGTTGCTAGCAAACATTCATAGACATTGCCTTACCCTCAAAAAAAACATTGTGTAACTGAAAGTAAGCAAAGAGATCATTTATACTTTATTTAAACATTTCAATGTTTATTTTAGACATAATAATGAGATTATTTAGTTTCTTTTTTTTTTTCTAAAGGCAGAATTACAGAGAGAAAGAGAAGGAGAAAACAATAGGAAGGAGAGGGCCCGGCGGCATGGCCTAGCAGCTAAAGTCCTGCCTTGAACGCGCCGGAATCCCATATGGGTGCTGGTTCTAATCCCGGCAGCTCCACTTCCCATTCAGCTCCCTGCTTGTGGCCTGGGAAAGCAGTCGAGGATGGCCCAATGCTTTAGGACCCTGCACCCACATGGGAGACCCGGAAGAGGTACCGGCTGTTGCAGTCACTAGGGGAGTGAATCATCGGATGGAAGATCTTCCTCTGTTTCTCCTCTCTGTATATCCGCTTTTTCAATAAAAATAAATAAATCTTAAAAAAAAAAAAATAAAAAGTGAGAGTTCATTCAAATGGCTATAATGGCCAGAGCTGGGAGCTAGGGAGCTGGCCCCTGGGTGTAGGGGCCCAGGCACTGGGGCCATCCTCCTCTGCTTTCCCAGTGACATCATCAGGGAGCTGGATCAGAAATAGAGAAGCCAGTACTTGAACTGGGTGTTCATCTGGAATGCGAGCACCACAGAACTATAGGTGGCAAATGAGCTTAGTGTGTTCATTCTGGTATGTGCCAGCTTCTGTTTATAATCTAATGTCACTGGTGCATGGGGAAGACCCTAGAAGGGCCGTGGAGACATGGATAGAGGGGCCTGAGTCAGCCTGGAGGGCAGCTTCATATCAGAGCTGACATTTGAGCTGAAATATGAGGGGTACATAGAAGCTATCAGAAAATGAGAAGGTGGGAGAGAGAGGAGTGAGGGGCTCTCTGTGGGGGAACACAGAATGTGTGTAGGCAGGAAGACATGTTGTGTTAGAAACAGTTACTGTGTGTTATAGAGAATTAATGATGTGAGCTGGGCATGTTCAACTGGGGAGAGGAAATGATGAGAAGAGTGTTGGACCTTGAAAATCAGTGAGAAGTTCCCGTGTCAGAAAGATCGTGGTATAGAATATGCTCAGAAGACTTGAGACAAACATGTCTTATACTGTGGTAATTCAAAAAGTTCATGGAAATGGAATTAACAGGTACGTTTAATTTGGTGCAAAAAATTTTGAAGACATGCATATAACAGGTCATCGAAAAGTCATGAAAATGTACATATCATGAGAAAACTATATATGGACTTTGCTCCTCACAAGAAGAATAAACAAAGGACATGAAGACAAACATGGCTTATTTTTGGACAAGAAGATGCAAATTTGTAAAGATACCAGTTTTACCCAAGTTAGTCTATGAATTCGATGAGTTTCCTCACCAAATCCCTTCAGGATTCACCAGAGGAATGATGAACTCCTTCTGAAATTTACCAAGAATTACAACTGCATAGGAGCAGCCAAAACATCTTTGTGAAAAAATAAAGGGAGCTTTGCCTTAAAATTTCAGATGTGCTATCATCTTACCAAAAAATGTGCAAGTAACGAGCCAACTCAAATTTTTAAAACATCATTTTAGGAATATGTACTGTGACATTGTGGGTGGGTTAGTGTCACTTGGGACAGTCACATCCTATATTAGAGTTTCAGTTCAAGTCTCAGATGCTCTACTTTTTCTTTTAAGATTTATTTATTTTTATTGGAAAGCAGACTTACAGAGATGAGGAGAGACGGAGAGAAAGATCTCTGTCTCCTAGTCCACTTCCCAAGCAGCTGCAACAGCTGGAGCTGAGCCGATCCAAAAGCAGGAACCAGGAGCTTCTTCTGGGACTCCTTTGTAGATGCAAGTTCTCATGGAAGTCCTCAACTGCTTTCCCAGGCCACAACAGGGAGCTGGATGGGAAGTGAAGCAGCTGGGATATGAAACGGTGCCCACATAGTATCCTGGAGCATACAAGGTGAGGACTTTAGCCAGTAGGCCACTGCGCTGGGCCCCAGATGTTCCACTTCTGATCCAGCTTCTTGCTAATACATCTGGAAAGCAGCAGATGATGTTTCAAGGATTTGGGTCCCTGGCATCTAAGCGGGAGACCCAGATGGACTTCCAGACACCTGAGCTCAATATGGTACAGCTCCTGTTGCTGTTGTACCACTGGGGACTAAACCTGCTGAATCAAGATTTTCCCTCTCTCTCTCTCTCTCTCTCTCTCTCTCTCTTCCCTGTCTTGCAAATAAATACCAAATAATTTTCTTTTAAAAAATTTACAAAATATAATTAACAAATATACCAAAAGATAACATAAATAGGACTTAGGTCAGTTTTACTACCTTCAATACATGTGTGTATTTGCAAAAGTTTATAGGTTAAAATTACTACAAATGATAGTGATGAAGATGGTAGTAAGAACCCAGTCTTCGCAGGGCAGACACACTGGTACAGATCGGATTCCTTAGAAGCCAACATTACCTGTCGAGTACTTGCAGAGGATCCCCACCGATGCAAAAAAGGAGGACTGAGGAGGGAGAGAAGCCAGACTGCAGCGCGTGCTAACACAGTCCCTCTCCACAGGTGTTCTGGAGTGAATCTGCCCATCAAAAGACGGACAAAGTCACAGACACTTACGAGCTGCAATTTAAAATAACATTGAGATATGAATATATACTCCAAAGAATAGCCAAATATGACAAGGTAGACAATGGCAAAGATTGGTGAGTGTGTGGAAGGTGGGGGCTGTCATGGACCCCTAGGGAATGGTACTTGGTTTATTCACTTGGGAAGCTGATTGGCTGCATCTCATAAATAGGGCTCAGAAATTTCACTCCTCACTAGGCACCCGGCTGAAATTCTTATATATTAAGAAACAATAAATGGTGGGCTCGAGGCTGGCACACAGGCGTGGCATGCAGGCAGACCGGGCCCAGGGACCCGTGCACATACTTGAATCCCAGCAGGCAGGCAGGACTCCAGGTTAGCATGCCACCAGATGACTGGATTCAAGAAGCCATGCACTTGCAGGTACAGGGGCTATAGATTGCTCAGGGAAGGGGGTAAGGGGATGTGTGGGAGGGGAGACTGCTGAGGGAGCACGTTACAGATGAGAAATGACTTCTGGAAGACTTCCATTGACAACGCAGCTGCACTTGCAGGTAAACGAAGGGGTTGAAGGAGGGACACCAGAGGACATGTCTGGGTCAGACCAATGCACCTGCTCATGTGGGAGACTTAAACTGGGCTAGGAAGCATTGACCATCACCCATTGGCACACACAAAAGCGAGGGCTTGTGAGGGGTCTGCCTGGCAGGGAGTAAGCTGCAGTACCTGCCAGTGATTGTTGGGGCAGGGGGAGAATCACATTGGGCTGGGCCATGACACTAGCCAGCACACAAGAGAACTAGGTCTGGGGGCAGATACTGTGGGGGATATATGGGCTCACCCCTGAGGAAATGCAATATCTGCTGCTTTGCTTGCTAGCTGGGAGAGGCAACGGTTTGAGCTAAGCATGACCATGGAATTCACCTATACTTGTGGGAACTGTGGTTGGGAACAGATCAGGCTGGTCCAGGCTGAAGCATACACAGGTTGCACCCATTTATTGGGTGTAGGGCAGGCCAAGCTGCAATATCCACCAGCCCATATAAGGTATGGGGGGATACACTATATTGGATAGGGGCCTAGTACCCGCTGGCTGAGATCTGGGTCTGAGAGTACCTGGTGGGGGAACTTATGGAACTCCTCTAGTGGGCTGTACCTCCTGCTGGTGAGCAAGTTAGTGAGGGCTGGGTATGGTCTAAATCAGGCAAAGCTGCTCCACTGGTCAATGGTTTGGGGGACAGACTGGCAGAGCTGAACCAAACCATAGCATACTGGCATGCACAGGAGCCAGGATGGGGTATTCATGAACGCTGGCTATTCACGAAAGCAAAATATGGGGAAAAGCTGGGCAGGGCTAGGCTGCAGCATCCACCAGTGAGAGTTGGGACTGAGGGCAGACCAAGCCAGGCCAGGCTGCAGTATCCGATGGCAAGAGCTAAGCTGAGTTGGAGCAACCATTGGCACACACAAGATCTGGGCTGGAAGCAGGCCTGGTAATAGAGCTAAGGAGATGTACTTGCTGGGTGGTAATTTCCAGTGGTGAACGTGAGAACCAGGAATGGGGGCAGACATGGCTGAATATGGTTGCAACACCACTCGGCATATGTGTGGCCTGGGTCTGGATGTGTGCCAGACTGATCCAGACTCCAGTAGCTGCTGGCACTTACAAGAGCCAGAGTGCTATGGGAACCGACTGAGCTAGGTCACAGCACCCGCTGATTCATGTGAGGTTCGGATCTGGGGGTGAGCCAGGCAGAATTGGGATGTGTCACCCACCCATGAGAGCCAGAATGGGTGTGGGGTGATCTGGCAAGGCCACAGTAACTGCCAATGAATGTCTGGATTGGAGGTGGGCCAAGTCAGGCTGAGCCAAGCACCCACAAATGTGTGATATCTGCAACTGGGAGCTGAGCTGATAGGGGAGCTTGGGGAACTCCCTTATTAAGATACAGCCCTGGGTTTTGAGCACAAGAACTAAGGCTGGGGCAGTCTAAACCAGGCTGGGCTACAGTACCTGTTGGCATACATGTGGATCAGGCTCTGGGGTGGGCCAGGCTGAGCCAGTCTGCAACACCCACTGGCAGTTGCAAGGGTCAAGACAAGGTGCAGGCCAAGTCATGCTGGGAAACAAAAGTCACCAGTTTACATTAGAGCAGGGACTGGGGGCTGGCTGGGCTGGGCTGGGCTAAGCTGCAACACCCCCAAACGTAAGCTGGGACTGAAGGCAGGCCAGGCAGAGGCAGACTGCAACAGGCACCAGCAAATGCCAAGTGAGATGAGCCATGCCAGACTGGGCCACAGCACATACTGGCATGCACAAGACCCCAGGCCAGGAGTGAGTCCATTGAATTGGCTGTGGGGGGACCTGCTGCTTTGCTCGAAAGCTAGGCTACTGTTCAGACTGGGGAAGCACGAGAGCTAGGACTGGGGGGTGGTCTGGGCTGGGAAGGCTGCAAGAAACTGCATGCAAACTAGGTTTGAGAGAGGCCAGGCCAGGCCACTGCATTCACTGGCACATGCAAGAGCCAGGACAAGTGCTGACTGGCCAGGTTTTGCCTCAGCATTCACTGGCAAAGGCCAGGACAGGGTACAAATTGTGTCAGGCTGGACCACAGTACCCCCTAGAGAGTGCAAGACCCAGGACTGGGAGTGGGCCTAGTAGGGAAACTGTTTGCACTCCCCTGTTAGGCTGCAGCTCCCATTGATGTGCATGAGAGCCAGGACAAGTGGGTGGACCAGGCTGGACAAGGTGGTATTCTTTGGCATATGTGTGGACTGGTTCATTGGGTGAGTTTGGCTGAGTTAAGCTGCAAGACCAACAGTGTATACAAGAGTCCCATTGAGATGTGGTACTGACTGGGCTAGTCATCTGTACACACAGAGACTGGGGTTGGGGTGGTCTTGGAGAGGGTTATTGGGGGCCATCCCAACTAGGCTGCAGTTCCTGCCTGTGTGCATACTGGCCAGGTCTGTGGCAGATTAGGCTGCAGTACCCATTGATTTGCATAGGACATGGGGCTGGGGTTGGAACTAACCAGGCAAGTATAATCACCAATGTATACATGAGTATACATTGTATGATGCGGGTGACAAACTAAACTAGACCCTGTACTGGCTGGCATATACAAGAGTCACCCCAGGTGAAGTTTAGGGGACTCCCTGGCTAGACCACTGGACTGAAAGCTCTGGCCACAGGGAGGATTGTAGGATTTGTGGTCCAACATTAGAATGCATTTGTCAGGACTGGACCTCCATGATTGCTGATGCCTGTGCAATAGATGACATGCCTTGTGCATATGGGGGACATGATGACCAGCTCATTTAGGCCTGCAGAGGACGTCAAGTGCCATGTCAAAAGACAGAACAGAACAGGTTGGACAGCTGCCGGAGTCCAGCTCCAGCTGAGTTCGGAGCTCGAGAAGGGTGCGTGAAGTAGGCGTAGAAAGAAGAGACGGACCACTACAATTCCAACATCATTGTGGACCACGCGAGAAAGCTGTCTGCTTTATTTATACAGAAGCAGTACACAGTCTCTTTTTTTAGGGCATTTTGACATAGCTTCAAGGGGGGCACAATTTACAACCGCTTGAGAGGCGAGTGAGGGAGGATCCCACATTCTTTCTCGGCTTGCCAGCCCCTACTTACTTCCCTCAAGTCTGGGTCCCATCCTTGGCACTGTCTGTGACAACCAGATCCCTACCTTGAATTATGCATGGGAAAAGGGCTGAGAACTTGGTTTATGGGGATTAGGGTATTGGCACCAAAGTTCATTAGGTCTGCAGGCCCACACAGTTTGCTAACTAAGCAAGAGTTACAACGACGGAAGGAACTGCAATTAGCAATGAGCCATGTTTACTCTATTTAGGTTTCTGCTCTACAAAGGGCAAGTAAATGTTTCCAAAGATAACTCTACAGATAGTTTCACCTTAAGACAGGACATTATCCATTCTGATGTTGCAGCCAACATTTTCTCAGTAGACGACACATCTTATTCAGTAATACATTCCTACTACAATTCTTATTCTATAACTTATCCATCACTTAATGAGAGAAATACATTAAAAGAGAAGAAATATAAAAATCTAAGGCAAAAGTTTCAAACATTAAATCCCTCTACAATTGTAGGCTCTACAACCTCATAAATAATCAAACAATAATCAAAAGTATACATGATGTTAGTAAAGTCACCCTATTTCCTCTAGTTAAAAATTATTGTTAGTTATTTAAAAGAGTGGAAGAGTTCTAGTTTTAGGTTATACGATATTAAGATACTTTACGTGCAGCTAATTCTCGCAACCTGGTTCTTTACCGTGAGCTGAAAACACCAGACGCAACGACATATCTTAGGAAGGTATCTTAGAGGTTTATTCCAGCGGGGCAGGAAAAGGGGAAGGGGAAAGAGGGGGAAGGGAGGTAAGAAGGAGGAGAGGGAGAGCAGGGGAGAGGAACCAAGGAGAGAGCAAGAGCAAGAGCAAGAGAGAGCAAGAGAGAGAGCAAGAGAGAGAGAGAGAGAACCGAGTGGGGCAGGAACAGGGGAAGGGGAGGGAAGGGAGGAAGAGCAGGGGAGAGGAACCAAGGAGAGGAAGAGAGAGAGCAAAAAAGGGCGAACCGCACCTGGGGGCCTTTTTTGTCTGCCAGGTGTGGGGGGGGCGGGGATTCAGAGGGATTGAGGGCAGGCCCCAGGGGATTGGTGCCTGCAGGTGAATGCCTGGGGATGATTGGCGAGTGGGCGGGTTTGGGGAAGGGGCTGGGAGATTGGGGGTGGGATTCTCAGGTGGAATGCCAGGTTACATCTGATTGGTGGATGGCTGGACTGGTGCGAATTCCGTGAGCAGTGAGGAAGAAGAAATGGCGCAGGGTCCAGGGTGGGATATTGGAATAAGTCCTTATAATTATGAAGGCAGCCAAAGCAACTACATTTACTATGTTCTAAAGAGTTGAGAGTTGCAAGGACAGGCTAACCTTTAAGGTCACAGTAACTATATTTTTGCCATAGCAGGATGGCCTTTTGGGGTCACAGGATAACCTTTAGGGTCCCAGTAACAGGATAGCTATATTTTTTGTCATAGCAATTTCAACCCATACTCCCATCACTTCCATTAGTTTGTGAAACTCTTATCAGGCCATTTCCCAGAAAGCATGCTAAATATTTGGGCCAGATCTCAGAGCAATGGTTAGGCACATAATAAGGTGTCTGGAAACAGCATGGGCTAAGTTGTAATCCTATGCGCAGTTAAAGGCCCACTCACCAAGACATTATCAGTAACATTAACTTTTTTTTTTTTTTAAGATTTATTATTTTATTATTTTTTCATTGGATATACAGAGAGAGGAGAGAGAGAGAGGAAGATCTTCGGTCCGATGATTCACTCCCCAAGTGAGCGCAACGGGCCGATACTATGCCGATCCGAAGCCAGGAGCCTCTTCCGGGTCCCCCGCACGGGTGCAGGTTCCCACAAGCAGGGAGCTGGAAGGGAAGCGGGGCTGCCGGGAACAGAACCGGCGCCCATATGGGATCCCGGGGTTGTAAGGCGAGGACTTAACCACTTGCGCCACCGCGCCGGGCCCTGGTAACATTAACTTTTAAGCTCATGTTGGTTGTAAAAGCCATCTCACAGGGGCAAACTATGCCTAATAGATTGCAGAATTTTTACTGGGGTGGTTGAGTGTCCATGCAAACAGGAGGTGAGACTGCGTAAGGTGGTCAGAGAGAAATCTGCCAGGCCCTGCCAAACAGCTGTAGGCTCCACCAGGTCCTGCCAAGCAGGGGAGCTGTTCTCTTCACACCTTCGTGTCATCCACACCTACTGCACAGATCCCAGCACCCCAGGACACTCCAGCTCTCTTCCAAGGCCGCCTCCATCTGCCTGCAGACAGGGCGCCTCACCCCGCACCCCCGCATTCTCCTTGTCCATCTGCCTCCCGCAGCTCGGAGGCGCTGCTGCCTCCTCCGCAACCGACAGAGAAGGAAAAGGAAGGAGCGGGCACGGGCAAAACCCTACAGCACCAGGTATTCCCAGGTGCTCTCCCATCCAAGTACTAACCAGGCCCGACGCTGCTTAGCTTGCGAGATCGGGCGCGTTCAGGGTGGTATGACCGTAGACGACACACACTGCCTGACAGCCGCTCTTCAGCCTGCTGCTGCCCCTGCCCGCCCCTGCCCAGCCCTGCGCTGCTTTGCCCGACACCCTGCCCTGCCCCACCGCCCGCCCAAGCCCGCCCAAGCCCACCCTCCACCCCTGCTGCACCCGCTGCCGCCACTGCCCGCACCGCCAGGCCAACACCGGCCCACCTCCTGCTTCAGCGACCCCCCAGGACACTCCAGCTCTCATTGCAGGCCGCCTCCCCCTGCCCGCAGCCAGGGGCCGCACCCCGCACCCCCGCATTCTCCTGGTCCCTAGGCCTCCTGCAGCTCGGGAGGCGCTGCTGCCTCCTCTGCCACCGCCAGAGGGCTGGAGGGCTGGCCTTCGCGGCTGGGCTTCGAGGGGGCGCCTCACACTGCTGCGCCCTGCCCTCCTACGGCTGGGCACGACGCTGGGAGCCCCGGCAGCTGGCACACGCACGCACGCACCCACGGGGTCCCGGACACCCAGCCCCGGCGGGCGAGCAGGCAGGCAGGCAGGCAGGCCCCATGGAGAACGGGCGCCACGGGGATGCTCCCCGCTCCCCATCCCACCCCCTCTCCCACCCCCATCCCTTCCCCCACAGCCACCCTCACTCCCGCCGAGCAAGCAAGTGACGCAGCAAGCAATCAGCCACGCTGGGCACCACCACGGGTCGGGACCTGGGCCCGGACAACGGGAGCCGAGGGTCGCGAGGGAGCCGGGGTGGCCGGGCCGCGCCGCACGGCACACTCCAGCGCACGGGGTCACCCTCACCCACCGACTGATGCACACACGCACGCACAGGCCAGCACGCAGGCAGCAGGCACGCACTCAGTCCTACACCACCCACAGGCTTCGGGGCATAAGAGGCATTTCGGGCCACAGTGGGGCGCCTGGGCATCCCCTACACCCAGGGGCGGGACTGCGGCTGGTGTCTGCGGTGGGGGTGTGTCTGCGGGGGCCGGGGGAGGGTGCCCAGCGGAGGGTTGCCGGCCGGGTGGGTGGGTGGGTTGGTGGGTGAGGGGTTCCCTCGGGTGGGCTCTGGCAGGTGGCGTGCAGGCAAGTTTCTCCCCAGGCCTGGCACAGGACCACTGAGTGTGCGTGCAGGCGGGCCTTGCACAGTGGCGAGCCTGGGCTGGCGAGGTGGTGCTGCTGTTGGTGCTGTTGGAGGCTGGCTGCGGGCGCTGTGTGCCCTGGAGGGGCCCGATTCCGGGTGTGGGTGTGGGTGTGGGCAGGTGGCCAGGGAGGCTGCGGGCCGAGGGCAGATGGTGGCGTGGCGTGCGTGAGTGTGTGCGTGCTTGGCAGAAGAGGTTGGCTGGGCGGGTGTGTGTGTGTGTGTGTGTGTGTGTGTGTGTGTGTGTGTGGCAGGTGGCTGTGCAGGGTAGGGCGGGCTGGGGCGCTGGCTAGTGTGTGTGGGGCCTCGGGGTGGACACCGTTGCAGGCGGCGGTGGCGGCGGGCCCCTGGGTTGCATGGGGCGTGGGAGGCGTGTGGGAAGGGAAGCTGGGCAGGCCAGAGCAGGTAGGCAGGCAGGGTAGCAGGTGGCAGGGCAAGCAGGCCGGGCGCTGGTGGTGTGCCGGGGTTCCGAGCTGGTCGGGGGTGTGGGCTGGGGCTGGGTGGGCGAGCGGGGCGGGCAGGCAGGCAGGAAAAGGAGGGAGCGGGCACGGGCGGGGGACAAAAGCCTACAGCACCCGGTATTCCCAGGCGCTCTCCCATTCAAGTACTAACCAGGCCCGAACCTGCTTAGCTTCTGAGATCAGGCGCGTTCAGGGTGGTATGGCCGTAGACGACACACATCACATCACAGCCGCTCTTCAGCCTGCTGCCGCCCCTGCCCGACCGCCCTCCCAAGCCCACCCAAGCCCGCACACCAGCTGCACCGCCCGCCCAAGCCCACCCTCCACCCCTGCTGCACCCGCTGCCGCCCCTGCCCGCACCGCCAGGCCAACACCGGCCCACCTCCTGCTTGAGCGACCCCCCAGGACACTCCAGCTCTCATCGCAGGCCGCCTCCCCCTGCCCGCAGCCAGGGCGCCGCACCCCGCACCCCTGCATTCTCCTGGTCCCTAGGCCTCCTGCAGCTCGGGAGGCGCTGCTGCCTCCTCTGCCGCCGCCAGAGGGCTGGAGGGCTGGCCTTCGCGGCTGGGCTTCGAGGGGGCGCCTCACACTGCTGCGCCCTGCCCTCCTACGGCTGGGCACGACGCTGGGAGCCCCGGCAGCTGGCACACGCACGCACGCACGCACGCACGCACCCACGGGGTCCCAGACACCCAGCCCCGGCGGGCGAGCAGGCAGGCAGGTCCCATGGAGAACGGGCGCCCCGGGGACGCTCCCCGCTCCCCATCCCACCCCCTCTCCCACCCCCATCCCTTCCCCCACAGCCACCCTCACTCCCGCCGAGCAAGCAAGTGACGCAGCAAGCAATCAGCCACGCTGGGCACCACCACGGGTCGGGACCTGGGCCCGGGCACCGGGAGCCGAGGGTCGCGAGGGAGCCGGGGTGGCCGGGCCGCGCCGCACGGCACACTCCAGCGCACGGGGTCACCCTCACCCACCGACTGATGCACACACGCACGCACAGGCCAGCACGCAGGCAGCAGGCACGCACTCAGTCCTACACCACCCACAGGCTTCGGGGCAAAGAGGGATTTCGGTCCACAGGGCAGGTTTGCCCACGCCACAGTGGGGCGCCTGGGCATCCCCTACACCCAGGGGCGGGACTGCGGCTGGTGTCTGCGGTGGGGGTGTGTCTGCGGGGGCCGGGGGAGGGTGCCCAGCGGAGGGTTGCCGGCCGGGTGGGTGGGTGGGTTGGTGGGTGAGGGGGTCCCTCGGGTGGGCTCTGGCAGGTGGCGTGCAGGCAAGTTTCTCCCCAGGCCTGGCACAAGACCACTGAGTGTGCGTGCAGGCGGGCCCTGCGCAGTGGCAAGCCTGGGCTGGCGAGGTGGTGCTGCTGTTGGTGCTGTTGGAGGCTGGCTGCGGGTGCTGTGTGCCCTGGAGGGGCCCGATTCCGGGTGTGGGTGTGGGTGTGGGTGTGGGCAGGTGGCCAGGGAGGCTGCGGGCCGAGGGCAGATGGTGGCGTGGCGTGCGTGAGTGTGTGTGCTTGGCAGAAGAGGTTGGCTGTGTGTGTGTGTGTTTGTGGCATTTGGCTGTGCAGGGTAGGGCGGGCTGGGGCGCTGGCTAGTGTGTGTGGGGCCTCGGGGTGGGCACCGTTGCACGCACGCGGTGGTGGGGGGGGGGCCCTGGGTTGCATGGGGCGTGGGAGGCGTGTGGGAAGGGAAGCTGGGCAGGCCAAAGCAGGTAGGCAGGGGAGCAGGTGGCAGGTGGCAGGGTGCTGGTGGTGTGCCGGGGTTCTGAGCTGGTCGGGGGTGTGGGCTGGGGCTTGGTGGGCGAGCGGGGCGGGCAGGCAGGCAGGAAAAGGAGGGAGCGGGCACGGGCAAAACCTACAGCACCCGGTATTCCCAGGCGCTCTCCCATCCAAGTACTAACCACGCCCGAACCTGCTTAGCTTCCCAGATCGGGCACATTCAGGGTGGTATGGCCGTAGACGACACACACCACATCACAGCCGCTCTTCAGCCTGCTGCCGCCCCTGCCCGCCCCTGCCCAGCCCTGCCCTGCTTTGCTCGACCACCCTGCCCTGCCCGACCCCTGCCCAAGCCCACCCAAGCCCGCACACCAGCTGCACCGCCCGCCCAAGCCCACCCTCCACCCCTGCTGCACCCGCTGCCGCCCCTGCCCGCACCGCCAGGCCAACACCGGCCCACCTCCTGCTTGAGCGACCCCCAGGACACTCCAGCTCTCATCGCAGGCCGCCTCCCCCTGCCCGCAGCCAGGGCGCCTCACCCCGCACCCCCGCATTCTCCTGGTCCCTAGGCCTCCTGCAGCTCGGGAGGCGCTGCTGCCTCCTCTGCCGCCGCCAGAGGGCTGGAGGGCTGGCCTTCGCGGCTGGGCTTCGAGGGGGCGCCTCACACTGCTGCGCCCTGCCCTCCTACGGCTGGGCACGACGCTGGGAGCCCCAGCAGCTGGCACACGCACGCACGCACGCACGCACCCACGGGGTCCCGGACACCCAGCCCCGGCGGGCAGGCAGGCAGGCAGGCAGGCAGGCCCCATGGAGAACGGGCGCCCCGGGGACGCTCCCCGCCCCACCCCCTCTCCCACCCCCATCCCTTCCCCCACAGCCACCCTCACTCCCGCCGAGCAAGCAAGTGACGCAGCAAGCAATCAGCCACGCTGGGCACCACCACGGGTCGGGACCTGGGCCCGGGCACCGGGAGCCGAGGGTCGCGAGGGAGCCGGGGTGGCCGGGCCGCGCCGCACGGCACACTCCAGCGCACGGGGTCACCCTCACCCACCGACTGATGCACACACGCACGCACAGGCCAGCACGCAGGCAGCAGGCACGCACTCAGTCCTACACCACCCACAGGCTTCGGGGCACAAGAGGCATTTCGGTCCACAGGGCAGGTTTGCCCACGCCACAGTGGGGCGCCTGGGCATCCCCTACACCCAGGCTACACCCAGGGGCGGGACTGCGGCTGGTGTCTGCGGTGGGGGTGTGTCTGCGGGGGCCGGGGGAGGGTGCCCAGCGGAGGGTTGCCGGCCGGGTGGGTGGGTGGGTTGGTGGGTGAGGGGGTCCCTCGGGTGGGCTCTGGCAGGTGGCGTGCAGGCACGTTTCTCCCCAGGCCTGGCACAAGACCACTGAGTGTGCGTGCAGGCGGGCCCTGCGCAGTGGCAAGCCTGGGCTGGCGAGGTGGTGCTGCTGTTGGTGCTGTTGGAGGCTGGCTGCGGGCGCTGTGTGCCCTGGAGGGGCCCGATTCCGGGTGTGGGTGTGGGTGTGGGTGTGGGCAGGTGGCCAGGGAGGCTGCGGGCCGAGGGCAGATGGTGGCGTGGCGTGCGTGAGTGTGTGCGTGCTTGGCAGAAGAGGTTGGCTGTGTGTGTGTGTGTTTGTGGCATTTGGCTGTGCAGGGTAGGGCGGGCTGGGGCGCTGGCTAGTGTGTGTGGGGCCTCGGGGTGGGCACCGTTGCACGCGGTGGTGGCGGGGGCCCTGGGTTGCATGGGGCGTGGGAGGCGTGTGGGAAGGGAAGCTGGGCAGGCCAAAGCAGGTAGGCAGGGGAGCAGGTGGCAGGGGTGGCAGGGTGCTGGTGGTGTGCCGGGGTTCTGAGCTGGTCGGGGGTGTGGGCTGGGGCTTGGTGGGCGAGCGGGGCGGGCAGGCAGGCAGGAAAAGGAGGGAGCGGGCACGGGCAAAACCTACAGCACCCGGTATTCCCAGGCGCTCTCCCATTCAAGTACTAACCAGGCCCAACCTGCTTAGCTTCCCAGATCGGGCACATTCAGGGTGGTATGGCCGTAGACGACACACACCACATCACAGCCGCTCTTCAGCCTGCTGCCGCCCCTGCCCGCTCCTGCCCAGCCCTGCCCTGCTTTGCTCGACCACCCTGCCCTGCCCGACCGCCCGCCCAAGCCCACCCAAGCCCGCACACCAGCTGCACCGCCCGCCCAAGCCCACCCTCCACCCCTGCTGCACCCGCTGCCGCCCCTGCCCGCACCGCCAGGCCAACACCGGCCCACCTCCTGCTTCAACAACCCCCAAGACACTCCAGCTCTCATCGCAGGCCGCCTCCCCCTGCCCGCAGCCAGGGCGCCTCACCCCGCACCCCTGCATTCTCCTGGTCCCTCGGCCTCCTGCAGCTCGGGAGGCGCTGCTGCCTCCTCTGCCGCCGCCAGAGGGCTGGAGGGCTGGCCTTCGCGGCTGGGCTTCGAGGGGGCGCCTCACACTGCTGCGCCCTGCCCTCCTACGACTGGGCACGACGCTGGGAGCCCCAGCAGCTGGCACACGCACGCACGCACGCACGCACCCACGGGGTCCCGGACACCCAGCCCCGGCGGGCGAGCAGGCAGGCAGGCAGGCAGGCCCCATGGAGAACGGGCGCCCCGGGGACGCTCCCCGCCCCACCCCCTCTCCCACCCCCATCCCTTCCCCCACAGCCACCCTCACTCCCGCCGAGCAAGCAAGTGACGCAGCAAGCAATCAGCCACGCTGGGCACCACCACGGGTCGGGACCTGGGCCCGGGCACCGGGAGCCGAGGGTCGCGAGGGAGCCGGGGTGGCCGGGCCGCGCCGCACGGCACACTCCAGCGCACGGGGTCACCCTCACCCACCGACTGATGCACACACGCACGCACAGGCCAGCACGCAGGCAGCAGGCACGCACTCAGTCCTACACCACCCACAGGCTTCGGGGCACAAGAGGCATTTCGGTCCACAGGGCAGGTTTGCCCACGCCACAGTGGGGCGCCTGGGCATCCCCTACACACAGGGTACACCCAGGGGCGGGACTGCGGCGGGTGTCTGCGGTGGGGGTGTGTCTGCGGGGGCCGGGGGAGGGTTGCCGGCCGGCCGGGTGGGTGGGGGAGGGGGTCCCTCGGGTGGGCTCTGGCAGGTGGCGTGCAGGCAAGTTTCTCCCCAGGCCTGGCACAGGACCACTGAGTGTGCGTGCAGGCGGGCCCTGCGCAGTGGCAAGCCTGGGCTGGCGAGGTGGTGCTGCTGTTGGTGCTGTTGGAGGCTGGCTGCGGGCGCTGTGTGCCCTGGAGGGGCCCGATTCCGGGTGTGGGTGTGGGTGTGGGTGTGGGCAGGTGGCCAGGGAGGCTGCGGGCCGAGGGCAGATGGTGGCGTGGCGTGCGTGAGTGTGTGTGCTTGGCAGAAGAGGTTGGCTGTGTGTGTGAGTGTTTGTGGCATTTGGCTGTGCAGGGTAGGGCGGGCTGGGGCGCTGGCTAGTGTGTGTGGGGCCTCGGGGTGGGCACCGTTGCACGCGGTGGTGGCGGGGGGCCCTGGGTTGCATGGGGCGTGGGAGGCGTGTGGGAAGGGAAGCTGGGCAGGCCAAAGCAGGTAGGCAGGGGAGCAGGTGGCAGGGTGCTGGTGGTGTGCCGGGGTTCTGAGCTGGTCGGGGGGTGGGCTGGGGCTTGGTGGGCGAGCGGGGCAGGCGGGCAGGCAGGAAAAGGAGGGACCGGGCACGGGCAAAACCTACAGCACCCGGTATTCCCAGGCGCTCTCCCATTCAAGTACTAACCAGGCCCGACCCTGCTTAGCTTCTGAGATCAGGCGCGTTCAGGGTGGTATGGCCATAGACGACACACACCACATCACAGCCGCTCTTCAGCCTGCTGCCGCCCCTGCCCGCTCCTGCCCAGCCCTGCCCTGCTTTGCTCGACCACCCGGCCCTGCCCGACCGCCCGCCCAAGCCCACCCAAGCCCGCACACCAGCTGCACCGCCCGCCCAAGCCCACCCTCCACCCCTGCTGCACCCGCTGCCGCCCCTGCCCGCACCGCCAGGCCAACACCGGCCCACCTCCTGCTTGGGCGACCCCCCCGGACACTCCAGCTCTCATCGCAGGCCGCCTCCCCCTGCCCGCAGCCAGGGCGCCTCACCCCGCACCCCCGCATTCTCCTGGTCCCTAGGCCTCCTGCAGCTCGGGAGGCGCTGCTGCCTCCTCTGCCGCCGCCAGAGGGCTGGAGGGCTGGCCTTCGCGGCTGGGCTTCGAGGGGGCGCCTCACACTGCTGCGCCCTGCCCTCCTACGGCTGGGCACGACGCTGGGAGCCCCGGCAGCTGGCACACGCACGCACGCACGCACGCACCCACGGGGTCCCGGACACCCAGCCCCGGCGGGCGAGCAGGCAGGCAGGCAGGCAGGCCCCATGGAGAACGGGCGCCCCGGGGACGCTCCCCGCCCCCCCCTCCCCCCCCCCCCTCCCTTCCCCCACAGCCACCCTCACTCCCGCCGAGCAAGCAAGTGACGCAGCAAGCAATCAGCCACGCTGGGCACCACCACGGGTCGGGACCTGGGCCCGGGCACCGGGAGCCGAGGGTCGCGAGGGAGCCGGGGTGGCCGGGCCGCGCCGCACGGCACACTCCAGCGCACGGGGTCACCCTCACCCACCGACTGATGCACACACGCACGCACAGGCCAGCACGCAGGCAGCAGGCACGCACTCAGTCCTACACCACCCACAGGCTTCGGGGCACAAGAGGCATTTCGGTCCACAGGGCAGGTTTGCCCACGCCACAGTGGGGCGCCTGGGCATCCCCTACACCCAGGGGCGGGACTGCGGCTGGTGTCTGCGGTGGGGGTGTGTCTGCGGGGGCCGGGGGAGGGTGCCCAGCGGAGGGTTGCCGGCCGGGTGGGTGGGTGGGTTGGTGGGTGAGGGGGTCCCTCGGGTGGGCTCTGGCAGGTGGCGTGCAGGCAAGTTTCTCCCCAGGCCTGGCACAAGACCACTGAGTGTGCGTGCAGGCGGGCCCTGCGCAGTGGCAAGCCTGGGCTGGCGAGGTGGTGCTGCTGTTGGTGCTGTTGGAGGCTGGCTGCGGGCGCTGTGTGCCCTGGAGGGGCCCGATTCCGGGTGTGGGTGTGGGTGTGGGTGTGGGCAGGTGGCCAGGGAGGCTGCGGGCCGAGGGCAGATGGTGGCGTGGCGTGCGTGAGTGTGTGCGTGCTTGGCAGAAGAGGTTGGCTGTGTGTGTGTGTGTTTGTGGCATTTGGCTGTGCAGGGTAGGGCGGGCTGGGGCGCTGGCTAGTGTGTGTGGGGCCTCGGGGTGGGCACCGTTGCACGCGGTGGTGGCGGGGGGGCCCTGGGTTGCATGGGGCGTGGGAGGCGTGTGGGAAGGGAAGCTGGGCAGGCCAAAGCAGGTAGGCAGGGGAGCAGGTGGCAGGTGGCAGGGTGCTGGTGGTGTGCCGGGGTTCTGAGCTGGTCGGGGGGGGGGGGCTGGGGCTTGGTGGGCGAGCGGGGCAGGCGGGCAGGCAGGAAAAGGAGGGACCGGGCACGGGCAAAACCTACAGCACCCGGTATTCCCAGGCGCTCTCCCATTCAAGTACTAACCAGGCCCAACCCTGCTTAGCTTCTGAGATCAGGCACATTCAGGGTGGTATGGCCGTAGACGACACACACCACATCACAGCCGCTCTTCAGCCTGCTGCCGCCCCTGCCCGCTCCTGCCCAGCCCTGCCCTGCTTTGCTCGACCACCCGGCCCTGCCCGACCGCCCGCCCAAGCCCACCCAAGCCCGCACACCAGCTGCACCGCCCGCCCAAGCCCACCCTCCACCCCTGCTGCACCCGTTGCCGCCCCTGCCTGCACCGCCAGGCCAACACCGGCCCACCTCCTGCTTGAGCGACCCCCCAGGACACTCCAGCTCTCATCGCAGGCCGCCTCCCCCTGCCCGCAGCCAGGGCGCCGCACCCCGCACCCCTGCATTCTCCTGGTCCCTAGGCCTCCTGCAGCTCGGGAGGCGCTGCTGCCTCCTCTGCCGCCGCCAGAGGGCTGGAGGGCTGGCCTTCGCGGCTGGGCTTCGAGGGGGCGCCTCACACTGCTGCGCCCTGCCCTCCTACGGCTGGGCACGACGCTGGGAGCCCCGGCAGCTGGCACACGCACGCACGCACGCACGCACCCACGGGGTCCCGGACACCCAGCCCCGGCGGGCGAGCAGGCAGGCAGGCAGGCAGGCCCCATGGAGAACGGGCGCCCCGGGGACGCTCCCCGCTCCCCATCCCACCCCCTCTCCCACCCCCATCCCTTCCCCCACAGCCACCCTCACTCCCGCCGAGCAAGCAAGTGACGCAGCAAGCAATCAGCCACGCTGGGCACCACCACGGGTCGGGACCTGGGCCCGGGCACCGGGAGCCGAGGGTCGCGAGGGAGCCGGGGTGGCCGGGCCGCGCCGCACGGCACACTCCAGCGCACGGGGTCACCCTCACCCACCGACTGATGCACACACGCACGCACAGGCCAGCACGCAGGCAGCAGGCACGCACTCAGTCCTACACCACCCACAGGCTTCGGGGCACAAGAGGCATTTCGGTCCACAGGGCAGGTTTGCCCACGCCACAGTGGGGCGCCTGGGCATCCCCTACACCCAGGGTACACCCAGGGGCGGGACTGCGGCTGGTGTCTGCGGTGGGGGTGTGTCTGCGGGGGCCGGGGGAGGGTGCCCAGCGGAGGGTTGCCGGCCGGGTGGGTGGGTGGGTTGGTGGGTGAGGGGGTCCCTCGGGTGGGCTCTGGCAGGTGGCGTGCAGGCAAGTTTCTCCCCAGGCCTGGCACAGGACCACTGAGTGTGCGTGCAGGCGGGCCTTGCACAGTGGCGAGCCTGGGCTGGCGAGGTGGTGCTGCTGTTGGTGCTGTTGGAGGCTGGCTGCGGGCGCTGTGTGCCCTGGAGGGGCCCGATTCCGGGTGTGGGTGTGGGTGTGGGTGTGGGCAGGTGGCCAGGGAGGCTGCGGGCCGAGGGCAGATGGTGGCGTGGCGTGCGTGAGTGTGTGCGTGCTTGGCAGAAGAGGTTGGCTGTGTGTGTGTGTGTTTGTGGCATTTGGCTGTGCAGGGTAGGGCGGGCTGGGGCGCTGGCTAGTGTGTGTGGGGCCTCGGGGTGGGCACCGTTGCACGCGGTGGTGGCGGGGGGGCCCTGGGTTGCATGGGGCGTGGGAGGCGTGTGGGAAGGGAAGCTGGGCAGGCCAAAGCAGGTAGGCAGGGGAGCAGGTGGCAGGTGGCAGGGTGCTGGTGGTGTGCCGGGGTTCTGAGCTGGTCGGGGGTGTGGGCTGGGGCTTGGTGGGCGAGCGGGGCGGGCAGGCAGGCAGGAAAAGGAGGGAGCGGGCACGGGCAAAACCTACAGCACCCGGTATTCCCAGGCGCTCTCCCATCCAAGTACTAACCACGCCCGAACCTGCTTAGCTTCCCAGATCGGGCACATTCAGGGTGGTATGGCCGTAGACGACACACACCACATCACAGCCGCTCTTCAGCCTGCTGCCGCCCCTGCCCGCCCCTGCCCAGCCCTGCCCTGCTTTGCTCGACCACCCTGCCCTGCCCGACCGCCCGCCCAAGCCCACCCAAGCCCGCACACCAGCTGCACCGCCCGCCCAAGCCCACCCTCCACCCCTGCTGCACCCGCTGCCGCCCCTGCCCGCACCGCCAGGCCAACACCGGCCCACCTCCTGCTTCAGCGACCCCCCAGGACACTCCAGCTCTCATCGCAGGCCGCCTCCCCCTGCCCGCAGCCAGGGCGCCTCACCCCGCCCCCCCCGCATTCTCCTGGTCCCTAGGCCTCCTGCAGCTCGGGAGGCGCTGCTGCCTCCTCTGCCGCCGCCAGAGGGCTGGAGGGCTGGCCTTCGCGGCTGGGCTTCGAGGGGGCGCCTCACACTGCTGCGCCCTGCCCTCCTACGGCTGGGCACGACGCTGGGAGCCCCGGCAGCTGGCACACGCACGCACGCACGCACGCACCCACGGGGTCCCGGACACCCAGCCCCGGCGGGCGAGCAGGCAGGCAGGCAGGCAGGCAGGCCCCATGGAGAACGGGCGCCCCGGGGACGCTCCCCGCTCCCCATCCCACCCCCTCTCCCACCCCCATCCCTTCCCCCACAGCCACCCTCACTCCCGCCGAGCAAGCAAGTGACGCAGCAAGCAATCAGCCACGCTGGGCACCACCACGGGTCGGGACCTGGGCCCGGACAACGGGAGCCGAGGGTCGCGAGGGAGCCGGGGTGGCCGGGCCGCGCCGCACGGCACACTCCAGCGCACGGGGTCACCCTCACCCACCGACTGATGCACACACGCACGCACAGGCCAGCACGCAGGCAGCAGGCACGCACTCAGTCCTACACCACCCACAGGCTTCGGGGCACAAGAGGCATTTCGGTCCACAGGGCAGGTTTGCCCACGCCACAGTGGGGCGCCTGGGCATCCCCTACACCCAGGGGCGGGACTGCGGCTGGTGTCTGCGGTGGGGGTGTGTCTGCGGGGGCCGGGGGAGGGTGCCCAGCGGAGGGTTGCCGGCCGGGTGGGTGGGTGGGTTGGTGGGTGAGGGGGTCCCTCGGGTGGGCTCTGGCAGGTGGCGTGCAGGCAAGTTTCTCCCCAGGCCTGGCACAGGACCACTGAGTGTGCGTGCAGGCGGGCCCTGCGCAGTGGCGAGCCTGGGCTGGCGAGGTGGTGCTGCTGTTGGTGCTGTTGGCGGCTGGCTGCGGGCGCTGTGTGCCCTGGGGGGGCCCGATTCCGGGGTGTGGGTGTGGGTGTGGGTGTGGGCAGGTGGGTGTGGGCAGGTGGCCAGGGAGGCTGCGGGCCGAGGGCAGATGGTGGCGTGGCGTGCGTGAGTGTGTGCGTGCTTGGCAGAAGAGGTTGGCTGTGTGTGTGTGTGTTTGTGGCATTTGGCTGTGCAGGGTAGGGCGGGCTGGGGCGCTGGCTAGTGTGTGTGGGGCCTCGGGGTGGGCACCGTTGCACGCGGTGGTGGCTGATGGGCCCTGGGTTGCATGGGGCGTGGGAGGCGTGTGGGAAGGGAAGCTGGGCAGGCCAAAGCAGGTAGGCAGGGGAGCAGGTGGCAGGTGGCAGGGTGCTGGTGGTGTGCCGGGGTTCTGAGCTGGTCGGGGGTGTGGGCTGGGGCTTGGTGGGCGAGCGGGGCGGGCAGGCAGGCAGGAAAAGGAGGGAGCGGGCACGGGCAAAACCTACAGCACCCGGTATTCCCAGGCGCTCTCCCATCCAAGTACTAACCACGCCCGAACCTGCTTAGCTTCCCAGATCGGGCACATTCAGGGTGGTATGGCCGTAGACGACACACACCACATCACAGCCGCTCTTCAGCCTGCTGCCGCCCCTGCCCGCTCCTGCCCAGCCCTGCCCTGCTTTGCTCGACCACCCTGCCCTGCCCGACCGCCCGCCCAAGCCCACCCAAGCCCGCACACCAGCTGCACCGCCCGCCCAAGCCCACCCTCCACCCCTGCTGCACCCGCTGCCGCCCCTGCCCGCACCGCCAGGCCAACACCGGCCCACCTCCTGCTTCAGCGACCCCCCAGGACACTCCAGCTCTCATCGCAGGCCGCCTCCCCCTGCCCGCAGCCAGGGCGCCTCACCCCGCACCTCCGCATTCTCCTGGTCCCTAGGCCTCCTGCAGCTCCGGAGGTGCTGCTGCCTCCTCTGCCACCGCCAGAGGGTTGGAGGGGTGGCCTTCGCGGCTGGGCTTCGAAGGGGCGCCTCACACTGCTGCGCCCTGCCCTCCTACGACTGGGCACGACGCTGGGAGCCCCAGCAGCTGGCACACGCACGCACGCACGCACGCACGCACGCACCCACGGGGTCCCGGACACCCAGCCCCGGCGGGCGAGCAGGCAGGCAGGCAGGCAGGCCCCATGGAGAACGGGCGCCCCGGGGACGCTCCCCGCTCCCCATCCCCCCCCCCCTCCCACCCCATCCCTTCCCCACAGCCACCCTCACTCCCGCCGAGCAAGCAAGTGACGCAGCAAGCAATCAGCCACGCTGGGCACCACCACGGGTCGGGACCTGGGCCCGGGCACCGGGAGCCGAGGGTCGCGAGGGAGCCGGGGTGGCCGGGCCGCGCCGCACGGCACACTCCAGCGCACGGGGTCACCCTCACCCACCGACTGATGCACACACGCACGCACAGGCCAGCACGCAGGCAGCAGGCACGCACTCAGTCCTACACCACCCACAGGCTTCGGGGCACAAGAGGCATTTCGGTCCACAGGGCAGGTTTGCCCACGCCACAGTGGGGCGCCTGGGCATCCCCTACACCCAGGGGCGGGACTGCGGCTGGTGTCTGCGGTGGGGGTGTGTCTGCGGGGGCCGGGGGAGGGTGCCCAGCGGAGGGTTGCCGGCCGGGTGGGTGGGTGGGTTGGTGGGTGAGGGGGTCCCTCGGGTGGGCTCTGGCAGGTGGCGTGCAGGCAAGTTTCTCCCCAGGCCTGGCACAGGACCACTGAGTGTGCGTGCAGGCGGGCCCTGCGCAGTGGCGAGCCTGGGCTGGCGAGGTGGTGCTGCTGTTGGTGCTGTTGGAGGCTGGCTGCGGGCGCTGTGTGCCCTGGAGGGGCCCGATTCCGGGTGTGGGTGTGGGTGTGGGTGTGGGCAGGTGGCCAGGGAGGCTGCGGGCCGAGGGCAGATGGTGGCGTGGCGTGCGTGAGTGTGTGCGTGCTTGGCAGAAGAGGTTGGCTGTGTGTGTGTGTGTGTGTGTGGCATTTGGCTGTGCAGGGTAGGGCGGGCTGGGGCGCTGGCTAGTGTGTGTGGGGCCTCGGGGTGGGCACCGTTGCACGCGGTGGTGGCGGGGGGGCCCTGGGTTGCATGGGGCGTGGGAGGCGTGTGGGAAGGGAAGCTGGGCAGGCCAAAGCAGGTAGGCAGGGGAGCAGGTGGCAGGTGGCAGGGTGCTGGTGGTGTGCCGGGGTTCTGAGCTGGTCGGGGGTGTGGGCTGGGGCTTGGTGGGCGAGCGGGGCGGGTAGGCAGGCAGGAAAAGGAGGGAGCGGGCACGGGCAAAAGCCTACAGCACCCGGTATTCCCAGGCGCTCTCCCATCCAAGTACTAACCAGGCCCGACCCTGCTTAGCTTCCGAGATCGGGCACGTTCAGGGTGGTATGGCCGTAGACGACACACACCACATCACAGCCGCTCTTCAGCCTGCTGCCGCCCCTGCCCGCCCCTGCCCAGCCCTGCCCTGCTTTGCTCGACCACCCTGCCCTGCCCGACCGCCCGCCCAAGCCCACCCAAGCCCGCACACCAGCTGCACCGCCCGCCCAAGCCCACCCTCCACCCCTGCTGCACCCGCTGCCGCCCCTGCCCGCACCGCCAGGCCAACACCGGCCCACCTCCTGCTTCAGCGACCCCCCAGGACACTCCAGCTCTCATCGCAGGCCGCCTCCCCCTGCCCGCAGCCAGGGCGCCTCACCCCGCACCCCGCATTCTCCTGGTCCCTAGGCCTCCTGCAGCTCGGGAGGCGCTGCTGCCTCCTCTGCCGCCGCCAGAGGGCTGGAGGGCTGGCCTTCGCGGCTGGGCTTCGAGGGGGCGCCTCACACTGCTGCGCCCTGCCCTCCTACGGCTGGGCACGACGCTGGGAGCCCCGGCAGCTGGCACACGCACGCACGCACGCACCCACGGGGTCCCGGACACCCAGCCCCGGCGGGCGAGCAGGCAGGCAGGCAGGCAGGCCCCATGGAGAACGGGCGCCCCGGGGACGCTCCCCGCTCCCCATCCCACCCCCTCTCCCACCCCCATCCCTTCCCCCACAGCCACCCTCACTCCCGCCGAGCAAGCAAGTGACGCAGCAAGCAATCAGCCACGCTGGGCACCACCACGGGTCGGGACCGGGCACCGGGGTCGCCGCGCCGCGCCGCACGGCCCACTCCAGCGCACGGGGTCACCCTCACCCACCGACTGATGCACACACGCACGCACAGGCCAGCACGCAGGCAGCAGGCACGCACTCAGTCCTACACCACCCACAGGCTTCGGGGCACAAGAGGCATTTCGGTCCACAGGGCAGGTTTGCCCACGCCACAGTGGGGCGCCTGGGCATCCCCTACACCCCAGGGGCGGGACTGCGGCTGGTGTCTGCGGTGGGGGTGTGTCTGCGGGGGCCGGGGGAGGGTGCCCAGCGGAGGGTTGCCGGCCGGGTGGGTGGGTGGGTTGGTGGGTGAGGGGGTCCCTCGGGTGGGCTCTGGCAGGTGGCGTGCAGGCAAGTTTCTCCCCAGGCCTGGCACAGGACCACTGAGTGTGCGTGCAGGCGGGCCCTGCGCAGTGGCGAGCCTGGGCTGGCGAGGTGGTGCTGCTGTTGGTGCTGTTGGAGGCTGGCTGCGGGCGCTGTGTGCCCTGGAGGGGCCCGATTCCGGGTGTGGGTGTGGGTGTGGGTGTGGGCAGGTGGCCAGGGAGGCTGCGGGCCGAGGGCAGATGGTGGCGTGGCGTGCGTGAGTGTGTGCGTGCTTGGCAGAAGAGGTTGGCTGTGTGTGTGTGTGTTGTGGCATTTGGCTGTGCAGGGTAGGGCGGGCTGGGGCGCTGGCTAGTGTGTGTGGGGCCTCGGGGTGGGCACCGTTGCACGCGGTGGTGGCTGATGGGCCCTGGGTTGCATGGGGCGTGGGAGGCGTGTGGGAAGGGAAGCTGGGCAGGCCAAAGCAGGTAGGCAGGGGAGCAGGTGGCAGGTGGCAGGGTGCTGGTGGTGTGCCGGGGTTCTGAGCTGGTCGGGGGTGTGGGCTGGGGCTTGGTGGGCGAGCGGGGCGGGCAGGCAGGCAGGAAAAGGAGGGAGCGGGCACGGGCAAAACCTACAGCACCCGGTATTCCCAGGCGCTCTCCCATCCAAGTACTAACCACGCCCGACCCTGCTTAGCTTCCCAGATCGGGCACGTTCAGGGTGGTATGGCCGTAGACGACACACACCACATCACAGCCGCTCTTCAGCCTGCTGCCGCCCCTGCCCGCCCCTGCCCAGCCCTGCCCTGCTTTGCTCGACCACCCTGCCCTGCCCGACCGCCCGCCCAAGCCCACCCAAGCCCGCACACCAGCTGCACCGCCCGCCCAAGCCCACCCTCCACCCCTGCTGCACCCGCTGCCGCCCCTGCCCGCACCGCCAGGCCAACACCGGCCCACCTCCTGCTTCAGCGAACCCCAGGACACTCCAGCTCTCATCGCAGGCCGCCTCCCCCTGCCCGCAGCCAGGGCGCCTCACCCCGCACCCCCGCATTCTCCTGGTCCCTAGGCCTCCTGCAGCTCGGGAGGCGCTGCTGCCTCCTCTGCCGCCGCCAGAGGGCTGGAGGGCTGGCCTTCGCGGCTGGGCTTCGAGGGGGCGCCTCACACTGCTGCGCCCTGCCCTCCTACGGCTGGGCACGACGCTGGGAGCCCCGGCAGCTGGCACACGCACGCACGCACGCACGCACCCACGGGGTCCCGGACACCCAGCCCCGGCGGGCGAGCAGGCAGGCAGGCAGGCAGGCCCCATGGAGAACGGGCGCCCCGGGGACGCTCCCCGCCCCACCCCCTCTCCCACCCCCATCCCTTCCCCCACAGCCACCCTCACTCCCGCCGAGCAAGCAAGTGACGCAGCAAGCAATCAGCCACGCTGGGCACCACCACGGGTCGGGACCTGGGCCCGGGCACCGGGAGCCGAGGGTCGCGAGGGAGCCGGGGTGGCCGGGCCGCGCCGCACGGCACACTCCAGCGCACGGGGTCACCCTCACCCACCGACTGATGCACACACGCACGCACAGGCCAGCACGCAGGCAGCAGGCACGCACTCAGTCCTACACCACCCACAGGCTTCGGGGCACAAGAGGCATTTCGGTCCACAGGGCAGGTTTGCCCACGCCACAGTGGGGCGCCTGGGCATCCCCTACACCCAGGGGCGGGACTGCGGCTGGTGTCTGCGGTGGGGGTGTGTCTGCGGGGGCCGGGGGAGGGTGCCCAGCGGAGGGTTGCCGGCCGGGTGGGTGGGTGGGTTGGTGGGTGAGGGGGTCCCTCGGGTGGGCTCTGGCAGGTGGCGTGCAGGCAAGTTTCTCCCCAGGCCTGGCACAGGACCACTGAGTGTGCGTGCAGGCGGGCCCTGCGCAGTGGCGAGCCTGGGCTGGCGAGGTGGTGCTGCTGTTGGTGCTGTTGGAGGCTGGCTGCGGGCGCTGTGTGCCCTGGAGGGGCCCGATTCCGGGTGTGGGTGTGGGTGTGGGTGTGGGTGTGGGGGTGGCCAGGGAGGCTGCGGGCCGAGGGCAGATGGTGGCGTGGCGTGCGTGAGTGTGTGCGTGCTTGGCAGAAGAGGTTGGCTGTGTGTGTGTGTGTTTGTGGCATTTGGCTGTGCAGGGTAGGGCGGGCTGGGGCGCTGGCTAGTGTGTGTGGGGCCTCGGGGTGGGCACCGTTGCACGCGGTGGTGGCGGGGGGGCCCTGGGTTGCATGGGGCGTGGGAGGCGTGTGGGAAGGGAAGCTGGGCAGGCCAAAGCAGGTAGGCAGGGGAGCAGGTGGCAGGGCAAGCAGGCAGGGTGCTGGTGGTGTGCCGGGGTTCTGAGCTGGTGGGGGGTGTGGGGTGGGGGTTGGTGGGCGGGCGGGGCGGGCAGGCAGGCAGGAAAAGGAGGGAGCGGGCACGGGCAAAACCTACAGCACCCGGTATTCCCAGGCGCTCTCCCATCCAAGTACTAACCAGGCCCGACCCTGCTTAGCTTCCGAGATCGGGCACGTTCAGGGTGGTATGGCCGTAGACGACACACACCACATCACAGCCGCTCTTCAGCCTGCTGCCGCCCCTGCCCGCCCCTGCCCAGCCCTGCCCTGCTTTGCTCGACCACCCTGCCCTGCCCGACCGCCCGCCCAAGCCCACCCAAGCCCGCACACCAGCTGCACCGCCCGCCCAAGCCCACCCTCCACCCCTGCTGCACCCGCTGCCGCCCCTGCCCGCACCGCCAGGCCAACACCGGCCCACCTCCTGCTTCAGCGACCCCCCAGGACACTCCAGCTCTCATCGCAGGCCGCCTCCCCCTGCCCCCAGCCAGGGCGCCTCACCCCGCACCCCGCATTCTCCTGGTCCCTAGGCCTCCTGCAGCTCGGGAGGCGCTGCTGCCTCCTCTGCCGCCGCCAGAGGGCTGGAGGGCTGGCCTTCGCGGCTGGGCTTCGAGGGGGCGCCTCACACTGCTGCGCCCTGCCCTCCTACGGCTGGGCACGACGCTGGGAGCCCCGGCAGCTGGCACACGCACGCACGCACGCACGCACCCACGGGGTCCCGGACACCCAGCCCCGGCGGGCGAGCAGGCAGGCAGGCAGGCAGGCCCCATGGAGAACGGGCGCCCCGGGGACGCTCCCCGCTCCCCATCCCACCCCCTCTCCCACCCCCATCCCTTCCCCCACAGCCACCCTCACTCCCGCCGAGCAAGCAAGTGACGCAGCAAGCAATCAGCCACGCTGGGCACCACCACGGGTCGGGACCTGGGCCCGGGCACCGGGAGCCGAGGGTCGCGAGGGAGCCGGGGTGGCCGGGCCGCGCCGCACGGCACACTCCAGCGCACGGGGTCACCCTCACCCACCGACTGATGCACACACGCACGCACAGGCCAGCACGCAGGCAGCAGGCACGCACTCAGTCCTACACCACCCACAGGCTTCGGGGCACAAGAGGCATTTCGGTCCACAGGGCAGGTTTGCCCACGCCACAGTGGGGCGCCTGGGCATCCCCTACACCCAGGGCAGGGGCGGGACTGCGGCGGGTGTCTGCGGTGGGGGTGTGTCTGCGGGGGCCGGGGGAGGGTTGCCGGCCGGCCGGGTGGGTGGGGGAGGGGGTCCCTCGGGTGGGCTCTGGCAGGTGGCGTGCAGGCAAGTTTCTCCCCAGGCCTGGCACAGGACCACTGAGTGTGCGTGCAGGCGGGCCTTGCACAGTGGCGAGCCTGGGCTGGCGAGGTGGTGCTGCTGTTGGTGCTGTTGGAGGCTGGCTGCGGGCGCTGTGTGCCCTGGAGGGGCCCGATTCCGGGTGTGGGTGTGGGTGTGGGTGTGGGCAGGTGGCCAGGGAGGCTGCGGGCCGAGGGCAGATGGTGGCGTGGCGTGCGTGAGTGTGTGCGTGCTTGGCAGAAGAGGTTGGCTGTGTGTGTGTGTGTTTGTGGCATTTGGCTGTGCAGGGTAGGGCGGGCTGGGGCGCTGGCTAGTGTGTGTGGGGCCTCGGGGTGGGCACCGTTGCACGCGGTGGTGGCGGGGGGGCCCTGGGTTGCATGGGGCGTGGGAGGCGTGTGGGAAGGGAAGCTGGGCAGGCCAAAGCAGGTAGGCAGGGGAGCAGGTGGCAGGTGGCAGGGTGCTGGTGGTGTGCCGGGGTTCTGAGCTGGTCGGGGGTGTGGGCTGGGGCTTGGTGGGCGAGCGGGGCGGGCAGGCAGGCAGGAAAAGGAGGGAGCGGGCACGGGCAAAACCTACAGCACCCGGTATTCCCAGGCGCTCTCCCATCCAAGTACTAACCAGGCCCGACCCTGCTTAGCTTCCGAGATCGGGCACGTTCAGGGTGGTATGGCCGTAGACGACACACACCACATCACAGCCGCTCTTCAGCCTGCTGCCGCCCCTGCCCGCCCCTGCCCAGCCCTGCCCTGCTTTGCTCGACCACCCTGCCCTGCCCGACCGCCCGCCCAAGCCCACCCAAGCCCGCACACCAGCTGCACCGCCCGCCCAAGCCCACCCTCCACCCCTGCTGCACCCGCTGCCGCCCCTGCCCGCACCGCCAGGCCAACACCGGCCCACCTCCTGCTTCAGCGACCCCCCAGGACACTCCAGCTCTCATCGCAGGCCGCCTCCCCCTGCCCCCAGCCAGGGCGCCTCACCCCGCACCCCCGCATTCTCCTGGTCCCTAGGCCTCCTGCAGCTCGGGAGGCGCTGCTGCCTCCTCTGCCGCCGCCAGAGGGCTGGAGGGCTGGCCTTCGCGGCTGGGCTTCGAGGGGGCGCCTCACACTGCTGCGCCCTGCCCTCCTACGGCTGGGCACGACGCTGGGAGCCCCGGCAGCTGGCACACGCACGCACGCACGCACGCACCCACGGGGTCCCGGACACCCAGCCCCGGCGGGCGAGCAGGCAGGCAGGCAGGCAGGCCCCATGGAGAACGGGCGCCCCGGGGACGCTCCCCGCTCCCCATCCCACCCCCTCTCCCACCCCCATCCCTTCCCCCACAGCCACCCTCACTCCCGCCGAGCAAGCAAGTGACGCAGCAAGCAATCAGCCACGCTGGGCACCACCACGGGTCGGGACCTGGGCCCGGGCACCGGGAGCCGAGGGTCGCGAGGGAGCCGGGGTGGCCGGGCCGCGCCGCACGGCACACTCCAGCGCACGGGGTCACCCTCACCCACCGACTGATGCACACACGCACGCACAGGCCAGCACGCAGGCAGCAGGCACGCACTCAGTCCTACACCACCCACAGGCTTCGGGGCACAAGAGGCATTTCGGTCCACAGGGCAGGTTTGCCCACGCCACAGTGGGGCGCCTGGGCATCCCCTACACCCAGGGGCGGGACTGCGGCTGGTGTCTGCGGTGGGGGTGTGTCTGCGGGGGCCGGGGGAGGGTGCCCAGCGGAGGGTTGCCGGCCGGGTGGGTGGGTGGGTTGGTGGGTGAGGGGGTCCCTCGGGTGGGCTCTGGCAGGTGGCGTGCAGGCAAGTTTCTCCCCAGGCCTGGCACAGGACCACTGAGTGTGCGTGCAGGCGGGCCCTGCGCAGTGGCGAGCCTGGGCTGGCGAGGTGGTGCTGCTGTTGGTGCTGTTGGAGGCTGGCTGCGGGCGCTGTGTGCCCTGGAGGGGCCCGATTCCGGGTGTGGGTGTGGGTGTGGGTGTGGGCAGGTGGCCAGGGAGGCTGCGGGCCGAGGGCAGATGGTGGCGTGGCGTGCGTGAGTGTGTGCGTGCTTGGCAGAAGAGGTTGGCTGTGTGTGTGTGTGTTGTGGCATTTGGCTGTGCAGGGTAGGGCGGGCTGGGGCGCTGGCTAGTGTGTGTGGGGCCTCGGGGTGGGCACCGTTGCACGCGGTGGTGGCTGATGGGCCCTGGGTTGCATGGGGCGTGGGAGGCGTGTGGGAAGGGAAGCTGGGCAGGCCAAAGCAGGTAGGCAGGGGAGCAGGTGGCAGGTGGCAGGGTGCTGGTGGTGTGCCGGGGTTCTGAGCTGGTCGGGGGTGTGGGCTGGGGCTTGGTGGGCGAGCGGGGCGGGCAGGCAGGCAGGAAAAGGAGGGAGCGGGCACGGGCAAAACCTACAGCACCCGGTATTCCCAGGCGCTCTCCCATCCAAGTACTAACCAGGCCCGACCCTGCTTAGCTTCCGAGATCGGGCACGTTCAGGGTGGTATGGCCGTAGACGACACACACCACATCACAGCCGCTCTTCAGCCTGCTGCCGCCCCTGCCCGCCCCTGCCCAGCCCTGCCCTGCTTTGCTCGACCACCCTGCCCTGCCCGACCGCCCGCCCAAGCCCACCCAAGCCCGCACACCAGCTGCACCGCCCGCCCAAGCCCACCCTCCACCCCTGCTGCACCCGCTGCCGCCCCTGCCCGCACCGCCAGGCCAACACCGGCCCACCTCCTGCTTCAGCGAACCCCAGGACACTCCAGCTCTCATCGCAGGCCGCCTCCCCCTGCCCGCAGCCAGGGCGCCTCACCCCGCACCCCCGCATTCTCCTGGTTCCTAGGCCTCCTGCAGCTCAGGAGGCACTGCTGCCTCCTCTGCTGCCGCCAGAGGGCTGGAGGGCTGGCCTTCGCGGCTGGGCTTCGAGGGGGCGCCTCACACTGCTGCGCCCTGCCCTCCTACGGCTGGGCACGACGCTGGGAGCCCCGGCAGCTGGCACACGCACGCACGCACGCACCCACGGGGTCCCGGACACCCAGCCCCGGCGGGCGAGCAGGCAGGCAGGCAGGCAGGCCCCATGGAGAACGGGCGCCCCGGGGACGCTCCCCGCTCCCCATCCCACCCCCTCTCCCACCCCCATCCCTTCCCCCACAGCCACCCTCACTCCCGCCGAGCAAGCAAGTGACGCAGCAAGCAATCAGCCACGCTGGGCACCACCACGGGTCGGGACCTGGGACCGGGCACCGGGAGCCGAGGGTCGCGAGGGAGCCGGGGTGGCCGGGCCGCGCCGCACGGCACACTCCAGCGCACGGGGTCACCCTCACCCACCGACTGATGCACACACGTACGCACAGGCCAGCACGCAGGCAGCAGGCACGCACTCAGTCCTACACCACCCACAGGCTTCGGGGCACAAGAGGCATTTCGGTCCACAGGGCAGGTTTGCCCACGCCACAGTGGGGCGCCTGGGCATCCCCTACACACAGGGGCGGGACTGCGGCTGGTGTCTGCGGTGGGGGTGTGTCTGCGGGGGCCGGGGGAGGGTGCCCAGCGGAGGGTTGCCGGCCGGGTGGGTGGGTGGGTTGGTGGGTGAGGGGGTCCCTCGGGTGGGCTCTGGCAGGTGGCGTGCAGGCAAGTTTCTCCCCAGGCCTGGCACAGGACCACTGAGTGTGCGTGCAGGCGGGCCCTGCGCAGTGGCGAGCCTGGGCTGGCGAGGTGGTGCTGCTGTTGGTGCTGTTGGAGGCTGGCTGCGGGCGCTGTGTGCCCTGGAGGGGCCCGATTCCGGGTGTGGGTGTGGGTGTGGGTGTGGGCAGGTGGCCAGGGAGGCTGCGGGCCGAGGGCAGATGGTGGCGTGGCGTGCGTGAGTGTGTGCGTGCTTGGCAGAAGAGGTTGGCTGTGTGTGTGTGTGTGTGTTTGTGGCATTTGGCGCGGGGGGGGGGGGGGGGGCGCTGGCTAGTGTGTGTGGGGCCTCGGGGTGGGCACCGTTGCACGCGGCGGTGGCGGGGGGCCCTGGGTTGCATGGGGCGTGGGAGGCGTGTGGGAAGGGAAGCTGGGCAGGCCAAAGCAGGTAGGCAGGGAGCAGCAGGTGGCAGGGTGCTGGTGGTGTGCCGGGGTTCTGAGCTGGTCGGGGTGTGGGCTGGGGCTTGGTGGGCGAGCGGGGCGGGCAGGCAGGCAGGAAAAGGAGGGAGCGGGCACGGGCAAAACCTACAGCACCCGGTATTCCCAGGCGCTCTCCCATCCAAGTACTAACCAGGCCCGACCCTGCTTAGCTTCCGAGATCGGGCACGTTCAGGGTGGTATGGCCGTAGACGACACACACCACATCACAGCCGCTCTTCAGCCTGCTGCCGCCCCTGCCCGCCCCTGCCCAGCCCTGCCCTGCTTTGCTCGACCACCCTGCCCTGCCCGACCGCCCGCCCAAGCCCACCCAAGCCCGCACACCAGCTGCACCGCCCGCCCAAGCCCACCCTCCACCCCTGCTGCACCCGCTGCCGCCCCTGCCCGCACCGCCAGGCCAACACCGGCCCACCTCCTGCTTCAGCGACCCCCCAGGACACTCCAGCTCTCATCGCAGGCCGCCTCCCCCTGCCCCCAGCCAGGGCGCCGCACCCCGCACCCCCGCATTCTCCTGGTCCCTAGGCCTCCTGCAGCTCGGGAGGCGCTGCTGCCTCCTCTGCCACCGCCAGAGGGCTGGAGGGCTGGCCTTCGCGGCTGGGCTTCGAGGGGGCGCCTCACACTGCTGCGCCCTGCCCTCCTACGGCTGGGCACGACGCTGGGAGCCCCGGCAGCTGGCACACGCACGCACGCACGCACGGGGTCCCGGACACCCAGCCCCGGCGGGCGAGCAGGCAGGCAGGCAGGCAGGCCCCATGGAGAACGGGCGCCCCGGGGACGCTCCCCGCTCCCCATCCCACCCCCTCTCCCACCCCCATCCCTTCCCCCACAGCCACCCTCACTCCCGCCGAGCAAGCAAGTGACGCAGCAAGCAATCAGCCACGCTGGGCACCACCACGGGTCGGGACCTGGGACCGGGCCCCGGGAGCCGAGGGTCGCGAGGGAGCCGGGGTGGCCGGGCCGCGCCGCACGGCACACTCCAGCGCACGGGGTCACCCTCACCCACCGACTGATGCACACACGCACGCACAGGCCAGCACGCAGGCAGCAGGCACGCACTCAGTCCTACACCACCCACAGGCTTCGGGGCACAAGAGGCATTTCGGTCCACAGGGCAGGTTTGCCCACGCCACAGTGGGGCGCCTGGGCATCCCCTACACCCAGGGTACACCCAGGGGCGGGACTGCGGCTGGTGTCTGCGGTGGGGGTGTGTCTGCGGGGGCCGGGGGAGGGTGCCCAGCGGAGGGTTGCCGGCCGGGTGGGTGGGTGGGTTGGTGGGTGAGGGGGTCCCTCGGGTGGGCTCTGGCAGGTGGCGTGCAGGCAAGTTTCTCCCCAGGCCTGGCACAGGACCACTGAGTGTGCGTGCAGGCGGGCCCTGCGCAGTGGCGAGCCTGGGCTGGCGAGGTGGTGCTGCTGTTGGTGCTGTTGGAGGCTGGCTGCGGGCGCTGTGTGCCCTGGAGGGGCCCGATTCCGGGTGTGGGTGTGGGTGTGGGCAGGTGGCCAGGGAGGCTGCGGGCCGAGGGCAGATGGTGGCGTGGCGTGCGTGAGTGTGTGCTTGGCAGAAGAGGTTGGCTGTGTGTGTGTGTGTGTGTGTGTGTGTGTGTTTGTGGCATTTGGCTGTGCAGGGTAGGGCGGGCTGGGGCGCTGGCTAGTGTGTGTGGGGCCTCGGGGTGGGCACCGTTGCACGCGGTGGTGGAGGGGGGGCCCTGGGTTGCATGGGGCGTGGGAGGCGTGTGGGAAGGGAAGCTGGGCAGGCCAAAGCAGGTAGGCAGGGGAGCAGGTGGCAGGTGGCAGGGTGCTGGTGGTGTGCCGGGGTTCTGAGCTGGTCGGGGGTGTGGGCTGGGGCTTGGTGGGCGAGCGGGGCGGGCAGGCAGGCAGGAAAAGGAGGGAGCGGGCACGGGCAAAACCTACAGCACCCGGTATTCCCAGGCGCTCTCCCATCCAAGTACTAACCAGGCCCGACCCTGCTTAGCTTCCCAGATCGGGCACGTTCAGGGTGGTATGGCCGTAGACGACACACACCACATCACAGCCGCTCTTCAGCCTGCTGCCGCCCCTGCCCGCCCCTGCCCAGCCCTGCCCTGCTTTGCTCGACCACCCTGCCCTGCCCGACCGCCCGCCCAAGCCCACCCAAGCCCGCACACCAGCTGCACCGCCCGCCCAAGCCCACCCTCCACCCCTGCTGCACCCGCTGCCGCCCCTGCCCGCACCGCCAGGCCAACACCGGCCCACCTCCTGCTTCAGCGACCCCCCAGGACACTCCAGCTCTCATCGCAGGCCGCCTCCCCCTGCCCCCAGCCAGGGCGCCTCACCCCGCACCCCCGCATTCTCCTGGTCCCTAGGCCTCCTGCAGCTCGGGAGGCGCTGCTGCCTCCTCTGCCGCCGCCAGAGGGCTGGAGGGCTGGCCTTCGCGGCTGGGCTTCGAGGGGGCGCCTCACACTGCTGCGCCCTGCCCTCCTACGGCTGGGCACGACGCTGGGAGCCCCGGCAGCTGGCACACGCACGCACGCACGCACGCACCCACGGGGTCCCGGACACCCAGCCCCGGCGGGCGAGCAGGCAGGCAGGCAGGCAGGCCCCATGGAGAACGGGCGCCCCGGGGACGCTCCCCGCTCCCCATCCCACCCCCTCTCCCACCCCCATCCCTTCCCCCACAGCCACCCTCACTCCCGCCGAGCAAGCAAGTGACGCAGCAAGCAATCAGCCACGCTGGGCACCACCACGGGTCGGGACCTGGGCCCGGGCACCGGGAGCCGAGGGTCGCGAGGGAGCCGGGGTGGCCGGGCCGCGCCGCACGGCACACTCCAGCGCACGGGGTCACCCTCACCCACCGACTGATGCACACACGCACGCACAGGCCAGCACGCAGGCAGCAGGCACGCACTCAGTCCTACACCACCCACAGGCTTCGGGGCACAAGAGGCATTTCGGTCCACAGGGCAGGTTTGCCCACGCCACAGTGGGGCGCCTGGGCATCCCCTACACCCAGGGGCGGGACTGCGGCTGGTGTCTGCGGTGGGGGTGTGTCTGCGGGGGCCGGGGGAGGGTGCCCAGCGGAGGGTTGCCGGCCGGGTGGGTGGGTGGGTTGGTGGGTGAGGGGGTCCCTCGGGTGGGCTGTGGCAGGTGGCGTGCAGGCAAGTTTCTCCCCAGGCCTGGCACAGGACCACTGAGTGTGCGTGCAGGCGGGCCCTGCGCAGTGGCGAGCCTGGGCTGGCGAGGTGGTGCTGCTGTTGGTGCTGTTGGAGGCTGGCTGCGGGCGCTGTGTGCCCTGGAGGGGCCCGATTCCGGGTGTGGGTGTGGGTGTGGGTGTGGGTGTGGGCAGGTGGCCAGGGAGGCTGCGGGCCGAGGGCAGATGGTGGCGTGGCGTGCGTGAGTGTGTGCGTGCTTGGCAGAAGAGGTTGGCTGTGTGTGTGTGTGTTTGTGGCATTTGGCTGTGCAGGGTAGGGCGGGCTGGGGCGCTGGCTAGTGTGTGTGGGGCCTCGGGGTGGGCACCGTTGCACGCGGTGGTGGCTGATGGGCCCTGGGTTGCATGGGGCGTGGGAGGCGTGTGGGAAGGGAAGCTGGGCAGGCCAAAGCAGGTAGGCAGGGGAGCAGGTGGCAGGTGGCAGGGTGCTGGTGGTGTGCCGGGGTTCTGAGCTGGTCGGGGGTGTGGGCTGGGGCTTGGTGGGCGAGCGGGGCGGGCAGGCAGGCAGGAAAAGGAGGGAGCGGGCACGGGCAAAACCTACAGCACCCGGTATTCCCAGGCGCTCTCCCATCCAAGTACTAACCAGGCCCGACCCTGCTTAGCTTCCCAGATCGGGCACGTTCAGGGTGGTATGGCCGTAGACGACACACACCACATCACAGCCGCTCTTCAGCCTGCTGCCGCCCCTGCCCGCCCCTGCCCAGCCCTGCCCTGCTTTGCTCGACCACCCTGCCCTGCCCGACCGCCCGCCCAAGCCCACCCAAGCCCGCACACCAGCTGCACCGCCCGCCCAAGCCCACCCTCCACCCCTGCTGCACCCGCTGCCGCCCCTGCCCGCACCGCCAGGCCAACACCGGCCCACCTCCTGCTTCAGCGAACCCCAGGACACTCCAGCTCTCATCGCAGGCCGCCTCCCCCTGCCCGCAGCCAGGGCGCCTCACCCCGCACCCCCGCATTCTCCTGGTCCCTAGGCCTCCTGCAGCTCGGGAGGCGCTGCTGCCTCCTCTGCCGCCGCCAGAGGGCTGGAGGGCTGGCCTTCGCGGCTGGGCTTCGAGGGGGCGCCTCACACTGCTGCGCCCTGCCCTCCTACGGCTGGGCACGACGCTGGGAGCCCCGGCAGCTGGCACGCACACGCACGCACCTACGGGGTCCCGGACACCCAGCCCCGGCGGGCGAGCAGGCAGGCAGGCAGGCAGGCCCCATGGAGAACGGGCGCCCCGGGGACGCTCCCCGCTCCCCATCCCACCCCCTCTCCCACCCCCATCCCTTCCCCCACAGCCACCCTCACTCCCGCCGAGCAAGCAAGTGACGCAGCAAGCAATCAGCCACGCTGGGCACCACCACGGGTCGGGACCTGGGCCCGGGCACCGGGAGCCGAGGGTCGCGAGGGAGCCGGGGTGGCCGGGCCGCGCCGCACGGCACACTCCAGCGCACGGGGTCACCCTCACCCACCGACTGATGCACACACGCACGCACAGGCCAGCACGCAGGCAGCAGGCACGCACTCAGTCCTACACCACCCACAGGCTTCGGGGCACAAGAGGCATTTCGGTCCACAGGGCAGGTTTGCCCACGCCACAGTGGGGCGCCTGGGCATCCCCTACACCCAGGGTACACCCAGGGGCGGGACTGCGGCTGGTGTCTGCGGTGGGGGTGTGTCTGCGGGGGCCGGGGGAGGGTGCCCAGCGGAGGGTTGCCGGCCGGGTGGGTGGGTGGGTTGGTGGGTGAGGGGGTCCCTCGGGTGGGCTCTGGCAGGTGGCGTGCAGGCAAGTTTCTCCCCAGGCCTGGCACAGGACCACTGAGTGTGCGTGCAGGCGGGCCCTGCGCAGTGGCGAGCCTGGGCTGGCGAGGTGGTGCTGCTGTTGGTGCTGTTGGAGGCTGGCTGCGGGCGCTGTGTGCCCTGGAGGGGCCCGATTCCGGGTGTGGGTGTGGGTGTGGGTGTGGGCAGGTGGCCAGGGAGGCTGCGGGCCGAGGGCAGATGGTGGCGTGGCGTGCGTGAGTGTGTGCGTGCTTGGCAGAAGAGGTTGGCTGTGTGTGTGTGTGTGTTTGTGGCATTTGGCTGTGCAGGGTAGGGCGGGCTGGGGCGCTGGCTAGTGTGTGTGGGGCCTCGGGGTGGGCACCGTTGCACGCGGTGGTGGCTGATGGGCCCTGGGTTGCATGGGGCGTGGGAGGCGTGTGGGAAGGGAAGCTGGGCAGGCCAAAGCAGGTAGGCAGGGGAGCAGGTGGCAGGTGGCAGGGTGCTGGTGGTGTGCCGGGGTTCTGAGCTGGTCGGGGTGTGGGCTGGGGCTTGGTGGGCGAGCGGGGCGGGCAGGCAGGCAGGAAAAGGAGGGAGCGGGCACGGGCAAAACCTACAGCACCCGGTATTCCCAGGCGCTCTCCCATCCAAGTACTAACCAGGCCCGACCCTGCTTAGCTTCCCAGATCGGGCACGTTCAGGGTGGTATGGCCGTAGACGACACACACCACATCACAGCCGCTCTTCAGCCTGCTGCCGCCCCTGCCCGCCCCTGCCCAGCCCTGCCCTGCTTTGCTCGACCACCCTGCCCTGCCCGACCGCCCGCCCAAGCCCACCCAAGCCCGCACACCAGCTGCACCGCCCGCCCAAGCCCACCCTCCACCCCTGCTGCACCCGCTGCCGCCCCTGCCCGCACCGCCAGGCCAACACCGGCCCACCTCCTGCTTCAGCGAACCCCAGGACACTCCAGCTCTCATCGCAGGCCGCCTCCCCCTGCCCGCAGCCAGGGCGCCTCACCCCGCACCCCCGCATTCTCCTGGTCCCTAGGCCTCCTGCAGCTCGGGAGGCGCTGCTGCCTCCTCTGCCGCCGCCAGAGGGCTGGAGGGCTGGCCTTCGCGGCTGGGCTTCGAGGGGGCGCCTCACACTGCTGCGCCCTGCCCTCCTACGGCTGGGCACGACGCTGGGAGCCCCGGCAGCTGGCACACGCACGCACGCACGCACGCACGCACCCACGGGGTCCCGGACACCCAGCCCCGGCGGGCGAGCAGGCAGGCAGGCAGGCAGGCCCCATGGAGAACGGGCGCCCCGGGGACGCTCCCCGCTCCCCATCCCACCCCCTCTCCCACCCCCATCCCTTCCCCCACAGCCACCCTCACTCCCGCCGAGCAAGCAAGTGACGCAGCAAGCAATCAGCCACGCTGGGCACCACCACGGGTCGGGACCGGGCACCGGGAGCCGAGGGTCGCGAGGGAGCCGGGGTGGCCGGGCCGCGCCGCACGGCACACTCCAGCGCACGGGGTCACCCTCACCCACCGACTGATGCACACACGCACGCACAGGCCAGCACGCAGGCAGCAGGCACGCACTCAGTCCTACACCACCCACAGGCTTCGGGGCACAAGAGGCATTTCGGTCCACAGGGCAGGTTTGCCCACGCCACAGTGGGGCGCCTGGGCATCCTACCCACACCCAGGGGCGGGACTGCGGCTGGTGTCTGCGGTGGGGGTGTGTCTGCGGGGGCCGGGGGAGGGTGCCCAGCGGAGGGTTGCCGGCCGGGTGGGTGGGTGGGTTGGTGGGTGAGGGGGTCCCTCGGGTGGGCTCTGGCAGGTGGCGTGCAGGCAAGTTTCTCCCCAGGCCTGGCACAGGACCACTGAGTGTGCGTGCAGGCGGGCCCTGCGCAGTGGCGAGCCTGGGCTGGCGAGGTGGTGCTGCTGTTGGTGCTGTTGGAGGCTGGCTGCGGGTGCTGTGTGCCCTGGAGGGGCCCGATTCCGGGTGTGGGTGTGGGTGTGGGCAGGTGGCCAGGGAGGCTGCGGGCCGAGGGCAGATGGTGGCGTGGCGTGCGTGAGTGTGTGCTTGGCAGAAGAGGTTGGCTGTGTGTGTGTGTGTGTGTGTGTGTGTGTGTGTTTGTGGCATTTGGCTGTGCAGGGTAGGGCGGGCTGGGGCGCTGGCTAGTGTGTGTGGGGCCTCGGGGTGGGCACCGTTGCACGCGGTGGTGGCGGGGGGGCCCTGGGTTGCATGGGGCGTGGGAGGCGTGTGGGAAGGGAAGCTGGGCAGGCCAAAGCAGGTAGGCAGGGAGCAGCAGGTGGCAGGGTGCTGGTGGTGTGCCGGGGTTCTGAGCTGGTCGGGGTGTGGGCTGGGGCTTGGTGGGCGAGCGGGGCGGGGCAGGCAGGCAGGAAAAGGAGGGAGCGGGCACGGGCAAAACCTACAGCACCCGGTATTCCCAGGCGCTCTCCCATCCAAGTACTAACCAGGCCCGACCCTGCTTAGCTTCCCAGATCGGGCACGTTCAGGGTGGTATGGCCGTAGACGACACACACCACATCACAGCCGCTCTTCAGCCTGCTGCCGCCCCTGCCCGCCCCTGCCCAGCCCTGCCCTGCTTTGCTCGACCACCCTGCCCTGCCCGACCGCCCGCCCAAGCCCACCCAAGCCCGCACACCAGCTGCACCGCCCGCCCAAGCCCACCCTCCACCCCTGCTGCACCCGCTGCCGCCCCTGCCCGCACCGCCAGGCCAACCCCAGGCCACCTCCTGCTTCAGCGAACCCCAGGACACTCCAGCTCTCATCGCAGGCCGCCTCCCCCTGCCCGCAGCCAGGGCGCCTCACCCCGCACCCCCGCATTCTCCTGGTCCCTAGGCCTCCTGCAGCTCGGGAGGCGCTGCTGCCTCCTCTGCCGCCGCCAGAGGGCTGGAGGGCTGGCCTTCGCGGCTGGGCTTCGAGGGGGCGCCTCACACTGCTGCGCCCTGCCCTCCTACGGCTGGGCACGACGCTGGGAGCCCCGGCAGCTGGCACACGCACGCACGCACGCACCCACGGGGTCCCGGACACCCAGCCCCGGCGGGCGAGCAGGCAGGCAGGCAGGCAGGCCCCATGGAGAACGGGCGCCCCGGGGACGCTCCCCGCTCCCCATCCCACCCCCTCTCCCACCCCCATCCCTTCCCCCACAGCCACCCTCACTCCCGCCGAGCAAGCAAGTGACGCAGCAAGCAATCAGCCACGCTGGGCACCACCACGGGTCGGGACCTGGGCCCGGGCACCGGGAGCCGAGGGTCGCGAGGGAGCCGGGGTGGCCGGGCCGCGCCGCACGGCACACTCCAGCGCACGGGGTCACCCTCACCCACCGACTGATGCACACACGCACGCACAGGCCAGCACGCAGGCAGCAGGCACGCACTCAGTCCTACACCACCCACAGGCTTCGGGGCACAAGAGGCATTTCGGTCCACAGGGCAGGTTTGCCCACGCCACAGTGGGGCGCCTGGGCATCCCCTACACCCAGGGGCGGGACTGCGGCTGGTGTCTGCGGTGGGGGTGTGTCTGCGGGGGCCGGGGGAGGGTGCCCAGCGGAGGGTTGCCGGCCGGGTGGGTGGGTGGGTTGGTGGGTGAGGGGGTCCCTCGGGTGGGCTCTGGCAGGTGGCGTGCAGGCAAGTTTCTCCCCAGGCCTGGCACAGGACCACTGAGTGTGCGTGCAGGCGGGCCCTGCGCAGTGGCGAGCCTGGGCTGGCGAGGTGGTGCTGCTGTTGGTGCTGTTGGAGGCTGGCTGCGGGCGCTGTGTGCCCTGGAGGGGCCCGATTCCGGGTGTGGGTGTGGGTGTGGGTGTGGGCAGGTGGCCAGGGAGGCTGCGGGCCGAGGGCAGATGGTGGCGTGGCGTGCGTGAGTGTGTGCGTGCTTGGCAGAAGAGGTTGGCTGTGTGTGTGTGTGTGTGTGTGTGTGTGTTGTGGCATTTGGCTGTGCAGGGTAGGGCGGGCTGGGGCGCTGGCTAGTGTGTGTGGGGCCTCGGGGTGGGCACCGTTGCACGCGGTGGTGGCGGATGGGCCCTGGGTTGCATGGGGCGTGGGAGGCGTGTGGGAAGGGAAGCTGGGCAGGCCAAAGCAGGTAGGCAGGGGAGCAGGTGGCAGGGTGCTGGTGGTGTGCCGGGGTTCTGAGCTGGTCGGGGGTGTGGGCTGGGGCTTGGTGGGCGAGCGGGGCGGGCAGGCAGGCAGGAAAAGGAGGGAGCGGGCACGGGCAAAACCTACAGCACCCGGTATTCCCAGGCGCTCTCCCATCCAAGTACTAACCAGGCCCGACCCTGCTTAGCTTCCCAGATCGGGCACGTTCAGGGTGGTATGGCCGTAGACGACACACACCACATCACAGCCGCTCTTCAGCCTGCTGCCGCCCCTGCCCGCCCCTGCCCAGCCCTGCCCTGCTTTGCTCGACCACCCTGCCCTGCCCGACCGCCCGCCCAAGCCCACCCAAGCCCGCACACCAGCTGCACCGCCCGCCCAAGCCCACCCTCCACCCCTGCTGCACCCGCTGCCGCCCCTGCCCGCACCGCCAGGCCAACACCGGCCCACCTCCTGCTTCAGCGAACCCCAGGACACTCCAGCTCTCATCGCAGGCCGCCTCCCCCTGCCCGCAGCCAGGGCGCCTCACCCCGCACCCCCGCATTCTCCTGGTCCCTAGGCCTCCTGCAGCTCGGGAGGCGCTGCTGCCTCCTCTGCCGCCGCCAGAGGGCTGGAGGGCTGGCCTTCGCGGCTGGGCTTCGAGGGGGCGCCTCACACTGCTGCGCCCTGCCCTCCTACGGCTGGGCACGACGCTGGGAGCCCCGGCAGCTGGCACACGCACGCACGCACGCACGCACCCACGGGGTCCCGGACACCCAGCCCCGGCGGGCGAGCAGGCAGGCAGGCAGGCAGGCCCCATGGAGAACGGGCGCCCCGGGGACGCTCCCCGCTCCCCATCCCACCCCCTCTCCCACCCCCATCCCTTCCCCCACAGCCACCCTCACTCCCGCCGAGCAAGCAAGTGACGCAGCAAGCAATCAGCCACGCTGGGCACCACCACGGGTCGGGACCGGGCACCGGGAGCCGAGGGTCGCGAGGGAGCCGGGGTGGCCGGGCCGCGCCGCACGGCACACTCCAGCGCACGGGGTCACCCTCACCCACCGACTGATGCACACACGCACGCACAGGCCAGCACGCAGGCAGCAGGCACGCACTCAGTCCTACACCACCCACAGGCTTCGGGGCACAAGAGGCATTTCGGTCCACAGGGCAGGTTTGCCCACGCCACAGTGGGGCGCCTGGGCATCCCCTACACCCAGGGGCGGGACTGCGGCTGGTGTCTGCGGTGGGGGTGTGTCTGCGGGGGCCGGGGGAGGGTGCCCAGCGGAGGGTTGCCGGCCGGGTGGGTGGGTGGGTTGGTGGGTGAGGGGGTCCCTCGGGTGGGCTCTGGCAGGTGGCGTGCAGGCAAGTTTCTCCCCAGGCCTGGCACAGGACCACTGAGTGTGCGTGCAGGCGGGCCCTGCGCAGTGGCGAGCCTGGGCTGGCGAGGTGGTGCTGCTGTTGGTGCTGTTGGAGGCTGGCTGCGGGCGCTGTGTGCCCTGGAGGGGCCCGATTCCGGGTGTGGGTGTGGGTGTGGGTGTGGGCAGGTGGCCAGGGAGGCTGCGGGCCGAGGGCAGATGGTGGCGTGGCGTGCGTGAGTGTGTGCGTGCTTGGCAGAAGAGGTTGGCTGTGTGTGTGTGTGTGTGTGTGTGTGTTTGTGGCATTTGGCTGTGCAGGGTAGGGCGGGCTGGGGCGCTGGCTAGTGTGTGTGGGGCCTCGGGGTGGGCACCGTTGCACGCGGCGGTGGCGGGGGGCCCTGGGTTGCATGGGGCGTGGGAGGCGTGTGGGAAGGGAAGCTGGGCAGGCCAAAGCAGGTAGGCAGGGGAGCAGGTGGCAGGGTGCTGGTGGTGTGCCGGGGTTCTGAGCTGGTCGGGGGTGTGGGCTGGGGCTTGGTGGGCGAGCGGGGCGGGCAGGCAGGCAGGAAAAGGAGGGAGCGGGTACGGGCAAAACCTACAGCACCCGGTATTCCCAGGCGCTCTCCCATCCAAGTACTAACCAGGCCCGACCCTGCTTAGCTTCCCAGATCGGGCACGTTCAGGGTGGTATGGCCGTAGACGACACACACCACATCACAGCCGCTCTTCAGCCTGCTGCCGCCCCTGCCCGCCCCTGCCCAGCCCTGCCCTGCTTTGCTCGACCACCCTGCCCTGCCCGACCGCCCGCCCAAGCCCACCCAAGCCCGCACACCAGCTGCACCGCCCGCCCAAGCCCACCCTCCACCCCTGCTGCACCCGCTGCCGCCCCTGCCCGCACCGCCAGGCCAACACCGGCCCACCTCCTGCTTCAGCGACCCCCCAGGACACTCCAGCTCTCATCGCAGGCCGCCTCCCCCTGCCCCCAGCCAGGGCGCCTCACCCCGCACCCCCGCATTCTCCTGGTCCCTAGGCCTCCTGCAGCTCGGGAGGCGCTGCTGCCTCCTCTGCCGCCGCCAGAGGGCTGGAGGGCTGGCCTTCGCGGCTGGGCTTCGAGGGGGCGCCTCACACTGCTGCGCCCTGCCCTCCTACGGCTGGGCACGACGCTGGGAGCCCCGGCAGCTGGCACACGCACGCACGCACGCACCCACGGGGTCCCGGACACCCAGCCCCGGCGGGCGAGCAGGCAGGCAGGCAGGCAGGCCCCATGGAGAACGGGCGCCCCGGGGACGCTCCCCGCTCCCCATCCCACCCCCTCTCCCACCCCCATCCCTTCCCCCACAGCCACCCTCACTCCCGCCGAGCAAGCAAGTGACGCAGCAAGCAATCAGCCACGCTGGGCACCACCACGGGTCGGGACCTGGGCCCGGGCACCGGGAGCCGAGGGTCGCGAGGGAGCCGGGGTGGCCGGGCCGCGCCGCACGGCACACTCCAGCGCACGGGGTCACCCTCACCCACCGACTGATGCACACACGCACGCACAGGCCAGCACGCAGGCAGCAGGCACGCACTCAGTCCTACACCACCCACAGGCTTCGGGGCACAAGAGGCATTTCGGTCCACAGGGCAGGTTTGCCCACGCCACAGTGGGGCGCCTGGGCATCCCCTACACCCAGGGGCGGGACTGCGGCTGGTGTCTGCGGGGGCCGGGGGAGGGTGCCCAGCGGAGGGTTGCCGGCCGGGTGGGTGGGTGGGTTGGTGGGTGAGGGGCGTCCCTTGGGTGGGCTCTGGCAGGTGGCGTGCAGGCAAGTTTCTCCCCAGGCCTGGCACAGGACCACTGAGTGTGCGTGCAGGCGGGCCCTGCGCAGTGGCGAGCCTGGGCTGGCGAGGTGGTGCTGCTGTTGGTGCTGTTGGAGGCTGGCTGCGGGCGCTGTGTGCCCTGGAGGGGCCCGATTGTGGGTGTGGGTGTGGGTGTGGGCAGGTGGCCAGGGAGGCTGCGGGCCGAGGGCAGATGGTGGCGTGGCGTGCGTGAGTGTGTGCGTGCTTGGCAGAAGAGGTTGGCTGTGTGTGTGTGTGTGTGTGTGTGTGTGTGTGTTTGTGGCATTTGGCTGTGCAGGGTAGGGCGGGCTGGGGCGCTGGCTAGTGTGTGTGGGGCCTCGGGGTGGGCACCGTTGCACGCGGCAGTGGCGGGGGGCCCTGGGATGCATGGGACCTGGGAGGCGTGTGGGAAGGGAAGCTGGGCAGGCCAAAGCAGGTAGGCAGGGGAGCAGGTGGCAGGGTGCTGGTGGTGTGCCGGGGTTCTGAGCTGGTCGGGGGTGTGGGCTGGGGCTTGGTGGGCGGGCGGGGCGGGCAGGCAGGCAGGAAAAGGAGGGAGCGGGCACGGGCAAAACCTACAGCACCCGGTATTCCCAGGCGCTCTCCCATCCAAGTACTAACCAGGCCCGACCCTGCTTAGCTTCCCAGATCGGGCACGTTCAGGGTGGTATGGCCGTAGACGACACACACCACATCACAGCCGCTCTTCAGCCTGCTGCCGCCCCTGCCCGCCCCTGCCCAGCCCTGCCCTGCTTTGCTCGACCACCCTGCCCTGCCCGACCGCCCGCCCAAGCCCACCCAAGCCCGCACACCAGCTGCACCGCCCGCCCAAGCCCACCCTCCACCCCTGCTGCACCCGCTGCCGCCCCTGCCCGCACCGCCAGGCCAACACCGGCCCACCTCCTGCTTCAGCGAACCCCAGGACACTCCAGCTCTCATCGCAGGCCGCCTCCCCCTGCCCGCAGCCAGGGCGCCTCACCCCGCACCCCCGCATTCTCCTGGTCCCTAGGCCTCCTGCAGCTCGGGAGGCGCTGCTGCCTCCTCTGCCGCCGCCAGAGGGCTGGAGGGCTGGCCTTCGCGGCTGGGCTTCGAGGGGGCGCCTCACACTGCTGCGCCCTGCCCTCCTACGGCTGGGCACGACGCTGGGAGCCCCGGCAGCTGGCACACGCACGCACGCACGCACGCACCCACGGGGTCCCGGACACCCAGCCCCGGCGGGCGAGCAGGCAGGCAGGCAGGCAGGCCCCATGGAGAACGGGCGCCCCGGGGACGCTCCCCGCTCCCCATCCCACCCCCTCTCCCACCCCCATCCCTTCCCCCACAGCCACCCTCACTCCCGCCGAGCAAGCAAGTGACGCAGCAAGCAATCAGCCACGCTGGGCACCACCACGGGTCGGGACCTGGGCCCGGGCACCGGGAGCCGAGGGTCGCGAGGGAGCCGGGGTGGCCGGGCCGCGCCGCACGGCACACTCCAGCGCACGGGGTCACCCTCACCCACCGACTGATGCACACACGCACGCACAGGCCAGCACGCAGGCAGCAGGCACGCACTCAGTCCTACACCACCCACAGGCTTCGGGGCACAAGAGGCATTTCGGTCCACAGGGCAGGTTTGCCCACGCCACAGTGGGGCGCCTGGGCATCCCCTACACCCAGGGGCGGGACTGCGGCTGGTGTCTGCGGTGGGGGTGTGTCTGCGGGGGCCGGGGGAGGGTGCCCAGCGGAGGGTTGCCGGCCGGGTGGGTGGGTGGGTTGGTGGGTGAGGGGGTCCCTCGGGTGGGCTCTGGCAGGTGGCGTGCAGGCAAGTTTCTCCCCAGGCCTGGCACAGGACCACTGAGTGTGCGTGCAGGCGGGCCTTGCACAGTGGCGAGCCTGGGCTGGCGAGGTGGTGCTGCTGTTGGTGCTGTTGGAGGCTGGCTGCGGGCGCTGTGTGCCCTGGAGGGGCCCGATTCCGGGTGTGGGTGTGGGTGTGGGTGTGGGCAGGTGGCCAGGGAGGCTGCGGGCCGAGGGCAGATGGTGGCGTGGCGTGCGTGAGTGTGTGCGTGCTTGGCAGAAGAGGTTGGCTGTGTGTGTGTGTGTGTGTGTGTGTGTGTGTGTTTGTGGCATTTGGCTGTGCAGGGTAGGGCGGGCTGGGGCGCTGGCTAGTGTGTGTGGGGCCTCGGGGTGGGCACCGTTGCACGCGGTGGTGGCTGATGGGCCCTGGGTTGCATGGGGCGTGGGAGGCGTGTGGGAAGGGAAGCTGGGCAGGCCAAAGCAGGTAGGCAGGGGAGCAGGTGGCAGGGTGCTGGTGGTGTGCCGGGGTTCTGAGCTGGTCGGGGTGTGGGCTGGGGCTTGGTGGGCGAGTGGGGCGGGCAGGCAGGCAGGAAAAGGAGGGAGCGGGCACGGGCAAAAGATTACAGCACCCGGTATTCCCAGGCGCTCTCCCATCCAAGTACTAACCAGGCCCGACCCTGCTTAGCTTCCCAGATCGGGCACGTTCAGGGTGGTATGGCCGTAGACGACACACACCACATCACAGCCGCTCTTCAGCCTGCTGCCGCCCCTGCCCGCCCCTGCCCAGCCCTGCCCTGCTTTGCTCGACCACCCTGCCCTGCCCGACCGCCCGCCCAAGCCCACCCAAGCCCGCACACCAGCTGCACCGCCCGCCCAAGCCCACCCTCCACCCCTGCTGCACCCGCTGCCGCCCCTGCCCGCACCGCCAGGCCAACACCGGCCCACCTCCTGCTTCAGCGAACCCCAGGACACTCCAGCTCTCATCGCAGGCCGCCTCCCCCTGCCCGCAGCCAGGGCGCCTCACCCCGCACCCCCGCATTCTCCTGGTCCCTAGGCCTCCTGCAGCTCGGGAGGCGCTGCTGCCTCCTCTGCCGCCGCCAGAGGGCTGGAGGGCTGGCCTTCGCGGCTGGGCTTCGAGGGGGCGCCTCACACTGCTGCGCCCTGCCCTCCTACGGCTGGGCACGACGCTGGGAGCCCCGGCAGCTGGCACACGCACGCACGCACCCACGGGGTCCCGGACACCCAGCCCCGGCGGGCGAGCAGACAGGCAGGCAGGCCCCATGGAGAACGGGCGCCCCGGGGACGCTCCCCGCTCCCCATCCCACCCCTCTCCCACCCCCATCCCTTCCCCCACAGCCACCCTCACTCCCGCCGAGCAAGCAAGTGACGCAGCAAGCAATCAGCCACGCTGGGCACCACCACGGGTCGGGACCTGGGCCCGGGCACCGGGAGCCGAGGGTCGCGAGGGAGCCGGGGTGGCCGGGCCGCGCCGCACGGCACACTCCAGCGCACGGGGTCACCCTCACCCACCGACTGATGCACACACGCACGCACAGGCCAGCACGCAGGCAGCAGGCACGCACTCAGTCCTACACCACCCACAGGCTTCGGGGCACAAGAGGCATTTCGGTCCACAGGGCAGGTTTGCCCACGCCACAGTGGGGCGCCTGGGCATCCCCTACACCCAGGGGCGGGACTGCGGCTGGTGTCTGCGGTGGGGGTGTGTCTGCGGGGGCCGGGGGAGGGTGCCCAGCGGAGGGTTGCCGGCCGGGTGGGTGGGTGGGTTGGTGGGTGAGGGGGTCCCTCGGGTGGGCTCTGGCAGGTGGCGTGCAGGCAAGTTTCTCCCCAGGCCTGGCACAGGACCACTGAGTGTGCGTGCAGGCGGGCCCTGCGCAGTGGCGAGCCTGGGCTGGCGAGGTGGTGCTGCTGTTGGTGCTGTTGGAGGCTGGCTGCGGGCGCTGTGTGCCCTGGAGGGGCCCGATTCCGGGTGTGGGTGTGGGTGTGGGTGTGGGCAGGTGGCCAGGGAGGCTGCGGGCCGAGGGCAGATGGTGGCGTGGCGTGCGTGAGTGTGTGCGTGCTTGGCAGAAGAGTGTGTGTGTGTGTGTGTGTGTGTGTGTGTGTGGCATTTGGCTGTGCAGGGTAGGGCGGGCTGGGGGGCTGGCTAGTGTGTGTGGGGCCTCGGGGTGGGCACCGTTGCACGCGGTGGTGGCTGATGGGCCCTGGGTTGCATGGGGCGTGGGAGGCGTGTGGGAAGGGAAGCTGGGCAGGCCAAAGCAGGTTGGCAGGGGAGCAGGTGGCAGGGTGCTGGTGGTGTGCCGGGGTTCTGAGCTGGTCGGGGTGTGGGCTGGGGCTTGGTGGGCGAGCGGGGCGGGCAGGCAGGCAGGAAAAGGAGGGAGCAGGCACGGGCAAAAGCCTACAGCACCCGGTATTCCCAGGCGCTCTCCCATCCAAGTACTAACCAGGCCCGACCCTGCTTAGCTTCCCAGATCGGGCACGTTCAGGGTGGTATGGCCGTAGACGACACACACCACATCACAGCCGCTCTTCAGCCTGCTGCCGCCCCTGCCCGCCCCTGCCCAGCCCTGCCCTGCTTTGCTCGACCACCCTGCCCTGCCCGACCGCCCGCCCAAGCCCACCCAAGCCCGCACACCAGCTGCACCGCCCGCCCAAGCCCACCCTCCACCCCTGCTGCACCCGCTGCCGCCCCTGCCCGCACCGCCAGGCCAACACCGGCCCACCTCCTGCTTCAGCGACCCCCCAGGACACTCCAGCTCTCATCGCAGGCCGCCTCCCCCTGCCCCCAGCCAGGGCGCCTCACCCCGCACCCCCGCATTCTCCTGGTCCCTAGGCCTCCTGCAGCTCGGGAGGCGCTGCTGCCTCCTCTGCCGCCGCCAGAGGGCTGGAGGGCTGGCCTTCGCGGCTGGGCTTCGAGGGGGCGCCTCACACTGCTGCGCCCTGCCCTCCTACGGCTGGGCACGACGCTGGGAGCCCCGGCAGCTGGCACACGCACGCACGCACGCACGCACCCACGGGGTCCCGGACACCCAGCCCCGGCGGGCGAGCAGGCAGGCAGGCAGGCAGGCCCCATGGAGAACGGGCGCCCCGGGGACGCTCCCCGCTCCCCATCCCACCCCCTCTCCCACCCCCATCCCTTCCCCCACAGCCACCCTCACTCCCGCCCGAGCAAGCAAGTGACGCAGCAAGCAATCAGCAACGCTGGGCACCACCACGGGTCGGGACCTGGGACCGGGCACCGGGAGCCGAGGGTCGCGAGGGAGCCGGGGTGGCCGGGCCGCGCCGCACGGCACACTCCAGCGCACGGGGTCACCCTCACCCACCGACTGATGCACACACGCACGCACAGGCCAGCACGCAGGCAGCAGGCACGCACTCAGTCCTACACCACCCACAGGCTTCGGGGCACAAGAGGCATTTCGGTCCACAGGGCAGGTTTGCCCACGCCACAGTGGGGCGCCTGGGCATCCCCTACACCCAGGGGCGGGACTGCGGCTGGTGTCTGCGGTGGGGGTGTGTCTGCGGGGGCCGGGGGAGGGTGCCCAGCGGAGGGTTGCCGGCCGGGTGGGTGGGTGGGTTGGTGGGTGAGGGGGTCCCTCGGGTGAGCTCTGGCAGGTGGCGTGCAGGCAAGTTTCTCCCCAGGCCTGGCACAGGACCACTGAGTGTGCGTGCAGGCGGGCCCTGCGCAGTGGCGAGCCTGGGCTGGCGAGGTGGTGCTGCTGTTGGTGCTGTTGGAGGCTGGCTGCGGGCGCTGTGTGCCCTGGAGGGGCCCGATTCCGGGTGTGGGTGTGGGTGTGGGTGTGGGCAGGTGGCCAGGGAGGCTGCGGGCCGAGGGCAGATGGTGGCGTGGCGTGCGTGAGTGTGTGCGTGCTTGGCAGAAGAGGTTGGCTGTGTGTGTGTGTGTGTGTGTGTGTGTGTGTGTGTGTGTGTGGCATTTGGCTGTGCGGGGGGGGGCGGGCTGGGGCGCTGGCGAGTGTGTGTGGGGCCTCGGGGTGGGCACCGTTGCACGCGGCGGTGGTTGGGGGGCCCTGGGTTGCATGGGGCGTGGGAGGCGTGTGGGAAGGGAAGCTGGGCAGGCCAAAGCAGGTAGGCAGGGGAGCAGGTGGCAGGGTGCTGGTGGTGTGCCGGGGTTCTGAGCTGGTCGGGGGTGTGGGCTGGGGCTTGGTGGGCGAGCGGGGCGGGCAGGCAGGCAGGAAAAGGAGGGAGCGGGTACGGGCAAAAGCCTACAGCACCCGGTATTCCCAGGCGCTCTCCCATCCAAGTACTAACCAGGCCCGACCCTGCTTAGCTTCCCAGATCGGGCACGTTCAGGGTGGTATGGCCGTAGACGACACACACCACATCACAGCCGCTCTTCAGCCTGCTGCCGCCCCTGCCCGCCCCTGCCCAGCCCTGCCCTGCTTTGCTCGACCACCCTGCCCTGCCCGACCGCCCGCCCAAGCCCACCCAAGCCCGCACACCAGCTGCACCGCCCGCCCAAGCCCACCCTCCACCCCTGCTGCACCCGCTGCCGCCCCTGCCCGCACCGCCAGGCCAACACCGGCCCACCTCCTGCTTCAGCGACCCCCCAGGACACTCCAGCTCTCATCGCAGGCCGCCTCCCCCTGCCCCCAGCCAGGGCGCCTCACCCCGCACCCCCGCATTCTCCTGGTCCCTAGGCCTCCTGCAGCTCGGGAGGCGCTGCTGCCTCCTCTGCCGCCGCCAGAGGGCTGGAGGGCTGGCCTTCGCGGCTGGGCTTCGAGGGGGCGCCTCACACTGCTGCGCCCTGCCCTCCTACGGCTGGGCACGACGCTGGGAGCCCCGGCAGCTGGCACACGCACGCACGCACGCACGCACCCACGGGGTCCCGGACACCCAGCCCCGGCGGGCGCAGCAGGCAGGCAGGCAGGCCCCATGGAGAACGGGCGCCCCGGGGACGCTCCCCGCTCCCCATCCCACCCCCTCTCCCACCCCCATCCCTTCCCCCACAGCCACCCTCACTCCCGCCGAGCAAGCAAGTGACGCAGCAAGCAATCAGCCACGCTGGGCACCACCACGGGTCGGGACCTGGGCCCGGGCACCGGGAGCCGAGGGTCGCGAGGGAGCCGGGGTGGCCGGGCCGCGCCGCACGGCACACTCCAGCGCACGGGGTCACCCTCACCCACCGACTGATGCACACACGCACGCACAGGCCAGCACGCAGGCAGCAGGCACGCACTCAGTCCTACACCACCCACAGGCTTCGGGGCACAAGAGGCATTTCGGTCCACAGGGCAGGTTTGCCCACGCCACAGTGGGGCGCCTGGGCATCCCCTACACCCAGGGGCGGGACTGCGGCTGGTGTCTGCGGTGGGGGTGTGTCTGCGGGGGCCGGGGGAGGGTGCCCAGCGGAGGGTTGCCGGCCGGGTGGGTGGGTGGGTTGGTGGGTGAGGGGGTCCCTCGGGTGGGCTCTGGCAGGTGGCGTGCAGGCAAGTTTCTCCCCAGGCCTGGCACAGGACCACTGAGTGTGCGTGCAGGCGGGCCCTGCGCAGTGGCGAGCCTGGGCTGGCGAGGTGGTGCTGCTGTTGGTGCTGTTGGAGGCTGGCTGCGGGCGCTGTGTGCCCTGGAGGGGCCCGATTCCGGGTGTGGGTGTGGGTGTGGGTGTGGGCAGGTGGCCAGGGAGGCTGCGGGCCGAGGGCAGATGGTGGCGTGGCGTGCGTGAGTGTGTGCGTGCTTGGCAGAAGAGGTTGGCTGTGTGTGTGTGTGTGTGTGTGTGTGTGTGTGTGTGTTTGTGGCATTTGGCTGTGCAGGGTAGGGCGGGCTGGGGCGCTGGCTAGTGTGTGTGGGGCCTCGGGGTGGGCACCGTTGCACGCGGTGGTGGCTGATGGGCCCTGGGTTGCATGGGGCGTGGGAGGCGTGTGGGAAGGGAAGCTGGGCAGGCCAAAGCAGGTAGGCAGGGGAGCAGGTGGCAGGGTGCTGGTGGTGTGCCGGGGTTCTGAGCTGGTCGGGGGTGTGGGCTGGGGCTTGGTGGGCGAGCGGGGCGGGCAGGCAGGCAGGAAAAGGAGGGAGCGGGTACGGGCAAAAGCCTACAGCACCCGGTATTCCCAGGCGCTCTCCCATCCAAGTACTAACCAGGCCCGACCCTGCTTAGCTTCCCAGATCGGGCACGTTCAGGGTGGTATGGCCGTAGACGACACACACCACATCACAGCCGCTCTTCAGCCTGCTGCCGCCCCTGCCCGCCCCTGCCCAGCCCTGCCCTGCTTTGCTCGACCACCCTGCCCTGCCCGACCGCCCGCCCAAGCCCACCCAAGCCCGCACACCAGCTGCACCGCCCGCCCAAGCCCACCCTCCACCCCTGCTGCACCCGCTGCCGCCCCTGCCCGCACCGCCAGGCCAACACCGGCCCACCTCCTGCTTCAGCGAACCCCAGGACACTCCAGCTCTCATCGCAGGCCGCCTCCCCCTGCCCGCAGCCAGGGCGCCTCACCCCGCACCCCCGCATTCTCCTGGTCCCTAGGCCTCCTGCAGCTCGGGAGGCGCTGCTGCCTCCTCTGCCGCCGCCAGAGGGCTGGAGGGCTGGCCTTCGCGGCTGGGCTTCGAGGGGGCGCCTCACACTGCTGCGCCCTGCCCTCCTACGGCTGGGCACGACGCTGGGAGCCCCGGCAGCTGGCACGCACGCACGCACGCACCTACAGGGTCCCAGACACCCAGCCCCGGCGGGCGACAGTCCCCATGGAGAACGGGCGCCCCGGGGACGCTCCCCGCTCCCCATCCCACCCCCTCTCCCACCCCCATCCCTTCCCCCACAGCCACCCTCACTCCCGCCCGCCGAGCAAGCAAGTGACGCAGCAAGCAATCAGCACGCTGGGCACCACCACGGGTCGGGACCTGGGACCGGGCACCGGGAGCCGAGGGTCGCGAGGGAGCCGGGGTGGCCGGGCCGCGCCGCACGGCACACTCCAGCGCACGGGGTCACCCTCACCCACCGACTGATGCACACACGCACGCACAGGCCAGCACGCAGGCAGCAGGCACGCACTCAGTCCTACACCACCCACAGGCTTCGGGGCACAAGAGGCATTTCGGTCCACAGGGCAGGTTTGCCCACGCCACAGTGGGGCGCCTGGGCATCCCCTACACCCAGGGGCGGGACTGCGGCTGGTGTCTGCGGTGGGGGTGTGTCTGCGGGGGCCGGGGGAGGGTGCCCAGCGGAGGGTTGCCGGCCGGGTGGGTGGGTGGGTTGGTGGGTGAGGGGGTCCCTCGGGTGGGCTCTGGCAGGTGGCGTGCAGGCAAGTTTCTCCCCAGGCCTGGCACAGGACCACTGAGTGTGCGTGCAGGCGGGCCCTGCGCAGTGGCGAGCCTGGGCTGGCGAGGTGGTGCTGCTGTTGGTGCTGTTGGAGGCTGGCTGCGGGCGCTGTGTGCCCTGGAGGGGCCCGATTCCGGGTGTGGGGTGTGTGGGTGTGGGCAGGTGGCCAGGGAGGCTGCGGGCCGAGGGCAGATGGTGGCGTGGCGTGCGTGAGTGTGTGCGTGCTTGGCAGAAGAGGTTGGCTGTGTGTGTGTGTGTGTGTGTGTGTGTGTGTGTGTGTTTGTGGCATTTGGCTGTGCAGGGTAGGGCGGGCTGGGGCGCTGGCTAGTGTGTGTGGGGCCTCGGGGTGGGCACCGTTGCACGCGGTGGTGGCGGGGGGGCCCTGGGTTGCATGGGGCGTGGGAGGCGTGTGGGAAGGGAAGCTGGGCAGGCCAAAGCAGGTAGGCAGGGGAGCAGGTGGCAGGGTGCTGGTGGTGTGCCGGGGTTCTGAGCTGGTCGGGGGTGTGGGCTGGGGCTTGGTGGGCGAGCGGGGCGGGCAGGCAGGCAGGAAAAGGAGGGAGCGGGTACGGGCAAAAGCCTACAGCACCCGGTATTCCCAGGCGCTCTCCCATCCAAGTACTAACCAGGCCCGACCCTGCTTAGCTTCCGAGATCGGGCACGTTCAGGGTGGTATGGCCGTAGACGACACACACCACATCACAGCCGCTCTTCAGCCTGCTGCCGCCCCTGCCCGCCCCTGCCCAGCCCTGCCCTGCTTTGCTCGACCACCCTGCCCTGCCCGACCGCCCGCCCAAGCCCACCCAAGCCCGCACACCAGCTGCACCGCCCGCCCAAGCCCACCCTCCACCCCTGCTGCACCCGCTGCCGCCCCTGCCCGCACCGCCAGGCCAACACCGGCCCACCTCCTGCTTCAGCGACCCCCCAGGACACTCCAGCTCTCATCGCAGGCCGCCTCCCCCTGCCCCCAGCCAGGGCGCCTCACCCCGCACCCCCGCATTCTCCTGGTCCCTAGGCCTCCTGCAGCTCGGGAGGCGCTGCTGCCTCCTCTGCCGCCGCCAGAGGGCTGGAGGGCTGGCCTTCGCGGCTGGGCTTCGAGGGGGCGCCTCACACTGCTGCGCCCTGCCCTCCTACGGCTGGGCACGACGCTGGGAGCCCCGGCAGCTGGCACACGCACGCACGCACGCACGCACCCACGGGGTCCCGGACACCCAGCCCCGGCGGGCGAGCAGGCAGGCAGGCAGGCAGGCCCCATGGAGAACGGGCGCCCCGGGGACGCTCCCCGCTCCCCATCCCACCCCCTCTCCCACCCCCATCCCTTCCCCCACAGCCACCCTCACTCCCGCCGAGCAAGCAAGTGACGCAGCAAGCAATCAGCCACGCTGGGCACCACCACGGGTCGGGACCTGGGCCCGGGCACCGGGAGCCGAGGGTCGCGAGGGAGCCGGGGTGGCCGGGCCGCGCCGCACGGCACACTCCAGCGCACGGGGTCACCCTCACCCACCGACTGATGCACACACGCACGCACAGGCCAGCACGCAGGCAGCAGGCACGCACTCAGTCCTACACCACCCACAGGCTTCGGGGCACAAGAGGCATTTCGGTCCACAGGGCAGGTTTGCCCACGCCACAGTGGGGCGCCTGGGCATCCCCTACACCCAGGGGCGGGACTGCGGCTGGTGTCTGCGGTGGGGGTGTGTCTGCGGGGGCCGGGGGAGGGTGCCCAGCGGAGGGTTGCCGGCCGGGTGGGTGGGTGGGTTGGTGGGTGAGGGGGTCCCTCGGGTGGGCTCTGGCAGGTGGCGTGCAGGCAAGTTTCTCCCCAGGCCTGGCACAGGACCACTGAGTGTGCGTGCAGGCGGGCCCTGCGCAGTGGCGAGCCTGGGCTGGCGAGGTGGTGCTGCTGTTGGTGCTGTTGGAGGCTGGCTGCGGGCGCTGTGTGCCCTGGAGGGGCCCGATTCCGGGTGTGGGTGTGGGTGTGGGCAGGTGGCCAGGGAGGCTGCGGGCCGAGGGCAGATGGTGGCGTGGCGTGCGTGAGTGTGTGCGTGCTTGGCAGAAGAGGTTGGCTGTGTGTGTGTGTGTGTGTGTGTTGTGGCATTTGGCTGTGCAGGGTAGGGCGGGCTGGGGCGCTGGCTAGTGTGTGTGGGGCCTCGGGGTGGGCACCGTTGCACGCGGTGGTGGCGGGGGCCCTGGGTTGCATGGGGCGTGGGAGGCGTGTGGGAAGGGAAGCTGGGCAGGCCAAAGCAGGTAGGCAGGGGAGCAGGTGGCAGGGTGCTGGTGGTGTGCCGGGGTTCTGAGCTGGTCGGGGGTGTGGGCTGGGGCTTGGTGGGCGAGCGGGGCGGGCAGGCAGGCAGGAAAAGGAGGGAGCGGGTACGGGCAAAAGCCTACAGCACCCGGTATTCCCAGGCGCTCTCCCATCCAAGTACTAACCAGGCCCGACCCTGCTTAGCTTCCCAGATCGGGCACGTTCAGGGTGGTATGGCCGTAGACGACACACACCACATCACAGCCGCTCTTCAGCCTGCTGCCGCCCCTGCCCGCCCCTGCCCAGCCCTGCCCTGCTTTGCTCGACCACCCTGCCCTGCCCGACCGCCCGCCCAAGCCCACCCAAGCCCGCACACCAGCTGCACCGCCCGCCCAAGCCCACCCTCCACCCTGCTGCACCCGCTGCCCCCCCCGCCCGCACCGCCAGGCCAACACCGGCCCACCTCCTGCTTCAGCGAACCCCAGGACACTCCAGCTCTCATCGCAGGCCGCCTCCCCCTGCCCGCAGCCAGGGCGCCTCACCCCGCACCCCCGCATTCTCCTGGTCCCTAGGCCTCCTGCAGCTCGGGAGGCGCTGCTGCCTCCTCTGCCGCCGCCAGAGGGCTGGAGGGCTGGCCTTCGCGGCTGGGCTTCGAGGGGGCGCCTCACACTGCTGCGCCCTGCCCTCCTACGGCTGGGCACGACGCTGGGAGCCCCGGCAGCTGGCACACGCACGCACGCACGCACGCACCCACGGGGTCCCGGACACCCAGCCCCGGCGGGCGAGCAGGCAGGCAGGCAGGCAGGCCCCATGGAGAACGGGCGCCCCGGGGACGCTCCCCGCTCCCCATCCCACCCCCTCTCCCACCCCCATCCCTTCCCCCACAGCCACCCTCACTCCCGCCGAGCAAGCAAGTGACGCAGCAAGCAATCAGCCACGCTGGGCACCACCACGGGTCGGGACCTGGGCCCGGGCACCGGGAGCCGAGGGTCGCGAGGGAGCCGGGGTGGCCGGGCCGCGCCGCACGGCACACTCCAGCGCACGGGGTCACCCTCACCCACCGACTGATGCACACACGTACGCACAGGCCAGCACGCAGGCAGCAGGCACGCACTCAGTCCTACACCACCCACAGGCTTCGGGGCACAAGAGGCATTTCGGTCCACAGGGCAGGTTTGCCCACGCCACAGTGGGGCGCCTGGGCATCCCCTACACCCAGGGGCGGGACTGCGGCTGGTGTCTGCGGTGGGGGTGTGTCTGCGGGGGCCGGGGGAGGGTGCCCAGCGGAGGGTTGCCGGCCGGGTGGGTGGGTGGGTTGGTGGGTGAGGGGGTCCCTCGGGTGGGCTCTGGCAGGTGGCGTGCAGGCAAGTTTCTCCCCAGGCCTGGCACAGGACCACTGAGTGTGCGTGCAGGCGGGCCCTGCGCAGTGGCGAGCCTGGGCTGGCGAGGTGGTGCTGCTGTTGGTGCTGTTGGAGGCTGGCTGCGGGCGCTGTGTGCCCTGGAGGGGCCCGATTCCGGGTGTGGGTGTGGGTGTGGGTGTGGGCAGGTGGCCAGGGAGGCTGCGGGCCGAGGGCAGATGGTGGCGTGGCGTGCGTGAGTGTGTGCGTGCTTGGCAGAAGAGGTTGGCTGTGTGTGTGTGTGTGTGTGTGTGTGTGTGTGTGTGTTTGTGGCATTTGGCTGTGCAGGGTAGGGCGGGCTGGGGCGCTGGCTAGTGTGTGTGGGGCCTCGGGGTGGGCACCGTTGCACGCGGCGGTGGCGGGGGGCCCTGGGTTGCATGGGGCGTGGGAGGCGTGTGGGAAGGGAAGCTGGGCAGGCCAAAGCAGGTAGGCAGGGGAGCAGGTGGCAGGGTGCTGGTGGTGTGCCGGGGTTCTGAGCTGGTCGGGGGTGTGGGCTGGGGCTTGGTGGGCGAGCGGGGCGGGCAGGCAGGCAGGAAAAGGAGGGAGCGGGTACGGGCAAAAGCCTACAGCACCCGGTATTCCCAGGCGCTCTCCCATCCAAGTACTAACCAGGCCCGACCCTGCTTAGCTTCCGAGATCGGGCACGTTCAGGGTGGTATGGCCGTAGACGACACACACCACATCACAGCCGCTCTTCAGCCTGCTGCCGCCCCTGCCCGCCCCTGCCCAGCCCTGCCCTGCTTTGCTCGACCACCCTGCCCTGCCCGACCGCCCGCCCAAGCCCACCCAAGCCCGCACACCAGCTGCACCGCCCGCCCAAGCCCACCCTCCAGCCCTGCTGCACCCGCTGCCGCCCCTGCCCGCACCGCCAGGCCAACACCGGCCCACCTCCTGCTTCAGCGACCCCCCAGGACACTCCAGCTCTCATCGCAGGCCGCCTCCCCCTGCCCCCAGCCAGGGCGCCGCACCCCGCACCCCCGCATTCTCCTGGTCCCTAGGCCTCCTGCAGCTCGGGAGGCGCTGCTGCCTCCTCTGCCGCCGCCAGAGGGCTGGAGGGCTGGCCTTCGCGGCTGGGCTTCGAGGGGGCGCCTCACACTGCTGCGCCCTGCCCTCCTACGGCTGGGCACGACGCTGGGAGCCCCGGCAGCTGGCACACGCACGCACGCACGCACCCACGGGGTCCCGGACACCCAGCCCCGGCGGGCGAGCAGGCAGGCAGGCCGGCCCCATGGAGAACGGGCGCCCCGGGGACGCTCCCCGCTCCCCATCCCACCCCCTCTCCCACCCCCATCCCTTCCCCCACAGCCACCCTCACTCCCGCCCGAGCAAGCAAGTGACGCAGCAAGCAATCAGCAACGCTGGGCACCACCACGGGTCGGGACCTGGGACCGGGCACCGGGAGCCGAGGGTCGCGAGGGAGCCGGGGTGGCCGGGCCGCGCCGCACGGCACACTCCAGCGCACGGGGTCACCCTCACCCACCGACTGATGCACACACGCACGCACAGGCCAGCACGCAGGCAGCAGGCACGCACTCAGTCCTACACCACCCACAGGCTTCGGGGCACAAGAGGCATTTCGGTCCACAGGGCAGGTTTGCCCACGCCACAGTGGGGCGCCTGGGCATCCCCTACACCCAGGGGCGGGACTGCGGCTGGTGTCTGCGGTGGGGGTGTGTCTGCGGGGGCCGGGGGAGGGTGCCCAGCGGAGGGTTGCCGGCCGGGTGGGTGGGTGGGTTGGTGGGTGAGGGGGTCCCTCGGGTGAGCTCTGGCAGGTGGCGTGCAGGCAAGTTTCTCCCCAGGCCTGGCACAGGACCACTGAGTGTGCGTGCAGGCGGGCCCTGCGCAGTGGCGAGCCTGGGCTGGCGAGGTGGTGCTGCTGTTGGTGCTGTTGGAGGCTGGCTGCGGGCGCTGTGTGCCCTGGAGGGGCCCGATTCCGGGTGTGGGTGTGGGTGTGGGCAGGTGGCCAGGGAGGCTGCGGGCCGAGGGCAGATGGTGGCGTGGCGTGCGTGAGTGTGTGCGTGCTTGGCAGAAGAGAGTGTGTGTGTGTGTGTGTGTGTGTGTGTGTTTGTGGCATTTGGCTGTGCAGGGTAGGGCGGGCTGGGGCGCTGGCTAGTGTGTGTGGGGCCTCGGGGTGGGCACCGTTGCACGCGGCGGTGGCGGGGGGGCCCTGGGTTGCATGGGGCGTGGGAGGCGTGTGGGAAGGGAAGCTGGGCAGGCCAAAGCAGGTAGGCAGGGGAGCAGGTGGCAGGGTGCTGGTGGTGTGCCGGGGTTCTGAGCTGGTCGGGGGTGTGGGCTGGGGCTTGGTGGGCGAGCGGGGCGGGCAGGCAGGCAGGAAAAGGAGGGAGCAGGCACGGGCAAAAGATTACAGCACCCGGTATTCCCAGGCGCTCTCCCATCCAAGTACTAACCAGGCCCGACCCTGCTTAGCTTCCGAGATCGGGCACGTTCAGGGTGGTATGGCCGTAGACGACACACACCACATCACAGCCGCTCTTCAGCCTGCTGCCGCCCCTGCCCGCCCCTGCCCAGCCCTGCCCTGCTTTGCTCGACCACCCTGCCCTGCCCGACCGCCCGCCCAAGCCCACCCAAGCCCGCACACCAGCTGCACCGCCCGCCCAAGCCCACCCTCCACCCCTGCTGCACCCGCTGCCGCCCCTGCCCGCACCGCCAGGCCAACACCGGCCCACCTCCTGCTTCAGCGACCCCCCAGGACACTCCAGCTCTCATCGCAGGCCGCCTCCCCCTGCCCCCAGCCAGGGCGCCTCACCCCGCACCCCCGCATTCTCCTGGTCCCTAGGCCTCCTGCAGCTCGGGAGGCGCTGCTGCCTCCTCTGCCGCCGCCAGAGGGCTGGAGGGCTGGCCTTCGCGGCTGGGCTTCGAGGGGGCGCCTCACACTGCTGCGCCCTGCCCTCCTACGGCTGGGCACGACGCTGGGAGCCCCGGCAGCTGGCACACGCACGCACGCACGCACGCACCCACGGGGTCCCGGACACCCAGCCCCGGCGGGCGAGCAGGCAGGCAGGCCGGCCCCATGGAGAACGGGCGCCCCGGGGACGCTCCCCGCTCCCCATCCCACCCCCTCTCCCACCCCCATCCCTTCCCCCACAGCCACCCTCACTCCCGCCGAGCAAGCAAGTGACGCAGCAAGCAATCAGCCACGCTGGGCACCACCACGGGTCGGGACCTGGGCCCGGGCACCGGGAGCCGAGGGTCGCGAGGGAGCCGGGGTGGCCGGGCCGCGCCGCACGGCACACTCCAGCGCACGGGGTCACCCTCACCCACCGACTGATGCACACACGCACGCACAGGCCAGCACGCAGGCAGCAGGCACGCACTCAGTCCTACACCACCCACAGGCTTCGGGGCACAAGAGGCATTTCGGTCCACAGGGCAGGTTTGCCCACGCCACAGTGGGGCGCCTGGGCATCCCCTACACCCAGGGGCGGGACTGCGGCTGGTGTCTGCGGTGGGGGTGTGTCTGCGGGGGCCGGGGGAGGGTGCCCAGCGGAGGGTTGCCGGCCGGGTGGGTGGGTGGGTTGGTGGGTGAGGGGGTCCCTCGGGTGGGCTCTGGCAGGTGGCGTGCAGGCAAGTTTCTCCCCAGGCCTGGCACAGGACCACTGAGTGTGCGTGCAGGCGGGCCCTGCGCAGTGGCGAGCCTGGGCTGGCGAGGTGGTGCTGCTGTTGGTGCTGTTGGAGGCTGGCTGCGGGCGCTGTGTGCCCTGGAGGGGCCCGATTCCGGGTGTGGGTGTGGGTGTGGGTGTGGGCAGGTGGCCAGGGAGGCTGCGGGCCGAGGGCAGATGGTGGCGTGGCGTGCGTGAGTGTGTGCGTGCTTGGCAGAAGAGGTTGGCTGTGTGTGTGTGTGTGTGTGTGTGTGTGTGTTTGTGGCATTTGGCTGTGCAGGGTAGGGCGGGCTGGGGCGCTGGCTAGTGTGTGTGAGGCCTCGGGGTGGGCACCGTTGCACGCGGCGGTGGCGGAGGGGCCCTGGGTTGCATGGGGCGTGGGAGGCGTGTGGGAAGGGAAGCTGGGCAGGCCAAAGCAGGTTGGCAGGGGAGCAGGTGGCAGGGTGCTGGTGGTGTGCCGGGGTTCTGAGCTGGTCGGGGTGTGGGCTGGGGCTTGGTGGGTGAGCGGGGCAGCCAGGCAGGCAGGAAAAGGGGGGAGCAGGCACGGGCAAAAGCCTACAGCACCCGGTATTCCCAGGCGCTCTCCCATCCAAGTACTAACCAGGCCCGACCCTGCTTAGCTTCCGAGATCGGGCACGTTCAGGGTGGTATGGCCGTAGACGACACACACCACATCACAGCCGCTCTTCAGCCTGCTGCCGCCCCTGCCCGCCCCTGCCCAGCCCTGCCCTGCTTTGCTCGACCACCCTGCCCTGCCCGACCGCCCGCCCAAGCCCACCCAAGCCCGCACACCAGCTGCACCGCCCGCCCAAGCCCACCCTCCACCCCTGCTGCACCCGCTGCCGCCCCTGCCCGCACCGCCAGGCCAACACCGGCCCACCTCCTGCTTCAGCGACCCCCCAGGACACTCCAGCTCTCATCGCAGGCCGCCTCCCCCTGCCCCCAGCCAGGGCGCCTCACCCCGCACCCCCGCATTCTCCTGGTCCCTAGGCCTCCTGCAGCTCGGGAGGCGCTGCTGCCTCCTCTGCCGCCGCCAGAGGGCTGGAGGGCTGGCCTTCGCGGCTGGGCTTCGAGGGGGCGCCTCACACTGCTGCGCCCTGCCCTCCTACGGCTGGGCACGACGCTGGGAGCCCCGGCAGCTGGCACACGCACGCACGCACGCACGCACCCACGGGGTCCCGGACACCCAGCCCCGGCGGGCGAGCAGGCAGGCAGGCAGGCCGGCCCCATGGAGAACGGGCGCCCCGGGGACGCTCCCCGCTCCCCATCCCACCCCCTCTCCCACCCCCATCCCTTCCCCCACAGCCACCCTCACTCCCGCCGAGCAAGCAAGTGACGCAGCAAGCAATCAGCCACGCTGGGCACCACCACGGGTCGGGACCTGGGCCCGGGCACCGGGAGCCGAGGGTCGCGAGGGAGCCGGGGTGGCCGGGCCGCGCCGCACGGCACACTCCAGCGCACGGGGTCACCCTCACCCACCGACTGATGCACACACGTACGCACAGGCCAGCACGCAGGCAGCAGGCACGCACTCAGTCCTACACCACCCACAGGCTTCGGGGCACAAGAGGCATTTCGGTCCACAGGGCAGGTTTGCCCACGCCACAGTGGGGCGCCTGGGCATCCCCTACACCCAGGGGCGGGACTGCGGCTGGTGTCTGCGGTGGGGGTGTGTCTGCGGGGGCCGGGGGAGGGTGCCCAGCGGAGGGTTGCCGGCCGGGTGGGTGGGTGGGTTGGTGGGTGAGGGGGTCCCTCGGGTGGGCTCTGGCAGGTGGCGTGCAGGCAAGTTTCTCCCCAGGCCTGGCACAGGACCACTGAGTGTGCGTGCAGGCGGGCCCTGCGCAGTGGCGAGCCTGGGCTGGCGAGGTGGTGCTGCTGTTGGTGCTGTTGGAGGCTGGCTGCGGGCGCTGTGTGCCCTGGAGGGGCCCGATTCCGGGTGTGGGTGTGGGTGTGGGCAGGTGGCCAGGGAGGCTGCGGGCCGAGGGCAGATGGTGGCGTGGCGTGCGTGAGTGTGTGCGTGCTTGGCAGAAGAGTGTGTGTGTGTGTGTGTGTGTGTGTGTGTGTGTGTGTGTGTGTTTGTGGCATTTGGCTGTGCAGGGTAGGGCGGGCTGGGGCGCTGGCTAGTGTGTGTGGGGCCTCGGGGTGGGCACCGTTGCACGCGGCGGTGCGGGGGGGCCCTGGGTTGCATGGGGCGTGGGAGGCGTGTGGGAAGGGAAGCTGGGCAGGCCAAAGCAGGTAGGCAGGGGAGCAGGTGGCAGGGTGCTGGTGGTGTGCCGGGGTTCTGAGCTGGTCGGGGGTGTGGGCTGGGGCTTGGTGGGCGAGCGGGGCGGGCAGGCAGGCAGGAAAAGGAGGGAGCGGGTACGGGCAAAAGCCTACAGCACCCGGTATTCCCAGGCGCTCTCCCATCCAAGTACTAACCAGGCCCGACCCTGCTTAGCTTCCGAGATCGGGCACGTTCAGGGTGGTATGGCCGTAGACGACACACACCACATCACAGCCGCTCTTCAGCCTGCTGCCGCCCCTGCCCGCCCCTGCCCGCCCCTGCCCAGCCCTGCCCTGCTTTGCTCGACCACCCTGCCCTGCCCGACCGCCCGCCCAAGCCCACCCAAGCCCGCACACCAGCTGCACCGCCCGCCCAAGCCCACCCTCCACCCCTGCTGCACCCGCTGCCGCCCCTGCCCGCACCGCCAGGCCAACACCGGCCCACCTCCTGCTTCAGCGAACCCCAGGACACTCCAGCTCTCATCGCAGGCCGCCTCCCCCTGCCCGCAGCCAGGGCGCCTCACCCCGCACCCCCGCATTCTCCTGGTCCCTAGGCCTCCTGCAGCTCGGGAGGCGCTGCTGCCTCCTCTGCCGCCGCCAGAGGGCTGGAGGGCTGGCCTTCGCGGCTGGGCTTCGAGGGGGCGCCTCACACTGCTGCGCCCTGCCCTCCTACGGCTGGGCACGACGCTGGGAGCCCCGGCAGCTGGCACACGCACGCACGCACGCACGCACCCACGGGGTCCCGGACACCCAGCCCCGGCGGGCGAGCAGGCAGGCAGGCAGGCCCCATGGAGAACGGGCGCCCCGGGGACGCTCCCCGCTCCCCATCCCACCCCCTCTCCCACCCCCATCCCTTCCCCCACAGCCACCCTCACTCCCGCCGAGCAAGCAAGTGACGCAGCAAGCAATCAGCCACGCTGGGCACCACCACGGGTCGGGACCTGGGACCGGGCACCGGGAGCCGAGGGTCGCGAGGGAGCCGGGGTGGCCGGGCCGTGCCGCACGGCACACTCCAGCGCACGGGGTCACCCTCACCCACCGACTGATGCACACACGCACGCACAGGCCAGCACGCAGGCAGCAGGCACGCACTCAGTCCTACACCACCCACAGGCTTCGGTCCACAGGGCAGGTTTGCCCACGCCACAGTGGGGCGCCTGGGCATCCCCTACACCCAGGGGCGGGACTGCGGCTGGTGTCTGCGGTGGGGGTGTGTCTGCGGGGGGGGGGAGGGTGCCCAGCGGAGGGTTGCCGGCCGGGTGGGTGGGTGGGTTGGTGGGTGAGGGGGTCCCTCGGGTGGGCTGTGGCAGGTGGCGTGCAGGCAAGTTTCTCCCCAGGCCTGGCACAGGACCACTGAGTGTGCGTGCAGGCGGGCCCTGCGCAGTGGCGAGCCTGGGCTGGCGAGGTGGTGCTGCTGTTGGTGCTGTTGGAGGCTGGCTGCGGGCGCTGTGTGCCCTGGAGGGGCCCGATTCCGGGTGTGGGTGTGGGTGTGGGTGTGGGCAGGTGGCCAGGGAGGCTGCGGGCCGAGGGCAGATGGTGGCGTGGCGTGCGTGAGTGTGTGCGTGCTTGGCAGAAGAGGTTGGCTCTGTGTGTGTGTGTGTGTGTGTGTGTGTGTGTGTGTGGCATTTGGCTGTGCAGGGTAGGGCGGGCTGGGGCGCTGGCTAGTGTGTGTGGGGCCTCGGGGTGGGCACCGTTGCACGCGGCGGTGGCGGGGGGCCCTGGGTTGCATGGGGCGTGGGAGGCGTGTGGGAAGGGAAGCTGGGCAGGCCAAAGCAGGTAGGCAGGGGAGCAGGTGGCAGGGTGCTGGTGGTGTGCCGGGGTTCTGAGCTGGTCGGGGGTGTGGGCTGGGGCTTGGTGGGCGAGCGGGGCGGGCAGGCAGGCAGGAAAAGGAGGGAGCGGGTACGGGCAAAAGCCTACAGCACCCGGTATTCCCAGGCGCTCTCCCATCCAAGTACTAACCAGGCCCGACCCTGCTTAGCTTCCGAGATCGGGCACGTTCAGGGTGGTATGGCCGTAGACGACACACACCACATCACAGCCGCTCTTCAGCCTGCTGCCGCCCCTGCCCGCCCCTGCCCAGCCCTGCCCTGCTTTGCTCGACCACCCTGCCCTGCCCGACCGCCCGCCCAAGCCCACCCAAGCCCGCACACCAGCTGCACCGCCCGCCCAAGCCCACCCTCCACCCCTGCTGCACCCGCTGCCGCCCCTGCCCGCACCGCCAGGCCAACACCGGCCCACCTCCTGCTTCAGCGACCCCCCAGGACACTCCAGCTCTCATCGCAGGCCGCCTCCCCCTGCCCCCAGCCAGGGCGCCTCACCCCGCACCCCCGCATTCTCCTGGTCCCTAGGCCTCCTGCAGCTCGGGAGGCGCTGCTGCCTCCTCTGCCGCCGCCAGAGGGCTGGAGGGCTGGCCTTCGCGGCTGGGCTTCGAGGGGGCGCCTCACACTGCTGCGCCCTGCCCTCCTACGGCTGGGCACGACGCTGGGAGCCCCGGCAGCTGGCACACGCACGCACGCACGCACGCACCCACGGGGTCCCGGACACCCAGCCCCGGCGGGCGAGCAGGCAGGCAGGCCGGCCCCATGGAGAACGGGCGCCCCGGGGACGCTCCCCGCTCCCCATCCCACCCCCTCTCCCACCCCCATCCCTTCCCCCACAGCCACCCTCACTCCCGCCGAGCAAGCAAGTGACGCAGCAAGCAATCAGCGACGCTTGGCACCACCACGGGTCGGGACCTGGGACCGGGCACCGGGAGCCGAGGGTCGCGAGGGAGCCGGGGTGGCCGGGCCGCGCCGCACGGCACACTCCAGCGCACGGGGTCACCCTCACCCACCGACTGATGCACACACGTACGCACAGGCCAGCACGCAGGCAGCAGGCACGCACTCAGTCCTACACCACCCACAGGCTTCGGGGCACAAGAGGCATTTCGGTCCACAGGGCAGGTTTGCCCACGCCACAGTGGGGCGCCTGGGCATCCCCTACACCCAGGGGCGGGACTGCGGCTGGTGTCTGCGGTGGGGGTGTGTCTGCGGGGGCCGGGGGAGGGTGCCCAGCGGAGGGTTGCCGGCCGGGTGGGTGGGTGGGTTGGTGGGTGAGGGGGTCCCTCGGGTGGGCTGTGGCAGGTGGCGTGCAGGCAAGTTTCTCCCCAGGCCTGGCACAGGACCACTGAGTGTGCGTGCAGGCGGGCCCTGCGCAGTGGCGAGCCTGGGCTGGCGAGGTGGTGCTGCTGTTGGTGCTGTTGGAGGCTGGCTGCGGGCGCTGTGTGCCCTGGAGGGGCCCGATTCCGGGTGTGGGTGTGGGTGTGGGTGTGGGCAGGTGGCCAGGGAGGCTGCGGGCCGAGGGCAGATGGTGGCGTGGCGTGCGTGAGTGTGTGCGTGCTTGGCAGAAGAGGTTGGCTGTGTGTGTGTGTGTGTGTGTGTGTGTGTGTGTGTGTGTGTTTGTGGCATTTGGCTGTGCAGGGTAGGGCGGGCTGGGGCGCTGGCTAGTGTGTGTGGGGCCTCGGGGTGGGCACCGTTGCACGCGGCGGTGGCGGGGGGGCCCTGGGTTGCATGGGGCGTGGGAGGCGTGTGGGAAGGGAAGCTGGGCAGGCCAAAGCAGGTAGGCAGGGGAGCAGGTGGCAGGGTGCTGGTGGTGTGCCGGGGTTCTGAGCTGGTCGGGGGTGTGGGCTGGGGCTTGGTGGGCGAGCGGGGCGGGCAGGCAGGCAGGAAAAGGAGGGAGCGGGCACGGGCAAAAGCCTACAGCACCCGGTATTCCCAGGCGCTCTCCCATCCAAGTACTAACCAGGCCCGACCCTGCTTAGCTTCCGAGATCGGGCACGTTCAGGGTGGTATGGCCGTAGACGACACACACCACATCACAGCCGCTCTTCAGCCTGCTGCCGCCCCTGCCCGCCCCTGCCCAGCCCTGCCCTGCTTTGCTCGACCACCCTGCCCTGCCCGACCGCCCGCCCAAGCCCACCCAAGCCCGCACACCAGCTGCACCGCCCGCCCAAGCCCACCCTCCAGCCCTGCTGCACCCGCTGCCGCCCCTGCCCGCACCGCCAGGCCAACACCGGCCCACCTCCTGCTTCAGCGACCCCCCAGGACACTCCAGCTCTCATCGCAGGCCGCCTCCCCCTGCCCCCAGCCAGGGCGCCGCACCCCGCACCCCCGCATTCTCCTGGTCCCTAGGCCTCCTGCAGCTCGGGAGGCGCTGCTGCCTCCTCTGCCGCCGCCAGAGGGCTGGAGGGCTGGCCTTCGCGGCTGGGCTTCGAGGGGGCGCCTCACACTGCTGCGCCCTGCCCTCCTACGGCTGGGCACGACGCTGGGAGCCCCGGCAGCTGGCACACGCACGCACGCACGCACGCACCCACGGGGTCCCGGACACCCAGCCCCGGCGGGCGAGCAGGCAGGCAGGCCGGCCCCATGGAGAACGGGCGCCCCGGGGACGCTCCCCGCTCCCCATCCCACCCCCTCTCCCACCCCCATCCCTTCCCCCACAGCCACCCTCACTCCCGCCGAGCAAGCAAGTGACGCAGCAAGCAATCAGCCATGCTGGGCACCACCACGGGTCGGGACCTGGGACCGGGCACCGGGAGCCGAGGGTCGCGAGGGAGCCGGGGTGGCCGGGCCGCGCCGCACGGCACACTCCAGCGCACGGGGTCACCCTCACCCACCGACTGATGCACACACGTACGCACAGGCCAGCACGCAGGCAGCAGGCACGCACTCAGTCCTACACCACCCACAGGCTTCGGGGCACAAGAGGCATTTCGGTCCACAGGGCAGGTTTGCCCACGCCACAGTGGGGCGCCTGGGCATCCCCTACACCCAGGGGCGGGACTGCGGCTGGTGTCTGCGGTGGGGGTGTGTCTGCGGGGGCCGGGGGAGGGTGCCCAGCGGAGGGTTGCCGGCCGGGTGGGTGGGTGGGTTGGTGGGTGAGGGGGTCCCTCGGGTGGGCTCTGGCAGGTGGCGTGCAGGCAAGTTTCTCCCCAGGCCTGGCACAGGACCACTGAGTGTGCGTGCAGGCGGGCCCTGCGCAGTGGCGAGCCTGGGCTGGCGAGGTGGTGCTGCTGTTGGTGCTGTTGGAGGCTGGCTGCGGGCGCTGTGTGCCCTGGAGGGGCTGTGTGCCGTGGGGGGGTGTGGGCAGGTGGCCAGGGAGGCTGCGGGCCGAGGGCAGATGGTGGCGTGGCGTGCGTGAGTGTGTGCGTGCTTGGCAGAAGAGGTTGGCTGTGTGTGTGTGTGTGTGTGTGTGTGTGTGTGTGTGTGTGGCATTTGGCTGTGCAGGGTAGGGCGGGCTGGGGCGCTGGCTAGTGTGTGTGGGGCCTCGGGGTGGGCACCGTTGCACGCGGCGGTGGCGGGGGCCCTGGGTTGCATGGGGCGTGGGAGGCGTGTGGGAAGGGAAGCTGGGCAGGCCAAAGCAGGTAGGCAGGGGAGCAGGTGGCAGGGTGCTGGTGGTGTGCCGGGGTTCTGAGCTGGTCGGGGGTGTGGGCTGGGGCTTGGTGGGCGAGCGGGGCGGGCAGGCAGGCAGGAAAAGGAGGGAGCGGGCACGGGCAAAAGCCTACAGCACCCGGTATTCCCAGGCGCTCTCCCATCCAAGTACTAACCAGGCCCGACCCTGCTTAGCTTCCGAGATCGGGCACGTTCAGGGTGGTATGGCCGTAGACGACACACACCACATCACAGCCGCTCTTCAGCCTGCTGCCGCCCCTGCCCGCCCCTGCCCAGCCCTGCCCTGCTTTGCTCGACCACCCTGCCCTGCCCGACCGCCCGCCCAAGCCCACCCAAGCCCGCACACCAGCTGCACCGCCCGCCCAAGCCCACCCTCCAGCCCTGCTGCACCCGCTGCCGCCCCTGCCCGCACCGCCAGGCCAACACCGGCCCACCTCCTGCTTCAGCGACCCCCCAGGACACTCCAGCTCTCATCGCAGGCCGCCTCCCCCTGCCCCCAGCCAGGGCGCCGCACCCCGCACCCCCGCATTCTCCTGGTCCCTAGGCCTCCTGCAGCTCGGGAGGCGCTGCTGCCTCCTCTGCCGCCGCCAGAGGGCTGGAGGGCTGGCCTTCGCGGCTGGGCTTCGAGGGGGCGCCTCACACTGCTGCGCCCTGCCCTCCTACGGCTGGGCACGACGCTGGGAGCCCCGGCAGCTGGCACACGCACGCACGCACGCACGCACCCACGGGGTCCCGGACACCCAGCCCCGGCGGGCGAGCAGGCAGGCAGGCCGGCCCCATGGAGAACGGGCGCCCCGGGGACGCTCCCCGCTCCCCATCCCACCCCCTCTCCCACCCCCATCCCTTCCCCCACAGCCACCCTCACTCCCGCCGAGCAAGCAAGTGACGCAGCAAGCAATCAGCCATGCTGGGCACCACCACGGGTCGGGACCTGGGACCGGGCACCGGGAGCCGAGGGTCGCGAGGGAGCCGGGGTGGCCGGGCCGCGCCGCACGGCACACTCCAGCGCACGGGGTCACCCTCACCCACCGACTGATGCACACACGTACGCACAGGCCAGCACGCAGGCAGCAGGCACGCACTCAGTCCTACACCACCCACAGGCTTCGGACCACAGGGCAGGTTTGCCCACGCCACAGTGGGGCGCCTGGGCATCCCCTACACCCAGGGGCGGGACTGCGGCTGGTGTCTGCGGTGGGGGTGTGTCTGCGGGGGCCGGGGGAGGGTGCCCAGCGGAGGGTTGCCGGCCGGGTGGGTGGGTGGGTTGGTGGGTGAGGGGGTCCCTCGGGTGGGCTCTGGCAGGTGGCGTGCAGGCAAGTTTCTCCCCAGGCCTGGCACAGGACCACTGAGTGTGCGTGCAGGCGGGCCCTGCGCAGTGGCGAGCCTGGGCTGGCGAGGTGGTGCTGCTGTTGGTGCTGTTGGAGGCTGGCTGCGGGCGCTGTGTGCCCTGGAGGGGCCCGATTCCGGGTGTGGGTGTGGGTGTGGGTGTGGGCAGGTGGCCAGGGAGGCTGCGGGCCGAGGGCAGATGGTGGCGTGGCGTGCGTGAGTGTGTGCGTGCTTGGCAGAAGAGGTTGGCTCTGTGTGTGTGTGTGTGTGTGTGTGTGTGTGTGTGTGTGTGGCATTTGGCTGTGCAGGGTAGGGCGGGCTGGGGCGCTGGCTAGTGTGTGTGGGGCCTCGGGGTGGGCACCGTTGCACGCGGCGGTGGCGGGGGGCCCTGGGTTGCATGGGGCGTGGGAGGCGTGTGGGAAGGGAAGCTGGGCAGGCCAAAGCAGGTAGGCAGGGGAGCAGGTGGCAGGGTGCTGGTGGTGTGCCGGGGTTCTGAGCTGGTCGGGGGTGTGGGCTGGGGCTTGGTGGGCGAGCGGGGCGGGCAGGCAGGCAGGAAAAGGAGGGAGCAGGCACGGGCAAAAGATTACAGCACCCGGTATTCCCAGGCGCTCTCCCATCCAAGTACTAACCAGGCCCGACCCTGCTTAGCTTCCGAGATCGGGCACGTTCAGGGTGGTATGGCCGTAGACGACACACACCACATCACAGCCGCTCTTCAGCCTGCTGCCGCCCCTGCCCGCCCCTGCCCAGCCCTGCCCTGCTTTGCTCGACCACCCTGCCCTGCCCGACCGCCCGCCCAAGCCCACCCAAGCCCGCACACCAGCTGCACCGCCCGCCCAAGCCCACCCTCCAGCCCTGCTGCACCCGCTGCCGCCCCTGCCCGCACCGCCAGGCCAACACCGGCCCACCTCCTGCTTCAGCGAACCCCAGGACACTCCAGCTCTCATCGCAGGCCGCCTCCCCCTGCCCGCAGCCAGGGCGCCTCACCCCGCACCCCCGCATTCTCCTGGTCCCTAGGCCTCCTGCAGCTCGGGAGGCGCTGCTGCCTCCTCTGCCGCCGCCAGAGGGCTGGAGGGCTGGCCTTCGCGGCTGGGCTTCGAGGGGGCGCCTCACACTGCTGCGCCCTGCCCTCCTACGGCTGGGCACGACGCTGGGAGCCCCGGCAGCTGGCACACGCACGCACGCACCCACGGGGTCCCGGACACCCAGCCCCGGCGGGCGAGCAGGCAGGCAGGCCGGCCCCATGGAGAACGGGCGCCCGGGGACGCTCCCCGCTCCCCATCCCACCCCCTCTCCCACCCCCATCCCTTCCCCCACAGCCACCCTCACTCCCGCCGAGCAAGCAAGTGACGCAGCAAGCAATCAGCCATGCTGGGCACCACCACGGGTCGGGACCTGGGACCGGGCACCGGGAGCCGAGGGTCGCGAGGGAGCCGGGGTGGCCGGGCCGCGCCGCACGGCACACTCCAGCGCACGGGGTCACCCTCACCCACCGACTGATGCACACACGCACGCACAGGCCAGCACGCAGGCAGCAGGCACGCACTCAGTCCTACACCACCAGACAGGCTTCGGTCCACAGGGCAGGTTTGCCCACGCCACAGTGGGGCGCCTGGGCATCCCCTACACCCAGGGGCGGGACTGCGGCTGGTGTCTGCGGTGGGGGTGTGTCTGCGGGGGCCGGGGGAGGGTGCCCAGCGGAGGGTTGCCGGCCGGGTGGGTGGGTGGGTTGGTGGGTGAGGGGGTCCCTCGGGTGGGCTCTGGCAGGTGGCGTGCAGGCAAGTTTCTCCCCAGGCCTGGCACAGGACCACTGAGTGTGCGTGCAGGCGGGCCCTGCGCAGTGGCGAGCCTGGGCTGGCGAGGTGGTGCTGCTGTTGGTGCTGTTGGAGGCTGGCTGCGGGCGCTGTGTGCCCTGGAGGGGCCCGATTCCGGGTGTGGGTGTGGGTGTGGGTGTGGGCAGGTGGCCAGGGAGGCTGCGGGCCGAGGGCAGATGGTGGCGTGGCGTGCGTGAGTGTGTGCGTGCTTGGCAGAAGAGGTTGGCTGTGTGTGTGTGTGTGTGTGTGTGTGTGTGTGTGTGGCATTTGGCTGTGCAGGGTAGGGCGGGCTGGGGCGCTGGCTAGTGTGTGTGGGGCCTCGGGGTGGGCACCGTTGCACGCGGCGGTGGCGGGGGGCCCTGGGTTGCATGGGGCGTGGGAGGCGTGTGGGAAGGGAAGCTGGGCAGGCCAAAGCAGGTTGGCAGGGGAGCAGGTGGCAGGGTGCTGGTGGTGTGCCGGGGTTCTGAGCTGGTCGGGGTGTGGGCTGGGGCTTGGTGGGCGAGCGGGGCGGGCAGGCAGGCAGGAAAAGGAGGGAGCAGGTACGGGCAAAAGCCTACAGCACCCGGTATTCCCAGGCGCTCTCCCATCCAAGTACTAACCAGGCCCGACCCTGCTTAGCTTCCGAGATCGGGCACGTTCAGGGTGGTATGGCCGTAGACGACACACACCACATCACAGCCGCTCTTCAGCCTGCTGCCGCCCCTGCCCGCCCCTGCCCAGCCCTGCCCTGCTTTGCTCGACCACCCTGCCCTGCCCGACCGCCCGCCCAAGCCCACCCAAGCCCGCACACCAGCTGCACCGCCCGCCCAAGCCCACCCTCCAGCCCTGCTGCACCCGCTGCCGCCCCTGCCCGCACCGCCAGGCCAACACCGGCCCACCTCCTGCTTCAGCGACCCCCCAGGACACTCCAGCTCTCATCGCAGGCCGCCTCCCCCTGCCCCCAGCCAGGGCGCCGCACCCCGCACCCCCGCATTCTCCTGGTCCCTAGGCCTCCTGCAGCTCGGGAGGCGCTGCTGCCTCCTCTGCCGCCGCCAGAGGGCTGGAGGGCTGGCCTTCGCGGCTGGGCTTCGAGGGGGCGCCTCACACTGCTGCGCCCTGCCCTCCTACGGCTGGGCACGACGCTGGGAGCCCCGGCAGCTGGCACACGCACGCACGCACGCACGCACCCACGGGGTCCCGGACACCCAGCCCCGGCGGGCGAGCAGGCAGGCAGGCCGGCCCCATGGAGAACGGGCGCCCCGGGGACGCTCCCCGCTCCCCATCCCACCCCCTCTCCCACCCCCATCCCTTCCCCCACAGCCACCCTCACTCCCGCCGAGCAAGCAAGTGACGCAGCAAGCAATCAGCCATGCTGGGCACCACCACGGGTCGGGACCTGGGACCGGGCACCGGGAGCCGAGGGTCGCGAGGGAGCCGGGGTGGCCGGGCCGCGCCGCACGGCACACTCCAGCGCACGGGGTCACCCTCACCCACCGACTGATGCACACACGTACGCACAGGCCAGCACGCAGGCAGCAGGCACGCACTCAGTCCTACACCACCCACAGGCTTCGGGGCACAAGAGGCATTTCGGTCCACAGGGCAGGTTTGCCCACGCCACAGTGGGGCGCCTGGGCATCCCCTACACCCAGGGGCGGGACTGCGGCTGGTGTCTGCGGTGGGGGTGTGTCTGCGGGGGCCGGGGGAGGGTGCCCAGCGGAGGGTTGCCGGCCGGGTGGGTGGGTGGGTTGGTGGGTGAGGGGGTCCCTCGGGTGGGCTGTGGCAGGTGGCGTGCAGGCAAGTTTCTCCCCAGGCCTGGCACAGGACCACTGAGTGTGCGTGCAGGCGGGCCCTGCGCAGTGGCGAGCCTGGGCTGGCGAGGTGGTGCTGCTGTTGGTGCTGTTGGAGGCTGGCTGCGGGCGCTGTGTGCCCTGGAGGGGCCCGATTCCGGGTGTGGGTGTGGGTGTGGGTGTGGGCAGGTGGCCAGGGAGGCTGCGGGCCGAGGGCAGATGGTGGCGTGGCGTGCGTGAGTGTGTGCGTGCTTGGCAGAAGAGGTTGGCTCTGTGTGTGTGTGTGTGTGTGTGTGTGTGTGTGTGTGTTTGTGGCATTTGGCTGTGCAGGGTAGGGCGGGCTGGGGCGCTGGCTAGTGTGTGTGGGGCCTCGGGGTGGGCACCGTTGCACGCGGCGGTGGCGGGGGGCCCTGGGTTGCATGGGGCGTGGGAGGCGTGTGGGAAGGGAAGCTGGGCAGGCCAAAGCAGGTAGGCAGGGGAGCAGGTGGCAGGGTGCTGGTGGTGTGCCGGGGTTCTGAGCTGGTCGGGGGTGTGGGCTGGGGCTTGGTGGGCGAGCGGGGCGGGCAGGCAGGCAGGAAAAGGAGGGAGCGGGTACGGGCAAAAGCCTACAGCACCCGGTATTCCCAGGCGCTCTCCCATCCAAGTACTAACCAGGCCCGACCCTGCTTAGCTTCCGAGATCGGGCACGTTCAGGGTGGTATGGCCGTAGACGACACACACCACATCACAGCCGCTCTTCAGCCTGCTGCCGCCCCTGCCCGCCCCTGCCCAGCCCTGCCCTGCTTTGCTCGACCACCCTGCCCTGCCCGACCGCCCGCCCCAGCCCGCCCTCCACCCCTGCTGCACCCGCTGCCGCCCCTGCCCGCACCGCCAGGCCAACACCGGCCCACCTCCTGCTTCAGCGAACCCCAGGACACTCCAGCTCTCATCGCAGGCCGCCTCCCCCTGCCCCCAGCCAGGGCGCCGCACCCCGCACCCCCGCATTCTCCTGGTCCCTAGGCCTCCTGCAGCTCGGGAGGCGCTGCTGCCTCCTCTGCCACCGCCAGAGGGCTGGAGGGCTGGCCTTCGCGGCTGGGCTTCGAGGGGGCGCCTCACACTGCTGCGCCCTGCCCTCCTACGGCTGGGCACGACGCTGGGAGCCCCGGCAGCTGGCACACGCACGCACGCACCCACGGGGTCCCGGACACCCAGCCCCGGCGGGCGAGCAGGCAGGCAGGCCGGCCCCATGGAGAACGGGCGCCCCGGGGACGCTCCCCGCTCCCCATCCCACCCCCTCTCCCACCCCCATCCCTTCCCCCACAGCCACCCTCACTCCCGCCGAGCAAGCAAGTGACGCAGCTAGCAATCAGCCATGCTGGGCACCACCACGGGTCGGGACCTGGGACCGGGCACCGGGAGCCGAGGGTCGCGAGGGAGCCGGGGTGGCCGGGCCGTGCCGCATGGCACACTCCAGCGCACGGGGTCACCCTCACCCACCGACTGATGCACACACGCACGCACAGGCCAGCACGCAGGCAGCAGGCACGCACTCAGTCCTACACCACCCACAGGCTTCGGTCCACAGGGCAGGTTTGCCCACGCCACAGTGGGGCGCCTGGGCATCCCCTACACCCAGGGGCGGGACTGCGGCTGGTGTCTGCGGTGGGGGTGTGTCTGCGGGGGCCGGGGGAGGGTGCCCAGCGGAGGGTTGCCGGCCGGGTGGGTGGGTGGGTTGGTGGGTGAGGGGGTCCCTCGGGTGGGCTGTGGCAGGTGGCGTGCAGGCAAGTTTCTCCCCAGGCCTGGCACAGGACCACTGAGTGTGCGTGCAGGCGGGCCCTGCGCAGTGGCGAGCCTGGGCTGGCGAGGTGGTGCTGCTGTTGGTGCTGTTGGAGGCTGGCTGCGGGCGCTGTGTGCCCTGGAGGGGCCCGATTCCGGGTGTGGGTGTGGGTGTGGGTGTGGGCAGGTGGCCAGGGAGGCTGCGGGCCGAGGGCAGATGGTGGCGTGGCGTGCGTGAGTGTGTGCGTGCTTGGCAGAAGAGGTTGGCTCTGTGTGTGTGTGTGTGTGTGTGTGTGTGTGGCATTTGGCTGTGCAGGGTAGGGCGGGCTGGGGCGCTGGCTAGTGTGTGTGGGGCCTCGGGGTGGGCACCGTTGCACGCGGCAGTGGCGGGGGGCCCTGGGATGCATGGGGCGTGGGAGGCGTGTGGGAAGGGAAGCTGGGCAGGCCAAAGCAGGTAGGCAGGGGAGCAGGTGGCAGGGTGCTGGTGGTGTGCCGGGGTTCTGAGCTGGTCGGGGGTGTGGGCTGGGGCTTGGTGGGCGAGCGGGGCGGGCAGGCAGGCAGGAAAAGGAGGGAGCGGAAACGGGCAAAAGCCTACAGCACCCGGTATTCCCAGGCGCTCTCCCATCCAAGTACTAACCAGGCCCGACCCTGCTTAGCTTCCGAGATCGGGCACGTTCAGGGTGGTATGGCCGTAGACGACACACACCACATCACAGCCGCTCTTCAGCCTGCTGCCGCCCCTGCCCGCCCCTGCCCAGCCCTGCCCTGCTTTGCTCGACCACCCTGCCCTGCCCGACCGCCCGCCCAAGCCCACCCAAGCCCGCACACCAGCTGCACCGCCCGCCCAAGCCCACCCTCCAGCCCTGCTGCACCCGCTGCCGCCCCTGCCCGCACCGCCAGGCCAACACCGGCCCACCTCCTGCTTCAGCGACCCCAGGACACTCCAGCTCTCATCGCAGGCCGCCTCCCCCTGCCCGCAGCCAGGGCGCCTCACCCCGCACCCCCGCATTCTCCTGGTCCCTAGGCCTCCTGCAGCTCGGGAGGCGCTGCTGCCTCCTCTGCCGCCGCCAGAGGGCTGGAGGGCTGGCCTTCGCGGCTGGGCTTCGAGGGGGCGCCTCACACTGCTGCGCCCTGCCCTCCTACGGCTGGGCACGACGCTGGGAGCCCCGGCAGCTGGCACACGCACGCACGCACGCACGCACGCACGCACACACGGGGTCCCGGACACCCAACCCCAGCGGGCGAGCAGGCAGGCAGGCCGGCCCCATGGAGAATGGGCGCCCCGGGGACGCTCCCCGCTCCCCATCCCACCCCCTCTCCCACCCCCATCCCTTCCCCCACAGCCACCCTCACTCCCGCCGAGCAAGCAAGTGACGCAGCAAGCAATCAGCCATGCTGGGCACCACCACGGGTCGGGACCTGGGACCGGGCACCGGGAGCCGAGGGTCGCGAGGGAGCCGGGGTGGCCGGGCCGCGCCGCACGGCACACTCCAGCGCACGGGGTCACCCTCACCCACCGACTGATGCACACACGCACGCACAGGCCAGCACGCAGGCAGCAGGCACGCACTCAGTCCTACACACACAGGCCACAAGAGGCTTCGGTCCACAGGGCAGGTTTGCCCACGCCACAGTGGGGCGCCTGGGCATCCCCTACACCCAGGGGCGGGACTGCGGCTGGTGTCTGCGGTGGGGGTGTGTCTGCGGGGGCCGGGGGAGGGTGCCCAGCGGAGGGTTGCCGGCCGGGTGGGTGGGTGGGTTGGTGGGTGAGGGGGTCCCTCGGGTGGGCTGTGGCAGGTGGCGTGCAGGCAAGTTTCTCCCCAGGCCTGGCACAGGACCACTGAGTGTGCGTGCAGGCGGGCCCTGCGCAGTGGCGAGCCTGGGCTGGCGAGGTGGTGCTGCTGTTGGTGCTGTTGGAGGCTGGCTGCGGGCGCTGTGTGCCCTGGAGGGGCCCGATTCCGGGTGTGGGTGTGGGTGTGGGCAGGTGGCCAGGGAGGCTGCGGGCCGAGGGCAGATGGTGGCGTGGCGTGCGTGAGTGTGTGCGTGCTTGGCAGAAGAGGTTGGTGTGTGTGTGTGTGTGTGTGTGTGTGTGTTTGTGGCATTTGGCTGTGCAGGGTAGGGCGGGCTGGGGCGCTGGCTAGTGTGTGTGGGGCCTCGGGGTGGGCACCGTTGCACGCGGCAGTGGCGGGGGGACCCTGGGTTGCATGGGGCATGGGAGGCGTGTGGGAAGGGAAGCTGGGCAGGCCAAAGCAGGTAGGCAGGGGAGCAGGTGGCAGGGTGCTGGTGGTGTGCCGGGGTTCTGAGCTGGTCGGGGGTGTGGGCTGGGGCTTGGTGGGCGAGCGGGGCGGGCAGGCAGGCAGGAAAAGGAGGGAGCGGAAACGGGCTGGGGGCAAAAGCCTACAGCACCCGGTATTCCCAGGCGCTCTCCCATCCAAGTACTAACCAGGCCCGACCCTGCTTAGCTTCCGAGATCGGGCGCGTTCAGGGTGGTATGGCCGTAGACGACACACGCCGCCTCACAGCCGCTCTTCAGCCTGCTGCCGCCCCTGCCCGCCCCTGCCCTGCCCTGCCCTGCTTTGCTCGACCACCCTGCACTGCCTGACCGCCCGCCCAAGCCCACCCAAGTCCGCACACCAGCTGCACCGCCCGCCCAAGCCCACCCTCCACCCCTGCTGCACCCGCTGCCGCCCCTGCCCGCACCGCCAGGCCAACACCGGCCTACCTCCTGCTTCAGCGACCCCCCAGGACACTCCAGCTCTCATCGCAGGCCGCCTCCCCCTGCCCCCAGCCAGGGCGCCTCACCCCGCATCCCCGCATTCTCCTGGTCCCTAGGCCTCCTGCAGCTCGGGAGGCGCTGCTGCCTCCTCTGCCGCCGCCAGAGGGCTGGAGGGCTGGCCTTCGCGGCTGGGCTTCGAGGGAGCGCCTCACACTGCTGCGCCCTGCCCTCCTACGGCTGGGCACGACGCTGGGAGCCCCGGCAGCTGGCACACGCACGCACGCACACACGCACCCACGGGGTCCCGGACACCCAGCCCCGGCGGGCGAGCAGGCAGGCAGGCCGGCCCCATGGAGAACGGGCGCCCCGGGGACGCTCCCCGCTCCCCATCCCAGCCCCTCTCCCACCCCCATCCCTTCCCCCACAGCCACCCTCACTCCCGCCGAGCAAGCAAGTGACCCAGCAAGCAATCAGCCATGCTGGGCACCACCACGGGTCGGGACCTGGGACCGGGCACCGGGAGCCGAGGGTCGCGAGGGAGCCGGGGTGGCCGGGCCGTGCCGCATGGCACGGCACACTCCAGCGCATGGGGTCACCCTCACCCACCGACTGATGCACACACGTACGCACAGGCCAGCACGCAGGCAGCAGGCACGCACTCAGTCCTACACCACCCACAGGCTTCGGGGCACAAGAGGCATTTCGGTCCACAGGGCAGGTTTGCCCACGCCACAGTGGGGCGCCTGGGCATCCCCTACACACAGGGGCGGGACTGCGGCTGGTGTCTGCGGTGGGGGTGTGTCTGCGGGGGCCGGGGGAGGGTGCCCAGCGGAGGGTTGCCGGCCGGGTGGGTGAGGGGGTCCCTCGGGTGGGCTGTGGCAGGTGGCGTGCAGGCAAGTTTCTCCCCAGGCCTGGCACAGGACCACTGAGTGTGCGTGCAGGCGGGCCCTGCGCAGTGGCGAGCCTGGGCTGGCGAGGTGGTGCTGCTGTTGGTGCTGTTGGAGGCTGGCTGCGGGCGCTGTGTGCCCTGGAGGGGCCCGATTCCGGGTGTGGGTGTGGGTGTGGGCAGGTGGCCAGGGAGGCTGCGGGCCGAGGGCAGATGGTGGCGTGGCGTGCGTGAGTGTGTGCGTGCTTGGCAGAAGAGGTTGGCTGTGTCTGTGTGTGTGTGTGTGTGTTTGTGGCATTTGGCTGTGCAGGGTAGGGCGGGCTGGGGCGCTGGCTAGTGTGTGTGGGGCCTCGGGGTGGGCACCGTTGCACGCGGCAGTGGCGGGGGGCCCTGGGATGCATGGGACCTGGGAGGCAAGTGGGAAGGGAAGCTGGGCAGGCCAAAGCAGGTAGGCAGGGGAGCAGGTGGCAGGGTGCTGGTGGTGTGCCGGGGTTCTGAGCTGGTCGGGGTGTGGGCTGGGGCTTGGTGGGCGAGCGGGGCGGGCAGGCAGGCAGGAAAAGGAGGGAGCGGGCATGGGCTGGGGGCAAAAGCCTACAGCACCCGGTATTCCCAGGCGCTCTCCCATCCAAGTACTAACCAGGCCCGACCCTGCTTAGCTTCCGAGATCGGGCACGTTCAGGGTGGTATGGCCGTAGACGACACACACCACATCACAGCCGCTCTTCAGCCTGCTGCCGCCCCTGCCCGCCCCTGCCCAGCCCTGCCCTGCTTTGCTCGACCCCCCTCCCCTGCCCGACCGCCCGCCCAAGCCCACCCAAGCCCGCACACCAGCTGCACCGCCCGCCCAAGCCCACCCTCCAGCCCTGCTGCACCCGCTGCCGCCCCTGCCCGCACCGCCAGGCCAACACCGGCCCACCTCCTGCTTCAGCGAACCCCCCAGGACACTCCAGCTCTCATCGCAGGCTGCTTCCCCCTGCCCGCAGCCAGGGCGCCTCACACTGCACCCCCGCATTCTCCTGGTCCCTAGGCCTCCTGCAGCTCAGGAGGCACTGCTGCCTCCTCTGCTGCCACCAGAGGGCTGGAGGGCTGGCCTTCGCGGCTGGGCTTCGAGGGGGCGCCTCACACTGCTGCGCCCTGCCCTCCTATGGCTGGGCACGACGCTGGGAGCCCCGGCAGCTGGCACACGCACGCACGCACGCACGCACCCACGGGGTCCCGGACACCCAGCCCCGGCGGGCGAGCAGGCAGGCAGGCCGGCCCCATGGAGAACGGGCGCCCCGGGGACGCTCCCCGCTCCCCATCCCACCCCTCTCCCACCCCCATCCCTTCCCCCACAGCCACCCTCACTCCCGCCGAGCAAGCAAGTGACGCAGCAAGCAATCAGCCATGCTGGGCACCACCACGGGTCGGGACCTGGGACCGGGCACCGGGAGCCGAGGGTCGCGAGGGAGCCGGGGTGGCCGGGCCGCGCCGCACGGCACACTCCAGCGCACGGGGTCACCCTCACCCACCGACTGATGCACACACGTACGCACAGGCCAGCACGCAGGCAGCAGGCACGCACTCAGTCCTACACCACCCACAGGCTTCGGACCACAGGGCAGGTTTGCCCACGCCACAGTGGGGCGCCTGGGCATCCCCTACACCCAGGGCGGGACTGCTGCGTGTGTCTGCGGTGGGGGTGTGTCTTCGGGGGCCGGGGGAGGGTGCCCAGCGGAGGGTTGCCGGCCGGGTGGGTGGGTGGGTTGGTGGGTGAGGGGGTCCCTCGGGTGGGCTCTGGCAGGTGGCGTGCAGGCAAGTTTCTCCCCAGGCCTGGCACAGGACCACTGAGTGTGCGTGCAGGCGGGCCCTGCGCAGTGGCGAGCCTGGGCTGGCGAGGTGGTGCTGCTGTTGGTGCTGTTGGAGGCTGGCTGCGGGCGCTGTGTGCCCTGGAGGGGCCCGATTCCGGAGTGGGTGTGGGTGTGGGTGTGGGCAGGTGGCCAGGGAGGCTGCGGGCCGAGGGCAGATGGTGGCGTGGCGTGCGTGAGTGTGTGCGTGCTTGGCAGAAGAGGTTGGCTCTGTGTGTGTGTGTGTGTGTGTGTGTGTGTGTGTTTGTGGCATTTGGCTGTGCAGGGTAGGGCGGGCTGGGGCGCTGGCTAGTGTGTGTGGGGCCTCGGGGTGGGCACCGTTGCACGCGGCGGTGGCGGGGGGCCCTGGGTTGCATGGGGCGTGGGAGGCGTGTGGGAAGGGAAGCTGGGCAGGCCAAAGCAGGTAGGCAGGGGAGCAGGTGGCAGGGTGCTGGTGGTGTGCCGGGGTTCTGAGCTGGTCGGGGGTGTGGGCTGGGGCTTGGTGGGCGAGCGGGGCTGCCAGGCAGGCAGGAAAAGGGGGGAGCAGGCACGGGCAAAAGCCTACAGCACCCGGTATTCCCAGGCGCTCTCCCATCCAAGTACTAACCAGGCCCGACCCTGCTTAGCTTCCGAGATCGGGCACGTTCAGGGTGGTATGGCCGTAGACGACACACACCACATCACAGCCGCTCTTCAGCCTGCTGCCGCCCCTGCCCGCCCCTGCCCAGCCCTGCCCTGCTTTGCTCGACCACCCTGCCCTGCCCGACCGCCCGCCCAAGCCCACCCAAGCCCGCACACCAGCTGCACCGCCCGCCCAAGCCCACCCTCCAGCCCTGCTGCACCCGCTGCCGCCCCTGCCCGCACCGCCAGGCCAACACCGGCCCACCTCCTGCTTCAGCGACCCCCAGGACACTCCAGCTCTCATCGCAGGCCGCCTCCCCCTGCCCGCAGCCAGGGCGCCTCACCCCCCACCCCCGCATTCTCCTGGTCCCTAGGCCTCCTGCAGCTCGGGAGGCGCTGCTGCCTCCCCTGCCGCCGCCAGAGGGCTGGAGGGCTGCCCTTCGCGGCTGGGCTTCGAGGGGCGCCTCACACTGCTGCGCCCTGCCCTCCTACGGCTGGGCACGACGCTGGGAGCCCCGGCAGCTGGCACACGCACGCACGCACCCACGGGGTCCCGGACACCCAGCCCCGGCGGGCGAGCAGGCAGGCAGGCCGGCCCCATGGAGAACGGGCGCCCCGGGGACGCTCCCGCTCCCCATCCCACCCCCTCTCCCACCCCCATCCTTCCCCCACAGCCACCCTCACTCCCGCCGAGCAAGCAAGTGACGCAGCAAGCAATCAGCGACGCTTGGCACCACCACGGGTCGGGACCTGGGACCGGGCACCGGGAGCCGAGGGTCGCGAGGGAGCCGGGGTGGCCGGGCCGCGCCGCACGGCACACTCCAGCGCACGGGGTCACCCTCACCCACCGACTGATGCACACACGCACGCACAGGCCAGCACGCAGGCAGCAGGCACGCACTCAGTCCTACACCACACACAGGCTTCGGTCCACAGGGCAGGTTTGCCCACGCCACAGTGGGGCGCCTGGGCATCCCCTACACCCAGGGGCGGGACTGCGGCTGGTGTCTGAGGTGGGGGTGTGTCTGCGGGGGCCGGGGCAGGGTGCCCAGCGGAGGGTTGCCGGCCGGGTGGGTGGGTGGGTTGGTGGGTGAGGGGGTCCCTCGGGTGAGCTCTGGCAGGTGGCGTGCAGGCAAGTTTCTCCCCAGGCCTGGCACAGGACCACTGAGTGTGCGTGCAGGCGGGCCCTGCGCAGTGGCGAGCCTGGGCTGGCGAGGTGGTGCTGCTGTTGGTGCTGTTGGAGGCTGGCTGCGGGCGCTGTGTGCCCTGGAGGGGCCCGACTCCGGGTGTGGGTGTGGGTGTGGGTGTGGGCAGGTGCTGTTGGAGGCTGCGGGCCGAGGGCAGATGGTGGCGTGGCGTGCGTGAGTGTGTGCGTGCTTGGCAGAAGAGGTTGGCTGTGTGTGTGTGTGTGTGTGTGTGTGGCAGGTGGCTGTGCAGGGTAGGGCGGGCTGGGGCGCTGGCTAGTGTGTGTGGGGCCTCGGGGTGGACACCGTTGCAGGCGGCGGTGGCGGCGGGCCCCTGGGTTGCATGGGGCGTGGGAGGCGTGTGGGAAGGGAAGCTGGGCAGGCCAAAGCAGGTAGGCAGGGAGCAGGTGGCAGGGTGCTGGTGGTGTGCCGGGGTTCTGAGCTGGTCGGGGGTGTGGGCTGGGGCTTGGTGGGCGAGCGGGGCGGGCAGGCAGGCAGGAAAAGGAGGGAGCGGGACGGGCAAAAGCCTACAGCACCCGGTATTCCCAGGCGGTCTCCCATCCAAGTACTAACCAGGCCCGACCCTGCTTAGCTTCCCAGATCGGGCACGTTCAGGGTGGTATGGCCGTAGACGACACACACCACATCACAGCCGCTCTTCAGCCTGCTGCCGCCCCTGCCCGCCCCTGCCCAGCCCTGCCCTGCTTTGCTCGACCACCCTGCCCTGCCCGACCGCCTGCCCAAGCCCACCCAAGCCCGCACACCAGCTGCACCGCCCGCCCAAGCCCACCCTCCAGCCCTGCTGCACCCGCTGCCGCCCCTGCCCGCACCGCCAGGCCAACACCGGCCCACCTCCTGCTTCAGCGAACCCCAGGACACTCCAGCTCTCATCGCAGGCCGCCTCCCCCTGCCCGCAGCCAGGGCGCCTCACACCGCACCCCCGCATTCTCCTGGTCCCTAGGCCTCCTGCAGCTCGGGAGGCGCTGCTGCCTCCTCTGCTGCCGCCAGAGGGCTGGAGGACTGGCCTTCGCGGCTGGGCTTCGAGGGAGCGCCTCACACTGCTGCGCCCTGCCCTCCTACGGCTGGGCACGACGCTGGGAGCCCCGGCAGCTGGCACACGCACGCACGCACGCACGCACCCACGGGGTCCCGGACACCCAGCCCCGGCGGGCGAGCAGGCAGGCAGGCCGGCCCCATGGAGAACGGGCGCCCCGGGGACGCTCCCCGCTCCCCATCCCACCCCCTCTCCCACCCCCATCCCTTCCCCCACAGCCACCCTCACTCCCGCCGAGCAAGCAAGCCAGGCAGCAAGCAATCAGCCATGCTGGGCACCACCACGGGTCGGGACCTGGGACCGGGCACCGGGAGCCGAGGGTCGCGAGGGAGCCGGGGTGGCCGGGCCGCGCCGCACGGCACACTCCAGCGCACGGGGTCACCCTCACCCACCGACTGATGCACACACGCACGCACAGGCCAGCACGCAGGCAGCAGGCACGCACTCAGTCCTACACCACCCACAGGCTTCGAGGCACAAGAGGGATTTCGGTCCACAGGGCAGGTTTGCCCACGCCACAGTGGGCGCCTGGGCATCCCCTACACCCAGGGCGGGACTGCTGCGTGTGTCTGCGGTGGGGGTGTGTCTTCGGGGGCCGGGGGAGGGTGCCCACCGGAGGGTTGCCGGCCGGGTGGGTGGGTGGGTTGGTGGGTGAGGGGGTCCCTCGGGTGGGCTCTGGCAGGTGGCGTGCAGGCAAGTTTCTCCCCAGGCCTGGCACAGGACCACTGAGTGTGCGTGCAGGCGGGCCCTGCGCAGTGGCGAGCCTGGGCTGGCGAGGTGGTGCTGCTGTTGGTGCTGTTGGGGGCTGGCTGCGGGCGCTGTGTGCCCTGGAGGGGCCCGATTCCGGGTGTGGGTGTGGGTGTGGGTGTGGGCAGGTGGCCAGGGAGGCTGCGGGCCGAGGGCAGATGGTGGCGTGGCGTGCGTGAGTGTGTGCGTGCTTGGCAGAAGAGGTTGGCTCTGTGTGTGTGTGTGTGTATTTGTGGCATTTGGCTGTGCAGGGTAGGGCGGGCTGGGGCGCTGGCTAGTGTGTGTGGGGCCTCGGGGTGGGCAGCGTTGCACGCGGCGGTGGCGGGGGGGCCCTGGGTTGCATGGGGCGTGGGAGGCGTGTGGGAAGGGAAGCTGGGCAGGCCAGAGCAGGTAGGCAGGGGAGCAGGTGGCAGGGTGCTGGTGGTGTGCCGGGGTTCTGAGCTGGTCGGGGTGTGGGCTGGGGCTTGGTGGGCGAGCGGGGCGGGCAGGCAGGCAGGAAAAGGAGGGAGCGGGCACGGGCAAAAGCCTACAGCACCCGGTATTCCCAGGCGCTCTCCCATCCAAGTACTAACCAGGCCCGACCCTGCTTAGCTTCCGAGATCGGGCACGTTCAGGGTGGTATGGCCGTAGACGGCACACACCACATCACAGCCGCTCTTCAGCCTGCTGCCGCCCCTGCCCGCCCCTGCCCAGCCCTGCCCTGCTTTGCTCGACCACCCTGCCCTGCCCGACCGCCTGCCCAAGCCCACCCAATCCCGCACACCAGCTGCACCGCCCGCCCAAGCCCACCCTCCACCCCTGCTGCACCCGCTGCAGCCCCTGCCCGCACCGCCAGGCCAACACCGGCCCACTTCCTGCTTCAGCGACCCCCAGGACACTCCAGCTCTCATCGCAGGCCGCCTCCCCTGCCCGCAGCCAGGGCGCCTCACCCCGCACCCCCGCATTCTCCTGGTCCCTAGGCCTCCTGCAGCTCGGGAGGCGCTGCTGCCTCCTCTCCGCCGCCAGAGGGCTGGAGGGCTGGCCTTCGCGGCTGGGCTTCGAGGGGGCGCCTCACACTGCTGCGCCCTGCCCTCCTACGGCTGGGCACGACGCTGGGAGCCCCGGCAGCTGGCACACGCACGCACGCACGCGCGCACCCACGGGGTCCCCACACCCAGCCCCGGCGGGCGAGCAGGCAGGCAGGCCGGCCCCTGGAGACCGGGCCCCGGGGACGCTCCCGCTCCCCATCACCCCCTCTCCCACCCCACCCCTTCCCCCACAGCCACCCTCACTCCCGCCGAGCAAGCAAGCCAGGCAGCAAGCAATCAGCCACGCTGGGCACCACCACGGGTCGGGACCTGGGACCGGGCACCGGGAGCCGAGGGTCGCGAGGGAGCCGGGGTGGCCGGGCCGCGCCGCACGGCACACTCCAGCGCACGGGGTCACCCTCACCCACCGACTGATGCACACACGCACGCACAGGCCAGCACGCAGGCAGCAGGCACGCACTCAGTCCTACACCACCCACAGGCTTCGAGGCACAAGAGGGATTTCGGTCCACAGGGCAGGTTTGCCCAGGCCACAGTGCGGCGCCTGGGCATCCCCTACACCCAGGGCGGGACTGCTGCGTGTGTCTGCGGTGGGGGTGTGTCTGCGGGGGCCAGGGGAGGGTGCCCAGCGGAGGGTTGCCTGCCGGGTGGGTGGGTGGGTGGTGGGTGAGGGGTCCCTCGGGTGGGCTCTGGCAGGTGGCGTGCAGGCAAGTTTCTCCCCAGGCCTGGCACAGGAACACTGAGTGTGCGTGCAGGCGGGCCCTGCGCAGTGGCGAGCCTGGGCTGGCGAGGTGGTGCTGCTGTTGGTGCTGTTGGGGGCTGGCTGCGGGCGCTGTGTGCCCTGGAGGGGCCCGATTCCGGGTGTGGGTGTGGGTGTGGGTGTGGGCAGGTGCCCAGGGAGCTGCGGGCCGAGGGCAGATGGTGGCGTGGCGTGCGTGAGTGTGTGCGTGCTTGGCAGAAGAGGTTGGCTGGGCGGCTGTGTGTGTGTGTGTGGCAGGTGGCTGTGCAGGGTAGGGCGGGCTGGGGCGCTGGCTAGTGTGTGGGGGCTCGGGGTGGGCAGCGCTGCACGCGGCGGTGGCGGGGGGGCCCTGGGTTGCATGGGGCGTGGGAGGCGTGTGGGAAGGGAAGCTGGGCAGACCAGAGCAGGTAGGCAGGGCAGCAGGTGGCAGGGCGCTGGTGGTGTGCCGGGGTTCCGAGGTGGTCGGGGGTGTGGGCTGGGGCTGGGTGGGCGAGCGGGGCGGGCAGGCAGGCAGGAAAAGGAGGGAGCGGGCACGGGCAAAAGCCTACAGCACCCGGTATTCCCAGGCGGTCTCCCATCCAAGTACTAACCAGGCCCGACCCTGCTTAGCTTCCGAGATCGGGCACGTTCAGGGTGGTATGGCCGTAGACGACACACGCCGCCTCACAGCCGCTCTTCAGCCTGCTGCCGCCCCTGCCCAGCCCTGCCCTGCTTTGCTCGACCACCCTGCCCTGCCGACCGCCTGCCCAAGCCCACCCAATCCCGCACACCAGCTGCACCGCCCGCCCAGCCCACCCTCCACCCTGCTGCACCCGCTGCAGCCCTGCCCGCACCGCCAGGCCAACACCGGCCCACCTCCTGCTTCAGCGACCCCCAGGACACTCCAGCTCTCATCGCAGGCCGCCTCCCCTGCCCACAGCCAGGGCGCCTCACCCCGCACCCCCGCATTCTCCTGGTCCCTCCACCTCCCGCAGCTGGGGAGGCGCTGCTGCCTCCTCTGCCGCCAGAGGGCTGGAGGGGTGGCCTTCGCGGCCGGGCTTCCAGGGGGCGCCTCACACTGCTGCGCCCTGCCCTCCTACGGCTGGGCACGACGCTGGGAGCCCCGGCAGCTGGCACACGCACGCACGCACCCACGGGGTCCCAGACACCCAGCCCTGGCGGAGGGCGAGCAGGCAGGCGGGCGGCCCCTTGGAGACCTGGGGCCCCGGGGACGCTCCCGCTCCCCATCCCACCCCCTCTCCCATCCCCATCCCTTCCCCCACAGCCACCCTCACTCCCGCCGAGCAAGCAAGCCAGGCAGCAAGCAATCAGCCACGCTGGGCACCACCACGGGTCGGGACCTGGGACCGGGCACCGGGAGCCGAGGGTCGCGAGGGAGCCGGGGTGGCCGGGCCGCGCCGCACGGCACACTCCAGCGCACGGGGTCACCCTCACCCACCGACTGATGCACACACGCACGCACAGGCCAGCACGCAGGCAGCAGGCACGCACTCAGTCCTACACCACCCACAGGCTTCGGTCCACAGGGCAGGTTTGCCCAGGCCACAGTGCGGCGCCTGGGCATCCCCTACACCCAGGGCGGGACTGCGGCTGGTGTCTGAGGTGGGGGTGTGTCTGCGGGGGCCGGGGAGGGTGCCCAGCGGAGGGTTGCCGGCCGGGTGGGTGGGTGGGTGGTGGGTGAGGGGGTCCCTCGGGTGGGCTCTGGCAGGTGGCGTGCAGGCAAGGTTCTCCCCAGGCCTGGCACAGGACCACTGAGTGTGCGTGCAGGCGGGCCCTGCGCAGTGGCGAGCCTGGGCTGGCGAGGTGGTGCTGCTGTTGGTGCTGTTGGGGGCTGGCTGCGGGCGCTGTGTGCCCTGGAGGGGCCCGATTCCGGGTGTGGGTGTGGGTGTGGGCAGGTGCCCAGGGAGCTGCGGGCCGAGGGCAGATGGTGGCGTGGCGTGCGTGAGTGTGTGCGTGCTTGGCAGAAGAGGTTGGTGGTGTGTGTGTGTGTGTGTGTGTGTGTGGCAGGTGGCTGTGCAGGGTAGGGCGGGGTGGGGCGCTGGCTAGTGTGTGTGGGGCCTCGGGGTGGGCACCATTGCACGCGGCGGTGGCGGGGGACCCCTGGGTTGCATGGGGCGTGGGAGGCGTGTGGGAAGGGAAGCTGGGCAGGCCAGAGCAGGTAGGCAGGCAGGGTAGCAGGTGGCAGGGTGCTGGTGGTGTGCCGGGGTTCTGAGCTGGTCGGGGGTGTGGGCTGGGGCTGGGTGGGCGAGCGGGGCGGGCAGGCAGGCAGGAAAAGGAGGGAGCGGGCATGGGCTGGGGGCAAAAGCCTACAGCACCCGGTATTCCCAGGCGGTCTCCCATCCAAGTACTAACCAGGCCCGACCCTGCTTAGCTTCCGAGATCGGGCACGTTCGGGGTGGTATGGCCGTAGACGACACACACCACATCACAGCCGCTCTTCAGCCTGCTGCCGCCCCTGACCGCCCCTGCCCAGCCCTGCCCTGCTTTGCTCGACCACCCTTCCCTGCCTGACCGCCTGCCCAAGCCCACCCAAGCCCGCACACCAGCTGCACCGCCCGCCCAAGCCCACCCTCCAGCCCTGCTGCACCTGCTGCCGCCCCTGCCCGCAGCGCCAGGCCAACACCGGCCCACCTCCTGCTTCAGCGGCCCCCAGGACACTCCAGCTCTCTTCCCAGGCCGCCTCCCCCTGCCCGCAGCCAGGGCGCCTCACCGCGCACCTCCGCATTCTCCTGGTCCCTCGGCCTCCTGCAGCTCCGGAGGTGCTGCTGCCTCCTCTGCCACCGCCAGAGGGTTGGAGGGGTGGCCTTCGCGGCTGGGCTTCGAAGGGGCGCCTCACACTGCTGCGCCCTGCCCTCCTACGACTGGGCACGACGCTGGGAGCCCCAGCAGCTGGCACACGCACGCACGCACGCACGCACCCACGGGGTCCCGGACACCCAGCCCGGCGGGCGAGCAGGCAGGCAGGCCGGCCCCTTGGAGACCGGGCGCCCGGGGACGCTCCCGCTCCCCATCCCACCCCCTCTCCCACCTTCATCCCTTCCCCCACAGCCACCCTCACTCCCGCCGAGCAAGCAAGCCAGGCAGCAAGCAATCAGCCACGCTGGGCACCACCACGGGTCGGGACCTGGGACCGGGCACCGGGAGCCGAGGGTCGCGAGGGAGCCGGGGTGGCCGGGCCGCGCCGCACGGCACACTCCAGCGCACGGGGTCACCCTCACCCACCGACTGATGCACACACGCACGCACAGGCCAGCACGCAGGCAGCAGGCACGCACTCAGTCCTACACCACCCACAGGCTTCGAGGCACAAGAGGGATTTCGGTCCACAGGGCAGGTTTGCCCACGCCACAGTGGGGCGCCTGGGCATCCCCTACACCCACGGGCGGGACTGCTGCGGCGGGTGTCTGCGGTGGGGGTGTGTCTGCGGGGGCCGGGGGAGGGTTGCCGGCCGCCCGGGTGGGGGGGGGGGGGGAGGGGGTCCCTCGGGTGGGCTCTGGCAGGTGGCGTGCAGGCAAGGTTCTCCCCAGGCCTGGCACAGGACCACTGAGTGTGCGTGCAGCGGGCCCTGCGCAGTGGCGAGCCTGGGCTGGCGAGGTGGTGCTGCTGTTGGTGCTGTTGGGGGCTGGCTGCGGGCGCTGTGTGCCCTGGAGGGGCCCGATTCCGGGTGTGGGTGTGGGCAGGTGGCCAGGGAGGCTGCGGGCCGAGGGCAGATGGTGGCGTGGCGTGGCGTGAGTGTGTGCGTGCTTGGCAGAAGAGGTTGGCTGGGCGTGTGTGTGTGTGTGTGTGTGGCAGGTGGCTGTGCAGGGTAGGGCGGGCTGGGGCGCTGGCTAGTGTGTGGGGGCCTCGGGGTGGGCAGCACTGCACGCGGCGGTGGCGGGGGGCCCTGGGTTGCATGGGGCGTGGGAGGCGTGTGGGAAGGGAAGCTGGGCAGGCCAGAGCAGGTAGGCAGGGGAGCAGGTGGCAGGGTGCTGGTGGTGTGCCGGGGTTCCGAGGTGGTCGGGGGGGTGGGCTGGGGCTGGGTGGGCGAGCGGGGCGGGCAGGCAGGCAGGAAAAGGAGGGAGCGGGCACGGGCTGGGGGCAAAAGCCTACAGCACCCAGTATTCCCAGGCGGTCTCCCATCCAAGTACTAACCAGGCCCGACCCTGCTTAGCTTCCCAGATCGGGCCCGTTCAGGGTGGCTACGGCCGTAGACGACACACCACCTCACAGCCGCTCTTCAGCCTGCTGCCCCCCTGCCCGCCCCTGCCCAGCCTGCCCTGCTTTGCTCGACCACCCTGCACTGCCTGACCGCCCGCCCAAGCCCACCCAAGTCCGCACACCAGCTGCACCGCCCGCCCAAGCCCACCCTCCACCCCTGCTGCACCCGCTGCTGCCCCTGCCCGCATCGCCAGGCCAACACCGGCCTACCTCCTGCTTCAGCGAACCCCAGGACACTCCAGCTCTCATCGCAGGCCGCCTCCCCCTGCCCCCAGCCAGGGCGCCTCACCCCGCATCCCCGCATTCTCCAGGTCCCTAGGCCTCCCGCAGCTGGGGAGGCGCTGCTGCCTCCTCCTCCTCTGGAGAGGGCTGGAGGGGTGGCCTTCGCGGCCGGGCTTCCAGGGGGCGCCTCACACTGCTGCGCCCTGCCCTCCTACGGCTGGGCACGACGCTGGGAGCCCCGGCAGCTGGCACACGCACGCACGCACGCACGCACCCACGGGGTCCCACACACCCAGCCCCGGCCGGCGGGCGGGCAGGCAGGCGGGCCCCTTGGAGACCTGGGGCCCCGGGGACGCTCCCCGCTCCCCATCCCACCCCCTCTCCCACCCCCCACAGCCACCCTCACTCCCACCAAGCAAGCAAGCAAGGCAGCAAGCAATCAGCCACGCTGGGCACCACCACGGGTCGGGACCTGGGACCGGGCACCGGGAGCCGAGGGTCGCGAGGGAGCCGGGGTGGCCGGGCGCGCCGCCGCACGGCACACTCCAGCGCACGGGGTCACCCTCACCCACCGACTGATGCACACACGCACGCACAGGCCAGCACGCAGGCAGCAGGCACGCACTCAGTCCTACACCACCCACAGGCTTCGAGGCACAAGAGGGATTTCGGTCCACAGGGCAGGTTTGCCCAGGCCACAGTGCGGCGCCTGGGCATCCCCTACACCCACGGGCGGGACTGCTGCGGGTGTCTGAGGTGGGGGTGTGTCTGCGGGGGCCAGGGGAGGGTGCCCACCGGAGGGTTGCCGGCCGGGTGGGTGAGGGGGTCCCTCGGGTGGGCTCTGGCAGGTGGCGTGCAGGCAAGTTTCTCCCCAGGCCTGGCACAGGAACACTGAGTGTGCGTGCAGGCGGGCCCTGCGCAGTGGCGAGCCTGGGCTGGCGAGGTGGTGCTGCTGTTGGTGCTGTTGGGGGCTGGCTGCGGGCGCTGTGTGCCCTGGAGGGGCCCGATTCCGGGTGTGGGTGTGGGTGTGGGCAGGTGCCCAGGGAGCTGCGGGCCGAGGGCAGATGGTGGCGTGGCGTGCGTGAGTGTGTGCGTGCTTGGCAGAAGAGGTTGGCTGGGCGGCTGTGTGTGTGTGTGTGGCAGGTGGCTGTGCAGGGTAGGGCGGGCTGGGGCGCTGGCTAGTGTGTGTGGGGCCTCGGGGTGGACACCGTTGCAGGCGGCGGTGGCGGGGGCCCTGGGTTGCATGGGGCGTGGGAGGCGTGTGGCAAGGGAAGCTGGGCAGACCAGAGCAGGTAGGCAGGGCAAGCAGGTGGCAGGGTGCTGGTGGTGTGCCGGGGTTCCGAGCTGGTCGGGGGTGTGGGCTGGGGCTGGGTGGGCGAGCGGGGCGGGCAGGCAGGCAGGAAAAGGAGGGAGCGGCACGGGCTGGGGGCAAAAGCCTACAGCACCCAGTATTCCCAGGCGGTCTCCCATCCAAGTACTAACCAGGCCCGACCCTGCTTAGCTTCCAAGATCGGGCGCGTTCAGGATGGGATGCCCGTAGGACACACGCCGCCTCACAGCCGCTCTTCAGCCTGCTGCCGCCCCTGCCCGCCCCTGCCCTGCCCTGCCCTGCTTTGCTGCCACCCTGCACTGCCCACCGCCCGCCCAAGCCACCCCCGCACACCAGCTGCACCGCCGCCCAGCCCACCCTCCAGCCCTGCTGCCGCTGCCGCCCCTGCCCGCACCGCCAGGCCAACACCGGCCACCTCCTGCTTCAGCGACCCCCAGGACACTCCAGCTCTCATCCAGGCCGCCTCCCTGCCCCCAGCCAGGGCGCCTCACCCCGCACCCCCGCATTCTCCTAGTCCCTAGGCCTCCCGCAGCTGGGGAGGCGCTGCTGCCTCCTCTCCGCGCAGAGGGCTGGAGGGGTGGCCTTCGCGGCCGGGCTTCGAGGGGGCGCCTCACACTGCTGTGCCCTGCCCTCCTACGGCTGGGCACGACGCTGGGAGCCCCGGCAGCTGGCACACGCCCGCACGCCCGCCCGCACCCACGGGGTCCCAGACACCCAGCCCCGGCGGGCCCCGCCCGTGGAGACCTGGGGGCCCCGGGGACGCTCCCCGCTCCCCATCCCACCCCTCTCCCACCCCCACCCCTTCCCCCACAGCCACCCTCACTCCCACCAAGCAAGCAAGCAAGCAAGCAGCAAGCAATCAGCCACGCTGGGCACCACCACGGGTCGGGACCTGGGACCGGGCACCGGGAGCCGAGGGTCGCGAGGGAGCCGGGGTGGCCGGGCCGCGCCGCACGGCACACTCCAGCGCACGGGGTCACCCTCACCCACCGACTGATGCACACACGCACGCACAGGCCAGCACGCAGGCAGCAGGCACGCACTCAGTCCTACACCACCCACAGGCTTCGAGGCACAAGAGGGATTTCGGTCCACAGGGCAGGTTTGCCCAGGCCACAGTGCGGCGCCTGGGCATCCCCTACACCCACGGGCGGGACTGCTGCGGGTGTCTGAGGTGGGGGTGTGTCAGGGGAGGGTGCCCACCGGAGGGTTGCCTGCCGGGTGGGTGGGTGGGTTGGTTGGTGAGGGGGTCCCTCGTGTGGGCTCTGGCAGGTGGCGTGCAGGCAAGTTTCTCCCCAGGCCTGGCACAGGAACACTGAGTGTGCGTGCAGCCGGGCCCTGCGCAGTGGCGAGCCTGGGCTGGCGAGGTGGTGCTGCTGTTGGTGCTGTTGGGGGCTGGCTGCGGGCGCTGTGTGCCCTGGAGGGGCCCGATTCCGGGTGTGGGTGTGGGTGTGGGCAGGTGCCCAGGGAGCTGCGGGCCGAGGGCAGATGGTGGCGTGGCGTGCGTGAGTGTGTGCGTGCTTGGCAGAAGAGGTTGGCTGTGTCTGTGTGTGTGTGTGTGTGTTTGTGGCATTTGGCTGTGCAGGGTAGGGCGGGCTGGGGCGCTGGCTAGTGTGTGGGGGGCCTCGGGGTGGGCAGCACTGCACGCGGCGGTGGCGGCGGGCCCCTGGGTTGCATGGGGCGTGGGAGGCGTGTGGGAAGGGAAGCTGGGCAGACCAGAGCAGGTAGGCAGGGCAGCAGGTGGCAGGGCGCTGGTGGTGTGCCGGGGTTCCGAGCTGGTCGGGGGTGTGGGCTGGGGCTGGGTGGGCGAGCGGGGCGGGCAGGCAGGCAGGAAAAGGAGGGAGCGGGCACGGGCTGGGGGCAAAAGCCTACAGCACCCAGTATTCCCAGGCGGTCTCCCATCCAAGTACTAACCAGGCCCGACCCTGCTTAGCTTCCCAGATCAGGCACGTTCAGGGTGGTATGGCCGTGACGACACACGCCGCCTCACAGCCGCTCTTCAGCCTGCTGCCGCCCCTGCCCGCCCTGCCCAGCCCTGCCCTGCGCTCGACCACCCTGAACTGCCTGACCGCCCGCCCAGCCACCCAGTCCGCACACCAGCTGCACCGCCCGCCAAGCCACCTCCACCCTGCTGCACCCGCTGCCGCCCCTGCCCGCACCGCCAGGCCAACACCGGCCCACCTCCTGCTTCAGCGACCCCAGGACACTCCAGCTTTCTTCCCAGGCCGCCTCCCCCTGCCCGCAGCCAGGGCGCCTCACCCCGCACCCCCGCATTCTCCTGGTCCCTCGGCCTCCTGCAGCTCGGGAGGTGCTGCTGCCTCCTCTGCCACCGCCAGAGGGTTGGAGGGGTGGCCTTCGCCGCCAGGCTTCGAGGGGGCGCCTCACACTGCTGCGCCCTGCCCTCCTACGACTCGGCACGACGCTGGGAGCCCCAGCAGCTGGCACACGCACGCACGCACGCACGCACGCACCCACGGGGTCCCAGACACCCAGCCCCGGCCGGCGGGCGGGCGGGCGGGCGGGCCCCTTGGAGACCTGGGGCCCCGGGGACGCTCCCCGCTCCCCATCCCACCCCCTCTCCCACCCCCACCCCTTCCCCCACAGCCACCCTCACTCCCGCCGAGCAAGCAAGCCAGGCAGCAAGCAATCAGCCACGCTGGGCACCACCACGGGTCGGGACCTGGGACCGGGCACCGGGAGCCGAGGGTCGCGAGGGAGCCGGGGTGGCCGGGCCGCGCCGCACGGCACACTCCAGCGCACGGGGTCACCCTCACCCACCGACTGATGCACACACGCACGCACAGGCCAGCACGCAGGCAGCAGGCACGCACTCAGTCCTACACCACCCACAGGCTTCGAGGCACAAGAGGGATTTCGGTCCACAGGGCAGGTTTGCCCAGGCCACAGTGGGGCGCCTGGGCATCCCCTACACCCACGGGCGGGACTGCTGCGGGTGTCTGCGGTGGGGGTGTGTCTGCGGGGGCCGGGGGAGGGTGCCCACCGGAGGGTTGCCTGCCGGGTGGTGGGTGGGTGGTGGGTGAGGGGGTCCCTCGGGTGGGCTCTGGCAGGTGGCGTGCAGGCAAGTTTCTCCCCAGGCCTGGCACAGGAACACTGAGTGTGCGTGCAGGCGGGCCCTGCGCAGTGGCGAGCCTGGGCTGGCGAGGTGGTGCTGCTGTTGGTGCTGTTGGGGGCTGGCTGCGGGCGCTGTGTGCCCTGGAGGGGCCCGATTCCGGGTGTGGGTGTGGGTGTGGGCAGGTGCCCAGGGAGCTGCGGGCCGAGGGCAGATGGTGGCGTGGCGTGCGTGAGTGTGTGCGTGCTTGGCAGAAGAGGTTGGCTGGGCGGCTGTGTGTGTGTGTGTGTGTGGCAGGTGGCTGTGCAGGGTAGGGCGGGCTGGGGCGCTGGCTAGTGTGTGTGGGGCCTCGGGGTGGGCAGCGCTGCACGCGGCGGTGGCGGCGGGCCCCTGGGTTGCATGGGGCGTGGGAGGCGTGTGGGAAGGGAAGCTGGGCAGACCAGAGCAGGTAGGCAGGGCAGCAGGTGGCAGGGGCGCTGGTGGTGTGCCGGGGTTCCGAGCTGGTCGGGGGTGTGGGCTGGGGCTGGGTGGGCGAGCGGGGCGGGCAGGCAGGCAGGAAAAGGAGGGAGCGGGCACGGGCTGGGGGCAAAAGCCTACAGCACCCGGTATTCCCAGGCGGTCTCCCATCCAAGTACTAACCAGGCCCGACCCTGCTTAGCTTCCCAGATCGGGCGCGTTCAGGGTGGTATGGCCGTAGACGACACACGCCGCCTCACAGCCGCTCTTCAGCCTGCTGCCGCCCCTGCCCGCCCTCCGCGCTGCCCTGCCCTGCCCTGCTTTGCTTGACCACCCTGCACTGCCTTATTGCCCGCCCGGGCCCCCCCGAGTCCGCCCCCCTGCTGCACCGCCCCGCCATTCCCACCCTCCGCCCCTCTTGCGCCCGCTGCCGCCCCTGCCCGCACCGCCAGGCCAACACCGGCCTACCTCCTGCTTCAGCGAACCCCAGGACACTCCAGCTCTCTTCCCAGGCCGCCTCCCCCTGCCCGCAGCCAGGGCGCCTCCCCACGCCCGCACCCCCGCATTCTCCTGGTCCTAGGCCTCCCGCAGCTGGGGAGGTGCTGCTGCCTCCTCCGCCGCCAGAGGGCTGGAGGGGTGGCCTTCGCGGCAGGGCTTCCAGGGGGCGCCTCACACTGCTGCGCCCTGCCCTCCTACGGCTGGGCACGACGCTGGGAGCCCCGGCAGCTGGCACACGCACGCACGCACGCACGCACCCACGGGGTCCCAGACACCCAGCCCGGCGGGCGGGTGGGCAGCGGGCGGGCCCCTTGGAGACCTGGGGCCCCGGGGACGCTCCCCGCTCCCCATCCCACCCCCTCTCCCACCCCCACCCCTTCCCCCACAGCCACCCTCACTCCCGCCGAGCAAGCAAGCCAGGCAGCAAGCAATCAGCCACGCTGGGCACCACCACGGGTCGGGACCTGGGACCGGGCACCGGGAGCCGAGGGTCGCGAGGGAGCCGGGGTGGCCGGGCCGCGCCGCACGGCACACTCCAGCGCACGGGGTCACCCTCACCCACCGACTGATGCACACACGCACGCACAGGCCAGCACGCAGGCAGCAGGCACGCACTCAGTCCTACACCACCCACAGGCTTCGAGGCACAAGAGGGATTTCGGTCCACAGGGCAGGTTTGCCCAGGCCACAGTGCGGCGCCTGGGCATCCCCTACACCCACGGGCGGGACTGCGGGGTGTCTGAGGTGGGGGTGTGTCTGCGGGGCCCGGGGGAGGGTGCCCACCGGAGGGTTGCCTGCCGGCCGGGGGGGGGGTGGGTGGGTGAGGGGGTCCCTCGGGTGGGCTCTGGCAGGTGGCGTGCAGGCAAGTTTCTCCCCAGGCCTGGCACAGGAACACTGAGTGTGCGTGCAGCCGGGCCCTGCGCAGTGGCGAGCCTGGGCTGGCGAGGTGGTGCTGCTGTTGGTGCTGTTGGGGGCTGGCTGCGGGCGCTGTGTGCCCTGGAGGGGCCCGATTCCGGGTGTGGGTGTGGGTGTGGGCAGGTGGCCAGGGAGGCTGCGGGCCGAGGGCAGATGGTGGCGTGGCGTGCGTGAGTGTGTGCGTGCTTGGCAGAAGAGGTTGGCTGTGTGTGTGTGTGTGTGTGTGTGTGTGTGTGTGTGTGTGTTTGTGGCATTTGGCTGTGCAGGGTAGGGCGGGCTGGGGCGCTGGCTAGTGTGTGTGAGGCCTGGGGTGGGCACCGTTGCACGCGGCGGTGGTGGGGGGGCCCTGGGTTGCATGGGGCGTGGGAGGCGTGTGGGAAGGGAAGCTGGGCAGGCCAGAGCAGGTAGGCAGGGGAGCAGGTGGCAGGGTGCTGGTGGTGTGCCGGGGTTCTGAGCTGGTCGGGGGTGTGGGCTGGGGCTGGGTGGGCGAGCGGGGCGGGCAGGCAGGCAGGAAAAGGAGGGAGCGGGCACGGGCTGGGGGCAAAAGCCTACAGCACCCGGTATTCCCAGGCGGTCTCCCATCCAAGTACTAACCAGGCCCGACCCTGCTTAGCTTCCCAGATCGGGCACGTTCAGGGTGGTATGGCCGTAGACGACACACACCACCTCAGCCGCTCTTCAGCCTGCTGCCGCCCCTGCCCGCCCCTGCCCAGCCCTGCCTGCTTTGCTCGACCACCCTCCCTGCCTGACCGCCCGCCCAAGCCCACCCAGTCCGCACACCAGCTGCACCGCCCGCCAAGCCCACCCTCCAGCCCTGCTGCACCTGCTGCCGCCCCTGCCCGCAGCGCCAGGCCAACACCGGCCCACCTCCTGCTTCAGCGGCCCCCAGGACACTCCAGCTCTCTTCCCAGGCCGCCTCCCCCTGCCCGCAGCCAGGGCGCCTCACCGCGCACCCCCGCATTCTCCTGGTCCCTCGGCCTCCTGCAGCTCGGGAGGTGCTGCTGCCTCCTCTGCCACCGCCAGAGGGTTGGAGGGGTGGCCTTCGCCGCCAGGCTTCCAGGGGGCGCCTCACACTGCTGCGCCCTGCCCTCCTACGGCTGGGCACGACGCTGGGAGCCCCGGCAGCTGGCACACGCCCGCATGCCCGCCCGCCCGCCCGCCCGCACCCACGGGGTCCCAGACACCCAGCCCCGGCGGGCGAGCAGGCAGGCAGGCCCAATGGAGACCTGGGGCCCTGGGAACGCTCCCTGCTCCCCATCCCACCCCCTCTCCCACCCCCACCCCTTCCCCCACAGCCACCCTCACTCCCGCCGAGCAAGCAAGCCAGGCAGCAAGCAATCAGCCACGCTGGGCACCACCACGGGTCGGGACCTGGGACCGGGCACCGGGAGCCGAGGGTCGCGAGGGAGCCGGGGTGGCCGGGCCGCGCCGCACGGCACACTCCAGCGCACGGGGTCACCCTCACCCACCGACTGATGCACACACGCACGCACAGGCCAGCACGCAGGCAGCAGGCACGCACTCAGTCCTACACCACCCACAGGCTTCGAGGCACAAGAGGGATTTCGGTCCACAGGGCAGGTTTGCCCAGGCCACAGTGCGGCGCCTGGGAATCCCCTACACCCACGGGCGGGACTGCTGCTGGTGTCTGAGGTGGGGGTGTGTCTGCGGGGGCCAGGGGAGGGTGCCCACCGGAGGGTTGGCCGGGTGGGTGGGTGGGGGTGGGTGGTGAGGGTGTCCCTCGGGTGGGCTCTGGCAGGTGGCGTGCAGGCAAGTTTCTCCCCAGGCCTGGCACAGGAACACTGAGTGTGCGTGCAGGCGGGCCCTGCGCAGTGGCGAGCCTGGGCTGGCGAGGTGGTGCTGCTGTTGGTGCTGTTGGGGGCTGGCTGCGGGCGCTGTGTGCACTGGAGGGGCCCGATTCCGGGTGTGGGTGTGGGTGTGGGCAGGTGGCCAGGGAGCTGCGGGCCGAGGGCAGATGGTGGCGTGGCGTGCGTGAGTGTGTGCGTGCTTGGCAGAAGAGGTTGGCTGTGTCTGTGTGTGTGTGTGTGTGTGTGTGTGTGTGTGTGTGTTTGTGGCATTTGGCTGTGCAGGGTAGGGCGGGCTGGGGCGCTGGCTAGTGTGTGGGGGGCCTCGGGGTGGGCAGCACTGCACGCGGCGGTGGGGGGGCCCTGGGTTGCATGGGGCGTGGGAGGCGTGTGGGAAGGGAAGCTGGGCAGTCCAGAGCAGGTAGGCAGGGGAGCAGGTGGCAGGGTGCTGGTTGTGTGCCGGGGTTCTGAGCTGGTCGGGGGTGTGGGCTGGGGCTTGGTGGGCGAGCGGGGCGGGCAGGCAGGCAGGAAAAGGAGGGAGCGGGCACGGGCAAAAGCGTACAGCACCCGGTATTCCCAGGCGCTCTCCCACCCAAGTACTAACCAGGCCCGACCCTGCTTAGCTTGCGAGATCGGGCACGTTCAGAGTGGTATGGCCGTAGACGACACACACCACATCACAGCCGCTCTTCAGCCTGCTACCGCCCCTGCCCGCCCCTGCCCAGCCCTGCCCTGCTTTGCTCGACCACCCTGCCCTGCCCGACCGCCCGCCCAAGCCCACCCAAGCCCGCACACTGCTGCACCCGCCCGCCCAAGCCCACCCTCCAGCCCTGCTGCACCTGCTGCCGCCCCTGCCCGCAGCGCCAGGCCAACACCGGCCCACCTCCTGCTTCAGCGGCCCCCAGGACACTCCAGCTCTCTTCCCAGGCCGCCTCCCCCTGCCCGCAGCCAGGGCGCCTCACCGCGCACCCCCGCATTCTCCTAGTCCTTCCCCCCTCCCGCAGCTGGGGAGGCGCTGCTGCCTCCTCTCCGCCGGAGAGGCTGGAGGGGTGGCCTTCGCGCCAGGCTTCCAGGGGGCGCCTCACACTGCTGCGCCCTGCCCTCCTACGGCTGGGCACGACGCTGGGAGCCCCGGCCGCTGGCACACGCACGCACGCACACACGCACCCACGGGGTCCCACACACCCAGCCCCGGCGGGCGGGCAGGCAGGCGGGCGGCCCCTTGGAGACCTGGGCCCCGGGGACGCTCCCGCTCCCCATCCCACCCCCTCTCCCACCCCACCCCTTCCCCCACAGCCACCCTCACTCCCGCCGAGCAAGCAAGCCAGGCAGCAAGCAATCAGCCACGCTGGGCACCACCACGGGTCGGGACCTGGGACCGGGCACCGGGAGCCGAGGGTCGCGAGGGAGCCGGGGTGGCCGGGCCGCGCCGCACGGCACACTCCAGCGCACGGGGTCACCCTCACCCACCGACTGATGCACACACGCACGCACAGGCCAGCACGCAGGCAGCAGGCACGCACTCAGTCCTACACCACCCACAGGCTTCGGTCCACAGGGCAGGTTTGCCCAGGCCACAGTGCGGCGCCTGGGCATCCCCTACACCCACGGGCGGGACTGCTGCTGGTGTCTGAGGTGGGGGTGTGTCTGCGGGGGCCGGGGGAGGGTGCCCAGCGGAGGGTTGCCGGCCGGGTGGGTGGGTGGGTGGGTGGGGGAGGGGGTCCCTCGGGTGGGCTCTGGCAGGTGGCGTGCAGGCAAGGTTCTCCCCAGGCCTGGCACAGGACCACTGAGTGTGCGTGCAGGCGGGCCCTGCGCAGTGGCGAGCCTGGGCTGGCGAGGTGGTGCTGCTGTTGGTGCTGTTGGGGGCTGGCTGCGGGCGCTGTGTGCCCTGGAGGGGCCCGATTCCGGGTGTGGGTGTGGGTGTGGGCAGGTGGCCAGGGAGGCTGCGGGCCGAGGGCAGATGGTGGCGTGGCGTGCGTGAGTGTGTGCAGGTGGCCAGGGAGGCTGCGGGCCGAGGGCAGATGGTGGCGTGGCGTGCGTGAGTGTGTGCGTGCTTGGCAGAAGAGGTTGGCTGTGTGTGTGTGTGTGTGTGTGTGTGTGTGTGTGTGTGGCTGTGCAGGGTAGGGCGGGCTGGGGCGCTGGCTAGTGTGTGTGGGGCCTCGGGGTGGGCAGCACTGCACCGGCGGTGGCGGGGGGGCCCTGGGTTGCATGGGGCGTGGGAGGCGTGTGGGAAGGGAAGCTGGGCAGACCAGAGCAGGTAGGCAGGGGAGCAGGTGGCCGGGCGCTGGTGGTGTGCCGGGGTTCCGAGCTGGTCGGGGGTGTGGGCTGGGGCTGGGTGGGCGAGCGGGGCGGGCAGGCAGGCAGGAAAAGGAGGGAGCGGGCATGGGCTGGGGGCAAAAGCCTACAGCACCCGGTATTCCCAGGCGGTCTCCCATCCAAGTACTAACCAGGCCCGACCCTGCTTAGCTTCCCAGATCGGGCACGTTCAGGGTGGTATGGCCGTAGACGACACACACCACCTCACAGCCGCTCTTCAGCCTGCTGCCGCCCCTGCCCGCCCCTGCCCAGCCCGCCCTGCTGCTCGACCACCTGCCCGACCGCCCGCCTCCAAGCCCACCCAGCCGCACACCAGCTGCACCGCCCGCCCAGCACCCTCCAGCCCTGCTGCCGCTGCCGCCCTGCCCGCCGCCAGGCCAACACCGGCCCACCTCCTGCTTCAGCGACCCCCAGGACACTCCAGCTCTCTTCCCAGGCCGCCTCCCCTGCCCCAGCCAGGGCGCCTCACCCCGCACCCACGCATTCTCCTGGTCCTTCCAGCCCTCCGCAGCTGGGGAGGTGCTGCTGCCTCCTCCTCCACTGGAGAGCGCTGGAGGGGTGGCCTTCGCCGCCAGGCTTCGAGGGGGCGCCTCACACTGCTGCGCCCTGCCCTCCTACGGCTGGGCACGACGCTGGGAGCCCCGGCAGCTGGCACACGCACGCACGCACGCACCCACGGGGTCCCAGACACCCAGCCCTGGCCGGAGGGCGGGTGGGCGAGCCCCTTGGAGACCTGGGGCCCCGGGGACGCTCCCCATCCCACCCCCTCTCCCACCCCCACCCCTTCCCCCACAGCCACCCTCACTCCCGCCGAGCAAGCAAGCCAGGCAGCAAGCAATCAGCCACGCTGGGCACCACCACGGGTCGGGACCTGGGACCGGGCACCGGGAGCCGAGGGTCGCGAGGGAGCCGGGGTGGCCGGGCCGCGCCGCACGGCACACTCCAGCGCACGGGGTCACCCTCACCCACCGACTGATGCACACACGCACGCACAGGCCAGCACGCAGGCAGCAGGCACGCACTCAGTCCTACACCACCCACAGGCTTCGAGGCACAAGAGGGATTTCGGTCCACAGGGCAGGTTTGCCCAGGCCACAGTGCGGCGCCTGGGCATCCCCTACACCCACGGGCGGGACTGCTGCGGGTGTCTGAGGTGGGGGTGTGTCTGCGGGGGCCAGGGGAGGGTGCCCACCGGAGGGTTGCCTGCGGGGGGGGGGGGGGGGGTGAGGGGGTCCCTCGGGTGGGCTCTGGCAGGTGGCGTGCAGGCAAGTTTCTCCCCAGGCCTGGCACAGGAACACTGAGTGTGCGTGCAGCCGGGCCCTGCGCAGTGGCGAGCCTGGGCTGGCGAGGTGGTGCTGCTGTTGGTGCTGTTGGGGGCTGGCTGCGGGCGCTGTGTGCCCTGGAGGGGCCCGATTCCGGGTGTGGGTGTGGGTGTGGGTGGGGGCAGGTGCCCAGGGAGCTGCGGGCCGAGGGCAGATGGTGGCGTGGCGTGCGTGAGTGTGTGCGTGCTTGGCAGAAGAGGTTGGCTGGGCGGCTGTGTGTGTGTGTGTGGCAGGTGGCTGTGCAGGGTAGGGCGGGCTGGGGCGCTGGCTAGTGTGTGGGGGGCCTCGGGGTGGGCAGCACTGCACGCGGCGGTGGCGGCGGGCCCCTGGGTTGCATGGGGCGTGGGAGGCGTGTGGGAAGGGAAGCTGGGCAGGCCAAAGCAGGTAGGCAGGGGAGCAGGTGGCCGGGCGCTGGTTGTGTGCCGGGGTTCCGAGGTGGTCGGGTGTGTGGGCTGGGGCTGGGTGGGCGAGCGGGGCGGGCAGGCAGGCAGGAAAAGGAGGGAGCGGGCACGGGCTGGGGGCAAAAGCCTACAGCACCCAGTATTCCCAGGCGGTCTCCCATCCAAGTACTAACCAGGCCCGACCCTGCTTAGCTTCCCAGATCAGACGAGATCGGGCGCGTTCAGGGTGGTACACCGCCTCACAGCCGCTCTTCAGCCTGCTGCCGCCCCTGCCCGCACCGCACCGCCAGGCCAACACCGGCCCACCTCCTGCTTCAGCGACCCCCAGGACACTCCAGCTCTCTTCCCAGGCCGCCTCCCCCTGCCCGCAGCCAGGGCGCCTCACCCTGCACCCCCGCATTCTCCTCCTCCTGCCCGCCTCCCGCAGCTGGGGAGGTGCTGCTGCCTCCTCCTCCACTGGAGAGCGCTGGAGGGGTGGACTTCGCCGCCAGGCTTCGAGGGGCCGCCTCACACTGCTGCGCCCTGCCCTCCTACGGCTGGGCACGACGCTGGGAGCCCCGGCAGCTGGCACACGCACGCACGCACGCACGCACCCACGGGGTCCCACACACCCAGCCCTGGCCGGAGGGCGGGTGGGCGAGCGGGCGGGCCCCTTGGAGACCTGGGGCCCCGGGGACGCTCCCGATCCCTCCCCCTCTCCCATCCCCACCCCTTCCCCCACAGCCACCCTCGCTCCCGCCGAGCAAGCAAGCCAGGCAGCAAGCAATCAGCCACGCTGGGCACCACCACGGGTCGGGACCTGGGACCGGGCACCGGGAGCCGAGGGTCGCGAGGGAGCCGGGGTGGCCGGGCCGCGCCGCACGGCACACTCCAGCGCACGGGGTCACCCTCACCCACCGACTGATGCACACACGCACGCACAGGCCAGCACGCAGGCAGCAGGCACGCACTCAGTCCTACACCACCCACAGGCTTCGAGGCACAAGAGGGATTTCGGTCCACAGGGCAGGTTTGCCCAGGCCACAGTGCGGCGCCTGGGCATCCCCTACACCCACGGGCGGGACTGCTGCGGGTGTCTGAGGTGGGGGTGTGTCTGCGGGGGCCAGGGGAGGGTGCCCACCGGAGGGTTGCCTGCCGGCCGGGTGGGTGGGTGAGGGGGTCCCTCGGGTGGGCTCTGGCAGGTGGCGTGCAGGCAAGTTTCTCCCCAGGCCTGGCACAGGAACACTGAGTGTGCGTGCAGCCGGGCCCTGCGCAGTGGCGAGCCTGGGCTGGCGAGGTGGTGCTGCTGTTGGTGCTGTTGGGGGCTGGCTGCGGGCGCTGTGTGCCCTGGAGGGGCCCGATTCCGGGTGTGGGTGTGGGTGTGGGTGTGGGTGGGGGCAGGTGCCCAGGGAGCTGCGGGCCGAGGGCAGATGGTGGCGTGGCGTGCGTGAGTGTGTGCGTGCTTGGCAGAAGAGGTTGGCTGGGCGGCTGTGTGTGTGTGTGTGTGTGTGGCAGGTTGCTGTGCAGGCTAGGGCGGGCTGGGGCGCTGGCTAGTGTGTGGGGGGCCTCGGGGTGGGCAGCACTGCACGCGGCGGTGGCGGCGGGCCCCTGGGTTGCATGGGGCGTGGGAGGCGTGTGGGAAGGGAAGCTGGGCAGACCAGAGCAGGTAGGCAGGGCAGCAGGTGGCAGGGCAAGCAGGCCGGGCGCTGGTTGTGTGCCGGGGTTCCGAGGTGGTCGGGTGTGTGGGCTGGGGCTGGGTGGGCGAGCGGGGCGGGCAGGCAGGCAGGAAAAGGAGGGAGCGGGCACGGGCTGGGGGCAAAAGCCTACAGCACCCGGTATTCCCAGGCGGTCTCCCATCCAAGTACTAACCAGGTCCCACCCTGCTTAGCTTCCGATATCAGGCGTGTTCATGGTGATATGGGTGTATACGACATACATTGCCTCACAGCCGCTCTTCAGCCTGCTGCCGCCCCTGCCCTCCTGTCACACCACCTCCGGTAGAACCCGGCTTGTGAAATCGCCGGGCCAAAGCCTATGCTTCAAGGAAGGATGCCTCCCGGAATCGGCTGCATCTCTAGTGGTCTTGGCGGTCCTAGCTGTACTCTCTTTGCTCTTATCTTTATGACTGGAATAATACTATTTATGTGCGACAAAGGCTCCATGTTCCTTTCTAAATCTATGAAGGCTTCTGACAGGAGATTGGATAAGAATAGCAAGCATCTGAGATAAGAACTATTAAGTTGTTAGTTTTAGTGAATCTATTTAGGGTTATTTTTGAGAATTTCTAGAAAGAAGATTATAGTAGAAATCTATAGCTTAAGAAGCCATATACGAAGAAAAACAAGAGATATAAGCAAGTTAATATTAAAACCAGTATAAGGCACAAAACACAATGAGAGCTAACTACTTAATGATTAAAACTGCAACTGGTGCCCAACTGCGTCCACAAGAAATAGCAACTACAGGCTGTCACCAGGCTATTAGAGAACAATCTTTACTCACCACACCTGCTTACCTCCCTGGAAATGTAACCACATGTGTAAACAAAGAAAATGTCCCTTTGCAATAATCTATTGTGTATAAGCTGATGCCTTGCTTTTGCAAAATGCACTCAGATACAACTTCCTTGAGTTGTCGTGTCTGTTTGTCACTCACCAAATCCTTGCCCACTGTTCCTGGGGTCCTGTTCCCGTTGGACTGATTGCTCCCGGCCGAGCCGCTCCGTCGCATGTGGCGCCCGAACAGGGACTTGAAAATTCCTCAAGAAGGTAAGCTTTCTTCTTTTCTTTTTCTTCTTATTATTTTCAGGCAAGGATAGGACCTCGTCAGAGCGCTGCAGGCTCCCTGATAAAAGATCATCAGGTTTAGAGGACGGGAAGGTAAAGCATCATGAGGCATTCACAATCCAGGAGCAAAGAATTATTCCTGTCATTTTTGGAACACATGCTCAAAAATAGAAGAAGTAAGGTGTCCAAGAAAGTGTGTATAATTGCCTCACCAGCAGTCATTCAAGGAATGGCATATGCTACAGCTGTGGAGAGACAGCGTTTAGGCGCATATATTCAGAATTTGAAGAAAGAAAAAGGCTCCCAAAAAAGGGCGGTCACCTGTTTTGCATATGGACAAACAGGTCATATAAGTAAACATTGCCCCCATATAGAGATAAAAAAAGGGTCAAACCCAATGGGGGGCAATGACATCCCAAAAGGATTATGCCCTAGGTGTAAGAAAGGCCAGCCTTGGAAAAATAAATACAGGTTCAAGTTCCATAAGGATGGAACTCCTCTAACTGAGAAGGAAAAGCCAAAAAATGAGGAGGGGGACATCCCCTCAGCCCCGTAAAAAAAAAAAAAAAAAGGCCTTTAAAACTATAAAAACAGAAAAAAAATCTATAACATGGTTATTAGACACTAGAACACATAGATCATGTATATCAGAAAAAGATTGGCCCAATACTTGGCAATTATTAATACATCTTCAACTTTAGTAGGATTAGAATTAGCAACTAATGTGGCACAAAGCTCTAAAATATTGAAGTGGGAATGTGAAGGTAAATCAGGAAAATTTCAACCTTATATTATTATGTCTTTACCTTTTTCCTTATGGGGAAGAGATATCATGCATGACATGGAAATAAAACTAACCACAGAAAATTTGGATGATGGACAAAATTTTTTCTAGGGGTCACTGATGAGTTATATGCAGATAAAATAATATGGAAAGATGACCAGCCAGTGTGGGTTGATCAGTGGCCCCTAACAGAAGAAAAATACAAGCTGTAGAGCAATTTGTGGCTGAACAAGTAAAATTAGGGCACTTAGAATCTAATAGCCCATGGAATACACATATTTTTACTATTAAGAAAAAATCAGGAAAATGGCGATTGTTACAAGACTTAAGAGCAATTAATAGTACCATGTATGATATGGGAGCATTACAGCCTGGCCTCCCTTCTCCATTAACAGTTCCTGAGAATTACTTTATCATTATTATAGATCTACAGGACTGCTTCTTCACCATTAAATTAAATCCTCAAGATTGTCAAAGGTTTGATTTTAGCATTCCCTCTAGTAACTTTAAAAGACCATTTTGACGGTATCAATGGAAAGTTTTACCCCAGGGGATGAAGAATAGTCCTACTCTGTGTCCAAAATTTGTAGATAAAGCACTGACTAATGTTAGAATTGAGAATCCAGATACTTATATAATACATTATATGGATGATATATTGATAACAAATGAGAAAAGAGAAATAGCTGAAAAGATTTTACAAAAAATGATGAAAAATGTAAGTGATTATGGATTAGTTGTTGCTCCAGCCAAAATTCAATATAATAGGCCATTGAATTATTTAGGTAAAAATATTAATAATGATAACATTACTTCACAGAAAATGCATATTCGATTGGATAAATTAAAGACATTGAATGATTTCCAAAAGTTATTAGGAAATATAAATTGGGTGAGGCCTTATTTAAAAATAACCACAGGAGAGTTACATCCACTATTTGATATTCTAAAAGGGGAAGCTAACCCTAAATCTCCTAGAAAATTAACCACTGAGGCATTACAAAAGATTAGTAGAGGACAAATTACAAGAAACAAAAGTTAAACAATTAAATTATGATAAAGAATGGGACTTAATTATTATTAAAACAAAATATACCCCAACTAGGTGTTTATGGCAAAATGGAGTATTGGAATGGTTATATTAACCTCACACACAAATCAAAATGGTCTCATCCTATATATATTTATGTAGTCAATTAATTATTAAAGGGAGAATAAGATCACGAGAATTATTTGGCAGAGAAATGCATAATATAATTGTCCCATATAAGCGACAAGAAATAGATTATTTATTACAGACTGATGATGATTGGGGATTAGCATTACAAAATTATTCAGGACAAATAAAATATCATTTACCTCAAAATCCATTGTTAAAGTTTGTAGAAGAAACTGAGATAATCTTTCCTTTAAAAATAAGTCAAGAACCTCTAGATAAAGCCATACTAGTTTTTACTGATGGGTCTGCTAATGGAATATCCGCTGTCCATTTACCTGGGCAGCCCCCAATTATAAAAAGAACTCAAAATATTTCTGCTCAACAGGCAGAAACTATAGCAGTTATTTTGGCTTTTGAGTACGTGCCACAATCCATGAACCTTTACACTGATTCCAAGTATATAGTTAATTTGTTTCCTGCCATAGAAGCTGCATTACTTTCGGGTTCCTCACGTATCCTGCCCTTATTATAGCAATTACAAAAGGTCATTCAGAATAGGCGAGAAAATGTATTTGTAGGTCATATTAGAGGACACTCTAATTTGCCAGGCCCTCTTTCTTTCGGTAATACTGTTGCAGACATGCTTACAAAAGAAATGATAGGTACTGCACTTGAGCAAGCACAGGAAAGTCATCAACTTCATCATCAAAATGCTTGGCATTAAAAAGAATGTTCCAAATAACTAGAGAACAAGCAAGACAAATAATAAAAAACTACAATAGGTGTCCAGAAGCCTATGATTCTCTAAAAATGGGTGTTAACCCCAGAGGCCTGAGGACACAAATATTGTGGCAAATTGATGTAACTCATATATCAGAATTTGGTAAATTAGAATATGTACATGTAACCATAAATACATATTCCCAAGCAGTAATGGCTACAACAAGAACAGGAGAAGCAGTGAAAGATGTTATTCAGCATTTAATAGCTTGTTCTCTAGTCTTAGGTTTGCCTCAAAAAATAAAAACTGATAATACTCCTGCTTATACCTCTCAAGCTTTTAATAAATTTTGTCAAGCCTGGGGAATTGTCCATAGTACAAGAATTCCCTATAATCCTCAGGGACAAACAATTATTGAAAGAGCTCATCAAAATATAAAATTACAATTGCAAAGATTAAAAGCCAGTAATCAATATTATTCTCCTCATCAATTATTGAACCATGCTTTATTTACTATAAACCATTTGAATACTAATGAAGAAGGATTGATCCCAATGCAGAGGCACTGGGGACCACGATTACTAAAAATTCAACCAAAAGTATATTGGAAGGACTTGTTAACAGACACCTGGAAAGGGCCTGATGTACTAATAACCTCGGGGAGAGGATATGCATGTGTGTTTCCACAGGATGCTGAAGCACCCATTTGGATCCCAGACACGCTCATCCGACCCGGCAATGAAGACCCGGACAGATCGAAAAAGAAAGCGCAGAGCACCAATCAGAAAAATGACACGGAAACTGAAGAGGCTCCACCTCTCTGCCCCACAAACGAAGACAACGAAAGAAGTGAAACCTCCCACCTGGGACCAGATAAAAAGACTGACTCGTGAAGCAAAAAACACCATGGCTTCTGCAGGAAAGCCTCTTACTTTTGAAAATATGTTCCTTGCTATGCTTGCAATTTTGACTGCACAGGTAGTAACTGTCTCTGGTGACGTCTATTGGGCTTATGTTCCACATCCACCCTTTCTTCATCCTGTAGGATGGGGCGAAGAAACGCAAATCAAAATAATGACTAATAATACCCAACTCTTAGGCGGATATGAAGATTTTATTTCCTCTCATCAGATGTCACAGGTCATTGATTATGAAGGAATGTCTGACACTACCCCAATTTGTGTAACAATAAGGGGCAGAGTGCCTCCAGGTTGCCTACCGATCAATTATAGAACTTTACTTACTGATGCACCTGATAGAAACTCTAATGACCAGAATAACAAAAGGTTAATGTGGGAAATTGGAATTATGACATTAGGTTATTATAATTATAATGAATCTTATATTTTACCTTCAGAAAATATGCCATTACCAAATTGTTTTCAAATTTATCATGATAAAGATCAATTTTGGGATTCTTTTGTAAAATCACCAAAATGGTTAGAATGTGGATTTCAAAAGGCTTCAGTACATCAGCCTTATGGGTCAAATGATTACATCTATGAGTATTCAGTAGAAAGTCCTGATTATGATTATACTGATTATTTAAAATATAGTTCTGAAAAATTTGGGGGATACGCCCCTAATACACTTGGTGAGCCAATTAGACGATGGTTCACGCCTGGATGGGTGGCACCAATCTTTGTGAGCCATTCAACTACCCACAATATAACTGGTGTGCACTCCGGACTGTTTCGACTTTTTGCCGCAGCCAATATGTTACTTCTAAAGAAACCAAAAGAAAAAGTTTCTACATCGATTGGGATAAGAGCATGTGTTGGGTATCCATTTGGTATCCTAGCAGGAAAGTCAGAAAATGTAACTATAATTAATCAAGGAAAATCATATTATATAAAATGTCAATCTTGTATTTTGACAAACTGTCTAACTTCAAACTTGAATAAGCAATATTCTGTTATAATCTTGCTACAGCGACCGGAATATGTTATGTTACCTGTTGATTTAAAAGAAGATCCGTGGTTTGATAATGCTGCCTTACAAACTTTAAAAAATCTTGATCTTTTGTTAAGACCCAAGCGTTTTGTGGTTAGCCTTGTATTAGGGATAAGTGCCTTAATAGCAATTTTAACCTCTCTAGCCGTTTCTACTGCTGCTTTAGTAGAAGAAGTCAAAACAGCTAACTTTGTAAATGATTTAAGCAAAAAAAGTTTCAATAGCCCTGGCTGAACAGCAAACAATAGATCGTAAGTTAGAAATGAAAGTAAATGCCTTAGAAGAAGCCGTCTTAGCGATTGGACAAGAAGTACAAAATTTAAAGGTACAGTTCTCCACTAGGTGCCATGCTAGCTATAAATATATATGTGTAACACCATTAAAATACAACACATCTTTTAATTGGAACGCAACCAAAAATCATTTATTAGGAGTTTGGAAGGATAATGATATTTCTCATGATATAAAGCAATTACAAGAAGAAATCTCCACAATTAGTAAAGCTCATTTAGATGTAGAAGATTTAGGCAATCTGGCAGAATCATTGAAAAGAGGATTACAATCACTTAATCCTTTCAGTTGGCTCCATACTATAATTACCATCGCCATTTTTGCCGGAATAATTTTATTTATTATTCTTATTTTTCCAGTCTTTCTCAAAATAATCTACTCTTCTGTCTCCTCTCTTCGCCGAGACATCCATGAACTTCATTTAAAAAATAAAAAGGGAAGAGATGTCACGCCACCTCCGGTAGAAGCCAGCTTGAGAAATCGCCGGACCGAGGCGTAAGCTTCAAGGAAGGATGCCTCCCGGAATCGGCTGCATCTCTAGTGGTCTTGGCGTTTCTAACTGTACTCTCTTTGCTCTTATCTCTATGACTGGAATAATACTATTTATGTGCGGCAAAGGCTCGATATTTTTTTTTATAAATCTATGAAGCCTTCTGACAGGAGATTGGATAAGAATAGCAAACAGTCTGAGATAAAAACTATTAAGTTGTTAGTTTTAGTGAATCTATTTAGGATTAATTTTGAGAATTTCTAGAAAAGAGATTATAGTAGAAAACTATAGCTTAAGAAGCCATACAAGAAGAAAAACAAGAAATATAGGCAAGTTAATATTAAAACCAGTGTAAGGCACAAAACACAATGAGGGCTAACTACTTAATGATTAAAACTGCAACTGGTGCCAAACTGCGTCCACAAGAAATAGCAAATGCAGTCTGTCACCGGGCTGTTAGAGAACAATCTTTGCTCAACACACCTGTTTACCTCCCTGGAATAATTGCTTGTAGAAATGTAACCACACGCATAAACAAAGAAAAATGTTCTTTTGCAATAATCTATTGTATATAAGCTGATGCCTTGCTTTTGCAAAATGCACTCAGATACAACTTCCTTGAGTTGTCGTGTCTGTTTGTCACTCGCCGAATCCTTGCCCACCGTTCCCGGGGTCCTGTTCCCGTCGGACTGATTGCTCCCGGCCGAGCCGCTCCGATGCTGCTCCCTCTCAAGCCAACACTGAGAGCTCACAGTTCAGTCGCAGGTACAGGTGCTCTGCACACAAACCTCCTCCACTTGAGGAATTCAGCTGAGTTTTAAATACGGATTTATAATTCAATGCAAATTATAAGGAATTCCTGGAGATCTTGGTATGTGGAGGTGCACTTCCATGCTACTGTTTATGATAGGTGCCTTCCCAAATGAGAGTTGTTTAAAAATACATAATATACATATTTTAACATATATATACACATATGTATATAATGTTGAGAGAGAAAGAGCTAAGTATTCTCATTTGTTTTGATAAATAATTAATGCCTCTGATACTTGGATCAACATCAGAAAACCATGATTGGAATAAATGTACATTTATAAACCCATAGAGATAGGTTTTAATCCCAATTTCCTAAAACAAAAGGGTCAAATTCTATGCTGTGTGGTTTCTTCTTTTTTCTGTCTTTTTTTTTTATAAAGATTTAAGTCTGATTAAGAATTTTGTATTGTATAGTCCATATGAAATGCACATCGCCTGAGCGAGTTTCAATTGAGGACGATGCCTTTCATACAGTGAAACAACATTTCAATGTCAGAATTATGATTTCAATCTACCACACCAAAGCCATTTCAGCAGGCATTATTACACGGCAGGTCACATCAACAATGTGCTCAATTCAAAGGATGCTAAGATGCCAGGAACACATCCGTCTAACGGACACCAAGTCTCTAGACACAGAAAACATCTGCACTCGGATTCTAATGATTGTATCTTTTATTTGTTGGTCTTGATTGAGATTGATGGGCGAAGAAGTGCCTCGGGATGGTCCCCAAGAAGGAGGAGCTCACTGTAAGAGAAGGAAGCAATGAGAAGAATGTCTGGAAGAGTCTGAGCGGTGTTTATAAGTGAGATGGCTAAGCTCAGTGCTTCAGCGTTGCGGGTAGGCTGTGCTGGGCAGCCACGCCTGTTGCGATGGCTCAGTGCTTCAGTGTTGCGGGCAGGCTGTGCTGGGCAGCCACGCCTGTTGCGATGGCGTAAGTCAGCTGCCCGTGTTCCAGGCCGGGCAAGAGCATCACTTCAGGGGAGTTCTTCCTTCTCTCCTTCCACACGGATTCTGAGAAGGAACTGCCAGAACACTGCAGAGACGAGCTACCAGGGGACAGCAAAAAGCTGCCTGCTTTGGCTTCTTTAGTTGTCTCTCTGTGAGGTCCTTGGCAGCAAAATTGGCAACATTTCCTCACTGCTGTCTACCAGGACACGTTTTATAACAGCTAAAAGAAAGTCAAACCTTACAACATAGATTTTTTATGTGTCATTGATACTTAAAATGGAAACTCTAAGCTCATCAAGGGAACAACTGTCAAAAGCAAAAATTCTTACACATTTATGCAGAAGAGTGACCTGTAGGTGACAGGTGAAGTAGTACTGGAGTTATTATCTATATTTTAAAAATCTCTTACTCAGGAGAGAGATAACTTGCTAAGAAGCAATAAAAATTTGTGTTAACCATATGATTTAGTAAGTTTGCTATTTAAGGTTTAGTTATTTTCATTGGAAAGGCAGATCTATAGAGAGAAGGAGAGACAAAGATCTTCCATCTGCTGGTTAACTCTGCAATGGCCGCAATGGCTATAGCTGAGCCAATCCGAAGCCAGGAGCCAGGAGCCTCCTCTGGGTCTCCCACGTGAGTACAGGGGGTTCCATGACTTTGGGCCGTCCTTTACTGCTTTCCCACCCCCAAAGCAGGGAGCTGGATGGGAAGTGGAGCAGCCGAGACATGAACCAGCGCCCATATGGGATCCTGGAAGATGCAAGGTGAAGATCTAGCCAGTAGGCCATCATGCTGGGCCCTAGCTATTTGTTTAAATCTTTGATTCGGTGTCCATTATTTCTGTACTTACTTTAATTATTGTCAGGTAAAAAGTTAATTCCTAATGATGCAAGGATATGAAAAGAAAAAGGATTTCATTACTTTTTCTACTAAATCATAGTACTCATTTTTTTAAAACAAATGCCAGAATTACATAAAGCCTTTTGTCATCATATTATATTCTCTAGATCACTTCAAAATCCATTACAATTCATGACTTTATCTTTTTCCTCTTATTTGGCTGATGAAGACCTAGCTCTATAGGATTCAAAGAAATGTCAACTGTCTTTTCCATTATTAAACAATGCATGGATTATCTTCTATCTCAGAGTTTGTTGTGGAAATTGCTGCAGGACTACACTCTTGTAATACTATGGGGGAAATAATGGGGGGGATGCCGTAGGGGGGGGAGGAAGGGAACATGGAAGGGGGATCCCTATACTTACAAAGCTTTATAATGGGAAAAAAAAAATTTAAAACTAAATTTAAAAATGTAATCTGCTAAACAGTGAAAAGAACAAATGAAGGACATAGTCTGTTACAGGAAAGACCAAAGGCCTCCTTAAACAATATCTGCTAGCTGCAAAAGAAAAAAATATATATATAACTCCAGCTCTAACAGGCTTGCAGTTCGCTCCTCCCCAGGAAGGGAGTCAACTCCAGCTCTAACAGGCTTGCAGTTCGCTCCTCCCCAGGAAGGGAGTCAACTCCAGCTCTAACTGGCTTGCAGTTCGCTCCTCCAGGCCGTGTGGCTTGCTTCCTGCTTCCGTGCCTGCGTAGTGGTTCTCCACCTTTACTGTCCTAAAGCTTCCCCTTGGAAGTTCATGTTCACGCTGCCTGTCTAAGGGTGCCACCTGGGAATCAGCCCTCAAGCTCCTCTGCTGATTCAGATGGAACTGGAGACAGAGAGCAAATTTTCAGAATTCCAAATTCCCCAGGCCCCTCTAGAAGACTAGCATAAATGTCTCTGAAGTGCAAGTCAGAACCTGCCAGAAGGTACATTTTCAACATGTCTGAACACTTTATAATTATTACTATAGTATACTACCATTTTATACATATCAAGCTATATATTGCCTTTCTGCAAAAATCAGCAACTTTATATAATAATTAGGTAAAACGGGAAGGGAAGAAATTATTAAATCTACAATACCAAAAAATGAAACATTATGAAAGAGTCAGAACTCACAAGCATTAGAAGGAAAACCATAACTGCTGAATCATATGGTAATGATTAACCCAGATGACTAGTCATGCAGAAATGCAAAGAGGCCTTTAACACCATCTGTCCGTAGGTCCCAAAACTGAAGCCAAGATCTGTTCATTATCAGGATCATGTGGGTCTTATCTATAGTTCTCTGATACTCTTTGTCTGAGAAAAATTTAAATTTCAGGCAGTAAAGTAGAGAAGATAGTGGGATTTTGGAAAAAAGGGATATTTTCAAAGTCTAACTAAACTCAGTCATTACATTCTGAAAAGATTGCATTCGATTGCTAGAGGCTGAAGTTTTTGTCACGTGCGGAGCCCTAGCCAAGTAATTCCTGAAAGAGTTGTCAGGGCAGGCTGGTCCCGGTTCTTCCATTTGTTTATTCATTCACTCATTCATTCAACCAGTATTTAATCAGTTCTGACTATAGCCCCGTCACTATTCTAGATACTTGGGATACAACAGTGAACAAAACAGTTAAACCTCTCGCCTTCTTAGAACTTGTAGTCCAGAAAGGAGAGGCGTAAGGGAAACATGAACACAGCAAGCAGATTCTATTCCATGAGAGTACTTTGAAGGCTTGTGGGCAATGGAATTACAAAATGACTTTTTATTTTTGTACAAAAGACTTTTGCGATCCATGCTTTTTTCATAGTACATATTTTCCATGAGCTTTTTGAAGCTCTTGCATATAAATAGGGAAAGTTAATATCTTAGTCCATTTCTGTTGCTACAACAAATACCGGAAATGGAGCAGCTTACAAAATACAGAAGCTTATTGGGCTCACAGCTGTAGAGACCATGCCATCCAGAAGCACGCCAGGCTGGTGGTTCTGTCCTAACATGGTAGGGAATATCACTCAGCAAGAAATAGCAGGTGCACCAGCCAGGTCGCCACAAACACCATCCCAGCACCCCGCTTACTGCCCACAGACTCCATCTCCAAATAGCATGCACATGACCGTGGGGATCAAATGTTTCCACTGCATGAACCTCTGAATGGTGGGCACATTCAAACCCCAGGAGCTGGGAAAAGCAGCGGGCAAGGCTTGAGCGGTGGTCAAGGTAGGCCTTACCGAGAACGAGGCAAGGGAGCCAGGCAAGTAGGTACAGGTGGCAGAAACCTCTAGGCAGAGGAAACAGTAGTGGCATAAGAGAGGACAAGATTTTTATTATTATTTTTTTAAGCAAACCAAAGAAGCAGTGTGGCCAGGGCAGAAGTCACTGAGGGATCAGACCCTGGCCTAGCCAACAGCGGCTCCTGTCTGCAATCCTGTGGCTTTTGTGCTATGTGGCATGCCAAGGCTTTGTGTGGCACTGAGGACAACAGAGGCGTCTCCCCACTGCATGAGCCCGCAAGAGCACCTGCACGGCTCATCGCCTCGCATCGCACCGCTTCACCCTGCAAACCTCACTGCTCCTTACTGCCAGTGCTCGCTCACCGAGCCTTCACTGCGGCTTCTGCTTACGACTTAGCTTTGACCTCTGGCCCCATAAAATCGGATTACGTGGTCCCAGCCATCTTCATCGTGTTCTCAAATTTGCCTTGGCTACCACTAAAAGGTACACAAAGTTCAATCTTTTTTTATCCAACACTACATTTAAAAAAAAAAAAAAAAAGGAAAACAGAAGCACTCTAACTCTTCTCTAAAGCATCAACATGAGGATGATGTTTGTAGTCTCCGGCACATGCCAAGGCCGTGCTCTGTGTGTGTGCTGGCCACTGATCCTCCTACCTGTGGGACTACTGTTATCACTGTGAGTGCACAACGGTAGGAACCACGTCCTGAGGCAGAAAGTGACCTACCGCCACCCCCACACACACAAATCAGCTTGGCAGTAAACGTTTAGACCTAAAATGGATAATTAAAAACAAACAAAAAAACACAGATTTATTCATTTTCATTGGAAAGTCAGATGTACAGAAAGATCTTCTCTCTGCTGATTCATTCCCCAAGTGGCCATAATGACTAGAGCTAAGCTGATCCAAAACCAGGAACCAGGACCTTTTTCCAGGTCTCTCATATGGGTGCAGGGTCCCAAGGCTATAGAGCATCCTCAACTGCTTTCCCAGACCACAAGCAGAGAGCTGGATGGGAAGTGGAGCAGCCGGGACATAAACCCATTCTGATATGGAATTCTGCCAGATGCAGGGTGAGTACTTTAACCACTAGGATACTGTGCCAGGCCCTAAAATGGATAATTTTAAAATATGTCCACCATGATCTTTTTTTTTTCTTTTTTAAGATTTTTTTTTTTTTTTATTATTGGAAAGGTGGATATACAGAGAGGAGAGACAGAGAGGAAGATCTTCCATCCGATGATTCACTCCCCAAGTGAGCGCAACGATCGATGCTATGCCGATCCGAAGCCAGAAGCCTCTTCCGGGTCTCCCACATGGGTGCAGGGTCCCAAAGCTTGGTCTCCCACATGGGTGCAGGGTCCCAAAGCTTTGGGCCGTCCTCGACTGCTTTCCCGGGCCACAGGCAGGGAGCTGGATGGGAAGCGGGGCTGCCGGGATAGAACCGGCGCCCATATGGGATCCCGGGCGTGCAAGGTGAGGACCTTAACCACTTGCGCCACCGTGCCGGGCCCTCCACCATGATCTTATTCACACTGTTTTTTTAGCAAACTTCAAGAAGTTTGATTAACTATGTTAACATCATCTAAAATTAAATTTTAAAACTTTTTTCATGGGGTCTTCCCTCCCTCTGCCCCTCTCCTTCTCTCCCTCTCTCTCTCCCTCTCTCTCTTTTTCCCTCTCATTCTCTCCCTCTGTCTCTCTTTGACTCTCTCTCCCACTCTCTCCATCTCTCTCTCTCCTTCTGTTTCTCCTACTCTGCCTCTTCCTTTCTCTTTGTAACTTTACCTACCAAACGAATAAATAAACCTTTAGAAGTTGATAAATAAATAATTTATTTGACAATAATGTAAAAATTAATTGTTAACAACTTTTGTTAACCCTTTAACAATCACTGCCACTATCACCACCCCTGGTTCTGTCACGTCTTGTATTTCTCCTAGCAAGGCTCTTTGAAGACCTGTGGTTATAAACACGTATTGAAATGCCCAGTTGGTGGCATCTGGTTAATACACCACAATGTAAAGGCAGCCAGCCCAACGTTACGGGGGCTTTAGGAATAGAAAACACAGGTGAGAAACAAACCAAAGTACGGCGGCCGTACGACACAATGCCGCTGCACTTCACATGCTAATTCATATTTTTATTCCTCAGACCTAAGGAAAGAGGAAGGGCTGCAAGAAAGTAGAAACATTTTCCTGAAAGTTTCAAGAATTAACAGGTAAGGGAAAACTTTAACAGGAAAGGAATGAAAAAAAATAATATCTTTCAATTATACTAATTAAATGTAACCTCAGTTGGCAACTCAAAGAGTACACATCACCCCAGGACATCAAACACCCATTGATACAGTTAATTGTTAGCATCTTCATCTAGCTTTAACTTAGAGCCACACTGGGAGAAACAGGCTACAACTGCATGCCTCTCCAGCAACACTTCAAACGGTAAGAAATAATACAGGTTTAATTTTGCTGATTTATAAGCTACAATAAACGTGTTTAGTGCTGTTCCCCAGGGGCTTGCGTAGACGTGAAAACAAAAGGACCAGTCACAGAGATTCTTTTTGTTCTTAACTTAGTTGAGACACAGTACCATTTACGTCATGGCACGGAGTGTCCTTAGGACTCTGAGTGTCCAAGCAGCTTTAAGATGCAGCAAAATGGAGATGTTCTCATCTCTAGTATTTTAATTTTATTAATATTTACTCAGCAGTTTGTATTCAGAAAGCATTATGGTAGATCATGTGAGTAGGTAAAAGTAAAAAAACACGGCTTCCAAGTTCTGAAACATTTATAGACACTTTTTTTTCTTTCTTTCTCTCAAACTCATTAAAACTGTAACCAGGGCATAAAAGCTTTACACTGGATTTGGGAAAAGACAAACACTAGATTGGACACCAGAATCAAATTTTGCTCCTACCAGAAACCCTTATGCATCCACTAGGAAGGTACAATTAGACAGGCAGGCAGAAACATGGACACTTTGAAAGATCTACATCCAACGAGGAAAGGAGATAGCAGGAAGCTGGGAAAGTAGACACACACGCGTGGATCCCGTGGGCCCCGAGAAAAGCTGAAGCCTGGCTTCACTTCACCGCTCTCCCCTGAGCACCTGAGCAGGTGTTAGCTCTGCCGCAGAGGTGGGAGGAGGGACGGAGACCGAGGCAGGAAAGCTCCCCCGGAAGCTTTTAAAAAGCAATGGAGTGCTCACTTGGGCACTGAAGGGGAAACGGCGCAGAGATCAGCTCGTCCCTCCGCGAGGATGGCACGTGAATCCCGAAAACCTGCCTGCCTGTGGGCGCCAACTGTGAGCTCTGTGCCTCCTGTCACTGGGTCACTTCCCTCCCCACAAGGCAGAGCAGCAGGAGAGTGAAACCGGGCTGGAGTCTGCGCGGGGAGCTGGGAGTGCTGGTCAGCACCTGGGGCCGGGGTACCCCGATATTAGCACACAGATGTAAACCGGGAAGACAGAATCAGGCCAAGTGCAAAGACTCGGCACGCTGTTAGGGATTCATTCACAAAGAGGGTAGTAGTCCCTTTTCCCTGGAGGAAAACACAGCATTAACAACATCTGACGTTCCAGTCAGAGTCTGCACATTGCAAGCAGAAATCAGAGTCCCTCGTGCTGTACCATGACCTGTCAGGTAAAAGATGACAAGAAATCTGAGGAAACTCCTGTTACACAACGCAAGGTGAGCGGGTGCATCAGATAAACCTTGAACATAGTCCACGCAGACGGAAGAAAACTTAAAAACACCTTAAAATTCCAGGGGAATCTTCACAGGTTCCAACTGCTAACCACTAGCTACTATAAATGAAATATTCGACAAGCCAAAAGGACCCTTATAAAATAAAACTTCACAGCAGAAAAAAATCAAGTGAAGGGAAGTTTTAAAAACAAAATCTTCAAGAAAATTGAGGTTGTGAAATCCCAAAAGGAATGTGACAAAACAGTATAACTATTATAAACTGAAGAGCAAACCTTACTCAAAGAGGATGAGGGGAATAAGCTGCTGATCGAAGTCCTTCTGGAAATGAATTATGAAACTCCAAGGAATCCAAAGTGTATTTTAAAAAATTAACTCATCCATTTGTCACCCTCCCAACCCCCATCAGTGCCACGTGGACCTCCACCCCTTCTAACTATGTAAACAATATGAAAAAGAAATTTAAAAAAACAATTTTAAGGTTTATTTATTTTTATTGGAAAGTGAGATTTACAAAGAGAAGGAGAGGCAGAAAGATCTTGAGCCGCTGGTTCACTCCCCAGAGCTGAGATCATGACATTTTAACATCATGAGATTAAAATGCTGTTTGTGGGCCCAGTGCAGTGGCCTAGTGGCTAAAGTCCCACGATCCCATACGGGTGCCAGTTCTAATCTCAGCAGCCCCACTTCCCATCCAGCTCCCTGCTTTTGGCCTGGGAAAGCAGTTGAGGACATCCCAAAGCCTTGGGACCCTGCACCCACGTGGGAGACCCAGATGAAGCTCCTGGCTCCTGGCTTCGGATCAGAGAAGCTCCGGCCATTGTGGCCACTTGAGGAATAAATCAACAAACGAAAGATCTTCCTCTCTGTCTCTCCTCCTCTCTGTATATCTGACTTCCCATTAAAAAATAAATCTTTAAAAAATGTTATTTGCTAAATTCTGTATGTTTGATTTTGGTTCTCATGATTGTTACATTTTTCCCATAGTTTTTATTTCAAAACATTCTTTCTTGGAGATTTGGAAATGTGTTTATAATTGCAAGAACAAAACCAAAAAAGAGCTTATGTGAGCTCCAAGGAGAGAGAGCTAAGCAGTAACCTCTGATTTTCTATAGGTTTTAGTTAAAAATTTGTATCACTCTCTGTGTTCTTATATCTCATTCATATATATATAATTATTATTATTATAAGGGCAAATACACAGAAGAAGCCACAGAGAGAGAACTTCCATCTGTTGATTCACTCCCCGTGTGGCTGCAACTGGCAGAGCTGAGCCAATCCACAGCCAGGAGCTTCTCTGGGTCTCCCATGCGGGCGCAAGGTCCCAAGGCTTTGAGCCATCCTTGACTGCTTTCCCAGGCCACAAGCAGAGAGCTGGATGGGAAGCGGAGCAGCTGGGGTACAAACTGGAACCCATACAGGATTCCAGCACATGCAAGGTAAGGACTTGAGCCACTAGGCTACCGCACCGGGCCCTAAAAAATGTTTTTTACAAGAAAACAAAGTTGTAATGATTAAAGAAAAAACAACACTGAATTCTCATTGAGGAAACTCCTTCCCAGGAGAGTCCCAGCTAACAATGTGGACATCATGCTGTATGACGGTACTGAACCATGAGGGAAGGAGCAAGGATGCCCAGAGCAGCAAGGGAAGCAGCTGGAGGGAGCTGTGGGGACACGTTACAGTTGGAGACACTTGTATGGAAATACACTTAGTATAATCCAGACTCGGACATTTCATATAGAGACACTGTATGGCTGTGTGCCACACTGAATAATACTGCGACGCAGACATTACACAGGTGCACCAGTTGGAGTGTTGGCCTGCCCACTTCCTATCCAGCTCCTCACCTGAATGCACCTGGGAAAGGCAGGGGAAAAAGGCCCACCAAGCTGGGCTCCTACGCCCACCTGGGAGACCTGAGAGAAGCTTCTGGCTTCTGGCTTCAGTCAGGCAGAGCTCTAGCCACTGTGGGCATCAGGGGGCAAATCAGCAAACACAAGATTGCCGCATCCCTCTCGCCCTCTCTACCCCGCTCTCACTGTAACTCTACCTTTCAAATAAATAAAATACACCTTTTCAAAAAGAAAAGAACTATCTAGGCACCAGGGTGGTGAAGTTGTACATTAAGCCTGCCAGCATCCCGTGTGCCCTCGTTGGAGTCCTCACTGCCCCACTTCCTGTGCAGCTCCCTGTAATGCTCTTGGGAAGGCAGCACGGGAAATTCAGATGAGGCTCCTGGCTCCTGGCTTCATCCCGGTCCGCGCCACTGGCTGTAGTTATTTGGACCGTGAACAGACAGATCTCTCTCTCTCCCCACCTCTCCATCCCCCCAGACGCACTCTTTCTGTAAAGCAGTCTTTCAAATAAACGTGTTTTTAAAGAAATATTTATAGGAATATGTATGCACAGTTGGCCTGCACACATACAGTTGGCTGCTGGCTGAGGTCAGAGGCACACTGCCTAGCACCAACACAGCCAGCACAGACTTTCAGGTCATGATTTCCAACACCATTTTCCAAGAAAAAGAGCCATGTCTTCTGGGAAAAACGACTCAATCTAAGCCCAGGGCAGGAAATATATAAGATAAGTATCTTACAGTGCCAGAGAGTATGAAGATGTTAAAAATAAATTAATATCTGAATACACTCACTAAGCTGGAAGTATGTCAAAGGGGCACACAGCCTAACAAAAGGAGATTATAATGGCCAAAGCTGGAACAGTTTCAGCCACAAAGTAAATAAATCAGCATTTGATAATAAGCCAAAGTATAAAATAAATACCCCGACGTCCACAGTGTTATAAATGTATAGTTCAGTAGGTAAATATGTGAAGTAAAGGGAAAACGCCGCATGCAGGAAGATTTCAAACACTGTCTGTGTCTAACCTGCCCTTCAGGAGGTGGAGGATAACGGCCCAGCCAAGCCCGGACAGGACACAATGCCTTCTTCGCAGAAAGTACAGGACGGAAAAGGAACAGAACATCAGACAGTGACAATGAGCAGCTCCGCTACAGGATTCGGGCAAAGCCAGCGATGACACCACGGACACGGGCTCCTCAGAGTCCTCATGGCGAGTGTGTACTATGAAAATGTTATACCAGGATTTCAAAAATATGCTGCACAAAAAAATACACCTTTGATTTCCTGTCTTCACAAATATGTTGAAGTAACCTCCCATAGTCCCTTGGTAAGAATGTTTCCTTTTCTTTAACATTACTTTTTTTTTTTTTTTTTTTTTTTACTGCAAAGGCAGATATACAGAGAGGAGAAGAGACAGGGAGGAAGATCTTGCATCCGTTGATTCACTCCCCAAGCAGCCTCAGCCAGTGCTGAGCCAATCCAAAGCCAAGAGCCAGGAGCCCCTTCTGGGTCTCTCCCTTGGGCTGTCCTCAACTGCCTTTCCAGGCCACAAGCAGGGAGCTGGATGGGAAGCGGGGCTGACCGGGATTAGAACAGGTGCCCATTTGGGACCCTGTGCACGCAATGTGTGAATTTTAGCCACCAGGCTACCGTGCCAGGCCCATTTCCTTACGTTTTGTGGGCTTCCTCTCAAAAATCTATAACCCCAGTCTAATCAGGAAAGAGATATCAGACAAATCCAAGTCAAGGGACATTTTACAAATACCTGACCAGGACAACACAACATTGTCAAAATAATCAAAAGCAAAACAAAAGCTGATGAATTGTCATATCCAAGAAGAGCCTTGGAGACTTAACCACTACACATAAAGTGTACTTTAGATGAACATTAAGAAGACATTAGGTAAAAATCTAAGGAAATACACAGACACACACACACAGACCCAGGATGGGGGTCAGCCCTGCAGGGGAACTGCAAGGGGTCGCGGCTGAGTCACTACCCCTGCTGGTGAGTATGAGCACTGACACTGGGATCGGGAGCAGACACAGGCCAGGCAGCGTTACAACACCTGTTGGCCTACATGGGGCTGGGTTGGAGGAGAGCCAGGCTGGGCTGAAGAACCGTATGCACTGGTGCGTGCATGAGGCAGAGTAATTGCTAGTTGATTTGGCTTTGTCACAGCATTGGCTGGCAAGTACTGGGAATGGGAACGAGTTCTGTGACACTAGATTCAGAACCTCCAGGAAAGTGCAAGATCCAGGGCTGGGAGTGGGCCCAGCAGGGAAGCTGTGGGCACCTCTCCATGGCTTGTAACTCCCACGGGTGAGAATGAGAACCAGGAGCGGAGAGGGCCTGACTAGACAGAAGCTGAAGAACAGTTATCTTCCAGACATAGGACCCAGCATACAAGGCAGGCTCCAGCCCCTTGGAGAGACCTTTTCCAGAAGCCAACTGCTGAGGTCTTGATTTTGATGTCCCCGTCCTAGCTAACACACTCAAAGCTCTTCCCAGCTGGAGACATGAATGATTCATCGGCACTCATCCCAGGAGTCTTCGAATTGTGTCCTTTCACCTGAGGCAGATGACCAACCAGCAAGAGACGGCCTCCAACAGATCCCCATCAAAGTGAATCCTCTCATCTTCCAGGCCCACCTCCATGGTACCCATCAGTCTTCCAGGCACACATCCATGGCACCCATCACAGTCAGTCCTCTCATCTTCGGGGTCCACATCCATGGTACCCATCACAGTCAGTCCTCTCATCTTCCAGGCCCACATCCACAGTACCCATCAGTCTTCCCAGTCCACCTCTATGGTACAAATCACAGTCAGTCCTCTCATCTTCGGGGTCCACCTCCATAATACTCATCGGTACCATGTGGAGACAGTTTAATCTGGCCAAACTGTTCCTCAGCTGGGCCCTTCCTCAGAAATCTTGGGTATTTCTGGTTGCCAATTTATTCATTTTCTTGGAGTAATTTTGTTAAATTATCACCACCACTTTAAATTCTTAATTCTTCCTTTTCCGCTTTCTCCTCACCTTTTGCTTTCTCTCTCTCTCTTTTCTCTCTCTCTCTCACCCATTTGATAACTGTACTTACTACTTCTCCAGGAAACAGAGATCATTCCTTAAAAAGAAAAGTGTGTGTGTGCACTATTTATTTGAAAGGCAGAGTTACATAGAGAAGTTTAGAGAAAACGCTTCCATCCACTGATTCACTACTCACATGGCCACAATAGCTGGGGCTGGGCCAGATAGTATCAAAGAAACTGGAGCTTCATCTGGGTCTCCCATGTGGATACAGGGTCGCAAACACTTTGGCCACCTTCCATTGCCTTCCCAGGTGTATTAGCAAAGAGCTGAATCAGAAATGGGACATCCAGGAGTCAAGCTGGCCCCATTCAGGGTGCCAGTATTATCAGCAGCGATTAGCAGCACAGGCCCACACGACAGGTTTTGTAATCTACAGATGCGATAGAGCTCTTAGGCTTCTGTTTGTCCTGGTCTCCTACGCCAGAAGAGGAGCCATTCTCCAGGACAAGCCAACTGCTCCCCATTTGTCTTTTGCAAATCTGCACCACTGCTTATGGGTCCCCTGTATCTCTCCACTCCTTCCCTACACCACCCTTCCACAGAGGGAAAGCCCTTCCCTCTCACTGACACTCCTTCATCTCCAGATGTCTGTACAGCATTTTTAGATGCCGGACACTGGACTGATGGTGAGAAGCTTTGGGAAATTAAACAGATTTCATCCCTGCCCTCAGGGTGCTTAGTCTTACTGAGACCGTAGATGATAAGTTGATATATAAATAAAAATGTACAGATTTTCCCAAATATAGGACAGTGATAACAGTTAGAAAGTGGGTCCATTAATTTAGGATTTTATCAGTTTCATTACTGAAGTCCTGGTCATCTTTCATCTGCATATAGAGAAGTTTCAGAAAGATTTCCTCCCTTCCAAATCTTTCATGGTGCTTCTCACGTACTTCGACTAAAGTTCAATGTTGATTCAGTTTTTGTATTTCTGAGTTTCTGTGTCTCCTCTCTCCTTTCTCAGTCTCCCTTTCAAATAAACCTTTAAAAAAATGTTAAAAGTTAAGCTCATAATTAAACAAATTATATTAAAAGTAGTGATAAGAAGCCTCCCAATTCTCACTTGATGGTTACCGAAAGTCTATGTACATTTCTTAGGTCCTCCTGGCCTCATGGATTCTTCAACAAGGCCGAGAGAAACCAGGAAAGGGCTCCTCTCAGGGACACATCCAGGATGGATGGCTGAGGTCGTTAATTCAGGAAAGCATATTGTCGTCTGTGACCGTGAATACTCGAGGTCCTGAGTCCAGAGCTGAGCGTGCCACTGGAATGGAAGCTGAAGTCAGAAGCTACATGTACAAAATCATGAAGAAAGGAAACGGGCTACCAGAAGAACACAGAGTTGAGAGCTTCGAAGAGTGCTTATGGTGTAGGTTGTACGGTGAGAGATGAAGCCAGGATTCCTGAGTCAGTTCCCTTCTGCAGGTCCCGGCTCTTCCAGCCAGAGCAGCGGGCGTCCCATCCGGGAGCCCTAACAGCTTCCCAAACAGCCTTTCTGCAATGTGTGCTGACTACGCACGCCTTCCCTCCTGCCACCCGCACGTCCGGCTGCCTGCCTGACTCTCAGGGGTTATGGAAAGCAAGTATCGAAGCAATGCATATAAACAACGTTAGAATTTCAAGTAATACTGAAAGCTTTCTAAGAACTCTTCTGCCCCAGTCCACCCTATTCCAAATCCAGCTGCCCACAACTGACATTCAACTGTTGTCAACTCCCAAATGCTTCATGCCCTCCTCCAACTCTCAAAATAACAGCACACGCCATGAACTGTTCCTGTATTTCTCCCCTGATTTTGTTATTCCAGAGAGTGTGGGAGAAGCCCAGCACAAAAGGCCCAAGACAAGGACACTTGATGACTGCGAGACTGGGCTTCTGAACGGCTCGAGAGGAAAGGGAGGGTGTTCAGCAGGCTCCTTTGTCTCGCCCATCTCAGGGGCGGATGGCTGGTTCTCGCCATCGTCTGCTCTGGACTGTGTACTCCACCAGCTCCAAGGAATGAGTCAGCACCTCCCACCTCCTGGCTCCCATCCTACTCTGCACAACCTTGTTGATTTCCGTTAATAGCAGGAAGGTCCTCAGACACAATTTGAGTGTGAGACACGCTTCCCACCATGTCTGTGGCAGCGGTTTGTTCTGGGATCTGATGCCACCATGACTGAAATTTTTCTTTTGACTGCTGTCTTGGAGAACAACATTCTTATATTCAATCATTCAACAAACATTTGTAAGGATCTATTCTGTGCCAGGTACGGTCTTAGCATGGTGGACACAGTTTAAACACAAAGTCTGTGGGCCTCATTACAATCGTTAGCACGGTCCAATGAGAGAGTTCCTGAGCCGCCCGCGGTGTGCAGAGAGGTCGTGTAGGTGGAGAAGAGCCTTGCACCCACCAGCGAATGGGCATGGATGCTTTCTGGAACGAGGAAACCACGGCCAATTTTCAAGATCAAGTCTGTGTTGTGCGTTGATGAAGAGCATCTCAGAGCACTGAACTGACGACAACAATCTTCCTATAACCTAAGCCCCGGACTGCTGACGGGTAATTGCAACATCTAGATAATTTTTGGCAATGTTGTGGATTAACTTCCTAAATCCTGGTTTTTGTTTTGTTTTTTTTTTTTTAATTTAGCCAACAGTCTCTACATCTAATCAAGTTTTAACCTTTGCAAGCCGTTTCTTCCCTTTGAGGTTTCCTGCAGAGCTGAATAAGCAAGCCTATGGCAGCAGACAGCATGTCTCAAGCTCTGTGGGTCAGCCTGGACTTCTGGTCCAGCCTGGTCGCCTCCTGAGAACTGGTCCAGGATTTGTTGTACAGATGCTTCTGTCCTCAATGGCGCCTGCACACTGCAAGGATGAACAAAGGAATACACTGCTTCTCCAGGCCACGGTCCCGCAGCTTCAGGAAATTATACCAGAGAAGCAGGAAGCAGGCGGGTGTGGCCGTGGAATCCCCAAGCCTCAGCCAGTCACACTCTGTCTTGGTACTTTATACCTTTATCGGAAGATGTCTGGAGTTTTTCAGTTAAGTTTCATCTTTTTTAAAAAAAAGTAGTATTTGAAATAAATACTCTGCAAACTTTTTGGTGCAAGAAGGACATAATCCAGGTCTGAGAGACTGTGCGATGGAATCTTCCCAGGTTTGACCAGGGTCACGCTTGCCTTTAACGAGACAGGAAACAAAAGCAGGAAAGAGTCAAGGAAAAGAGGAAATAAGGCAGCCAACAGTAGGAGCAGTGACTAAAGGAGCAGGTGACAAGAGCTAAAGTGTCCAAATGACAGCCAAGGAAATAGAACGTATTACAGGACACTCACATTAAAATAAGCGTGGAAAAGAAGCAAGCCGACAAGCGGGGTAAGCGGGAGTGATGGCACACTGGGTCCAGAGAGAATCACCTTCCCTGCCGACCGCAAAGCCCAAGGGCCGTCAAGTGTCCGTGCCCGCTTGTCCCCTGCGCATGTCCTCCAGCCGATCCTGGCCCACACCATGACCAACGGGGATGGGAATCCCCACCCCCAACGTGATATGGGAACAGGGCGATGGCTTCAAGGTGAAGAGCAAATCTCCTTGGCCTGCTTCTTTGTCTATCTCTGAGTTGCTCCTCTACCTCCCCCGCCTGCCTCATTTTCTGAGAGGAAACTGTCGAATGAATGAACGAAGAGTCCTGTTATTTTCCACGTGTCAGAGAAAAGGACAGTAACTCTGAGGAGGGAAATAACTTTAGAATGAGTTTATGGCATAAACAATCAGACACTTACATACACATGACACACACACACACACATGCACACAAAAGCACACCACCTCGGGCCTGGCACAGTAGCCTAGACGCTAAAGCCCTCGCCTTGAACACCCCACGATCCCATATGGACGCCAGTTCTAATCCTCGCAGCCCCACTTCCCATCCAGCTCCCTGCTTTGTGGCCTGGGAAAGCAGTAGAGGACGGCCCAAAGCCTTGGGACCTTGCGCCCATGTGGGAGACCCAGATGAAGCTTCAGGCTCCTTGTCTTCGGATTGGCTCAGCTCCAGCCATTTTAGCCGCTTGGGGAGTGAATCATCGGACACAAGATCTTCCTCTCTGTCTCTCCTCCTCTCTGTATATCTGCCTTTCCAATAAAAATAAACAAATCTTTAAAAAAAATAGCTTGCCATGGAAAGATCTAAGATAAATAAGATTGAAACAGAAAAAAATAATAAATAAAAGGAAAAATACATGTAAGATACATATAACATATTCTCAACGTAGAATACCTAATAAAATTTTTTGAAAAAGCCTTACCTTACTACTTTCATTTAAAAAAAAAAACAGAAAACAAGCAGATTACAACAGAAAAAATGAAGAAAGGATGAAAATGTGTTGGAAAAGGCTACCTAAATGTCATCTAATACAGGTGAATGTGAGTGAAAAAACAAGACGCTTCACTCCAAGAGCCAAAGAGACCCAGGAACCCTTCTTGTATGCAATGAGTTCTCTAGCTCCTGTATGGGACCTCAACCCAGTCATGGGAACTCCGAGCCTCGGGAGGCAGTGCAGAGAAGGCAGAGCGATGGCGAACTGATTTAGACTCACTAAGGGTTCCACGGCAAGGAGCCTGAGCTGCTGAGGGGACGCTGTGACACAGCTCACCTGTCTTGTCCTATGGTGGTGGGTGTTTGCCGCCCAGCTCTGCCCCTGCACGCCTTGCCACCCAGCCCTCCTTTACCAACTTCCTCCCTCCTCATCTTCTCTAGAACCAACCACACACAACATACCCTTCCAGCAAGATCCATGTCTGTCTAGATTAATCAGAGTTTGGCTTTTGTTGCTGAAATTAAGAGCTCTAACTGATAGCGGAAGTGAGTGACAGTTTTCAAATAAGACAACAAACGGGAAAGAGGTCCTGTCTGACTAATAAGAAATAGCAAGTGAGGAGACGAAAAGATTCCCCTTATGGCATGAGCAAAGATTAAAACGACTGTCAGACCCCAGTGTTGGCAGAGGTGTACGGGAGAAGCAACGACCATGAATCGGGAATGGGGAATCTGGGTCGATGCAGCTTTTCCCGAAGCAAGAACGAATGAGGATATCAATATCTTAAACAGACACACCCTTTGATCAGGAATTCCACACCCAGCAATGTTTATCTTTAAAAGATCATTAGTCAAGGCACAGGAGCAAAGTTCATGCAACAGTAATGTTTGCAATTTAAAAAAAATCTAAAAAACAATCAAATTGTGAAATTGTGGTAATCCCTTATAAGAGAATCTTAGATACTACAAACAGTCGGATCATATCCATACTGACTGTGAAATAGCTCCATAGCATTCATGGAAAAGCAGAAAAGATTATAAAATTTCTTATATAAACTATAGGAGGAAGATTTCTCAGCTGTTACCTTGATCTCTGTCCCCTAAAGTTGTATCTGTGAATGTGTTAAATTACATGGAACCACTTGACTTCAAGTAGATAATAATAAAGGAGATTATCCTGGTGAGACAGACAGAATCACAAAAGCTGTTTGATAGCAGAGCCGAGAGCAAAGGGGGAAGTTAGCAATTCAAAGTCCACGCGGATTCGATATGCCCTTACCTGCCTGAAGATGGAGTGAGGGGGGAACCAAAAGTAAAAGAATCCAAGAGTAGTGCTCAAGAGATATCAGTGGCCCCCAGCCCCCAAGTCCACACCCAACGGGACAACCAGGGAGGACAAACTAACGTCTGGACCATCTCCTGTAGCCTTCTCAGGCACACTGGTTGAGAGTCGGATCAGAAACAGAGCAGAGGGACTTGAATGGCGTTCTGATATGGGATGCCAGTCTCCCAAGCAACGGCCTCAGCTGCAGTGCCGCCATACCAGCCCCAACGGCCTCACCTGCGTGCCACCATGCCAGCCCCACATTTCTCCTGAAGCTTGAAGAGAACCATTTGTTTTCTAACATCTAACATCAGTAAAGTCAGCTTCTAAATTTTTTCCCCTACCCCAGAATCAGAAAAAAAAAAAAAAAAAAACTTCCAGTACAAGAAAGCTGATTTTACTTAGAATACAATCAGCTTCAAATGCAATAATAATATTCATGTTTCAACTTTTCTAGACTTTCTCCTTTCCTCAGGAAAAGGAGACCTATTTAATACCTAATGTGACATAAAGCTGTTGCTGAGATCAGCCGTGGAGTGCTGTATGTGACAGCATGCGTGAGAGGGCTAAGAACGGCCAGCATGCATGAATGCCTGCAGTTTGTGGGAACCATTCTGTGTACTTTGCACTTTGTAATCCTGAAACTGGGATGCACCCTGAGCATCGCGGAAAGCCTGGTACAAGTGCAGATTCTCAGGCCACAGCTACTGAAACAGAGTTTGTATTTTAACAGGATTCCCTGTGATTGGACGCATCCCACCATTGCAGAAGTGTAGGTCTACTTGGCATTTAACCTTTGTTTTCACCCCGGAAAGGTGCCACATCATATCCATCCTGCAAGCTTGTGAGTTCATTCTCAGGGTTCTTTGCCCAACGTTAGTGAAACACGGTCAGATTCCATAAGCTGAGACACTCTGCCCCACTGCCTCCCATTGAAGGTACTGACTGATGAAATCTGAATTTAACTCTAATTCCATAGACCTTCTGCTTCTTCAGCACTGCCATTCTGGTGCAGGGGTAGCCTACACTCCATTTTCCATTTGGGAAGGAGAAAAAGGAAAGAGTAATTTTAATACCATGGGAATAGCGCGTCCAAAGAGATTTAGCTTACTCTTTCCTTTTCACTGTCGATTACAACAAGTGTCTTTCTCTGTTTCCGTACTAGTCCAGACATCTCTATGCACCGTGCTCCCCTTCTTTTCCAGAAGTCCTGCCCGAAGGAAGACATCTCATGCTAATGGAAATGCCCCTGGCCACAACCAAATTCCAAGGTGGGTTCAAACAGCAGGATCAAGCCAGTGGTGCTTCAGGCACTGGACTGGTAACAACACCTGACATTTTCATATCATCTTATAGGTCAGTAGTCATACCTACTATGGATCAGAAACTAAATAATATCCTGACGATGAATGCTACTGTTATAGTTGTAGAGATAGTTGAGGCTAGGTTAGTAGGTAGAACAATTGAACGTGAAGCTGCACTTAGGAAACATCCGAATCGTAAAGCACATCACTGTAAAACAGCTCTCCTCCAACGGGTACAAGTCCAACCCCGTGCGGGGAACTGATCAGAATGACCAAAGTATGAATTTTAACTGCATATTTTTCATAGCCACTTATTCATTTTCTGTTTTTTCAGTCATAGGAGCAGAAAGAGAAACATGCATGCACACACACACACGCACACACACACACATGCACGCTCACACACACACAAAGAGAGAATGATCTTCTATCCATTGGTTCATTTTTCAAACACCTGCAATTGCCAGACTGAGCCCATGAGGCAGGAATTCCACCTGAGTCTCCCGGATAGGCAGTGAGGACTCAAGCATTTGAACCCCTACCTGCTTGCTGTCTGGTTCATCCCAGCTCCATCAGCAGTGGTGGAGATGGGACCCAACTACCGACACTCCCAGATGGGATGCAGGCAATGCAAACATTTGCTTAATTTACTGTACTAATGCATGCTCCTAAGTATCTTTAAAAGATAGGAGGTTTATTTTAAATGATGTGAAATAATATGTGGCCCTAGTAGAGGCTCAAGTATTTTTCCCTACATTTATTTTTATGTTGTTAATTTGCAAAACTAATCATTATATTTTTATAGACTATACAGCAAAATGGCATTTGTGAAAGCGGGTAGCACATGGGAGAAATTGAGTAAAAGTTATTTTTAAAGCTAAATAAGTAAATAAGTAAATAAATAAATAAAACACTTCAGCTCAGCACTTGTCTGGTCCACCACGAATTCTATTTCTGGAATGAAACCCGACAGAACCCTCTCTGACACGGCGTCTGAGGACAAGCACTGCCGTGTGTGCTAGGGGCCCACTGTGTTCAGACTTCCTTTGGTGCCTGCAACTGTGCTTCTTGCACACACAGTGCACGATGTACAGGGCAGGCACAAGCCAGCGACGTCAGCAGTGATGATCTACTGATCTACTGGATTAAATGCCAATGTTTTACTGAGCCTCTATTTCAAACAACCCAAACCTCAGAATTCTGTGCCCCCAAATCACACCTTCTATTTTGACCCATCCTCACATCCTACTTGCATACTCAGGGATCCTTTCACACTCAATAGAACGTTACAGAAAAAGTTCAGCCATGTGATAGAGGCTGATGCAGAAAATTCGATACAAAGATCTCTCCAACTGGAATCACTGAAAATTCGGGACACTTTCTCTGAAGGAAAAATCCCTAGACCATGAGGGATTCTTGAGACCTTCACCCCTGGCTGAGGTGGCCAGGGGGGGACTCTCATCCGGCTCCTGCAGGAGACAGCAGACCCTTCTCCCGCTGGAGAGTAAGTGGTTAGCTAAAACAAAACCCCTGTGCAGCAGAGAAGAGCTATCGGTGTCAACTGCTGTGCCTGCCATGCCAAGGGCTGCTGGTGTCCACAGGAAGGCAGAGCACAGCATTCCCTCAGATTTGTCATCAGAAAGATGAGGAACGAAGGCACAGAAGAGCCCCGAGATCGTGGTGAGGGCAACAGAGCAAGCTTTGCAAGCACTAACCAAAACAGCCCAACAGTAAGAGCAACAGCAGCTAGCACAGACCAAGTGCTCGCCACGTGTGGGCAGGATTAACGCATTCAGCAGCAAGTTTATGAAACGAGAATCGCATCACCTCCATTAAACCATGCAGGACCCCAAATCACAGAAGGATAGGAAAACCGCCAACGTTACACTGGCAAGAAGCGGCATGGGTGGGACTTGAATCCAAGTCCAACTTTGTCCAAAACCTGCCTCAACGCCTCTGGATCGTTATCATGTTGAAGTCTCAAAACACGTCTCATGATTATTAAAGTCCTATTATTATCCTCATTTTTAAAAACAGAACAGAGTATGTCTTACATAAAGTGTCCATTCTCGGGTCACTGAGCTGATAAATATGATAAATGTAGATTTATAGGGAGAAGGTGAAACAGAGAAAAACATCTTACTGCTGGTTCAGGGAACTGGATGGGAAGAGTGGAGTTGCCGGGATATGAACCAGTGCCCATATGGGATCCCGGAACATGAAAGGCAAGGACTTTAGCCGCTAGGCTACCACGCTAGGCCCCCTTTCTAAATTTTTATTCTACATCGTGTCCATGTATATGCTCACTGAGGACTTACTGTCCTTTAGTGACCAACTCTTTGTTTTGAATTTTAATATTGACAACAATGACATTCATTAAAGTAAGGATGGTTTTGTCATTTGACCTATTCTTTATACCTCAGGGTGGAGCTCCCATGACAGTGGCTGGTAAAGATGCCTGAGCACAGCAGCTTGAGCACACACCAGGAAGCATGGCTAGTGATTGTGGATTCCTTTTCCCCCCAAACCTGACTCCTGGTTGTCAGCAATAAACTTTATCTGAAGCTTAAATGGCTGACATTTATTTACTGCCGCCCAGCATGGGAAGGAATTACAAGCCAAGAAAAGTTATGTCAGCAGTCTTTGGGGCTATAAGATCAATGGATTTTTTTTTCTACCATGCTGTGTTCCAAAATTAATCTGGTTCCTGCCTGCCACAAACTGACACAGATTATTTAAGGCACAGCATTTATCCTCCACAATTAGGATTTCCCCAGTCCTTCCATTATAAGATCAAACAAAATGAACCTGTTTTGTATCTTAGGAAGCTGTGAGCTGAGATGCCCGTTAGCTCCAATACATGTGCTCCGCTGCTCAAATGCTGCCAGGTTCCTTGGCATTTGATAGATTCACAGTGTGGATCCAGCCGCTTGTTAAGCTCGCTCAGAGAAAGCCAGTACAATTCAAGACTTTCCTACACAGCTAGAAGAAGGAAAGCAAACCCATGCACGGCCGTGCCCACTTCTTTTAGGATTACTGGGTTTCATTGTATCCATCATGATATCTGGTGCTTTGCTTTGTTAATATTCTACAAGCTTCCCAGGTTCAAACTCAGAATATTTAGTGTATCAGCTATGTATGATCTGTGTGGCAGAATGATCGGCTTGGAAGGGACGTTCCTGGTGAAACCAGTCAAGAGAAAACTACTTAAGTGAGCTGTACTGCGTTTGTGTTCTTTCATAAGAGGGAAGATTTCCACTCTACAGGTGTGGTGGATAGCAATTCATTGTGTGCTGCGACTAAGTAATCAAGAAAGAACACAGATTTCTTTCTTACAGAGCCACTTGTAAAGTGAGGTGCAGAGACGTTGCGCATTAATGATGTATATAATCCATGGCCCAAGAGTGTATGGTACAGAGGAGTCTCAATGCTGTTATGTAACTATCACAAAGACGACATTCTCTTGTTGGGGCTTCAGGTACCGCCCTGCCGTCTTCTGTCTGCAGCCTTGCAGTTGCTGCGTCCTAGGAAGCCAAGTAAGGGAGTCCCTCAAACATGAACATCCTCTCCTGGGAAGCACTTTCCCTAAGCTCTGTCAAGAAAACCGACAGGAGAGCTTTCCTGATCTTCCGGCTCTTATTTCTCTCTGAAGTGGGGAACTGGGTCACTTTAAGTGGTATGTGTCTATAAAATTGGTTACAATTGACGTGTGTTTTTAAGCTTGGGGCCTCCCAGAGTTTGGGAGTGCTGTGGATTTTACCTTCTGGCTACAGTCACATGTTTTCATAAATTAATTCAGAAGATACCCATGAGCTGTTTATGTTTTCACTCTCATTTTGGTCTTGATGTGAGGCCCAAGGATTCTGGGCTCTGCACTGAGCATACTCCAGGCTGGGCTCCAGGCTCTGCACTGAGTGTAAATTATGGTTACATTCCTTTTACCCTTCTTGGACCAGTATGCAAGACTACACAAGCACATATTCATTTTTCACTTATATCACATCTGCTAATACTCACTGGTCAAAGTAAGTTCACTTGATCAAGCTGAAAAATGGAGAAAATATATTTTTCCCACCATATGACAAAAAATATAAATATATAGATATATTACTATAGTAGTCGCATGAAGGATATGAATATACATATATACACATATATAAAGAATGAAGAATTGCAAACCAATCTATAATGACACGACAAGGAGAATGTGTCACTTATGTCCATACGAGTTCATTAAAAATCACACACATCCAAAATTGGAAAGAAAGAGCTGTGGCCCTAAGAGTCGTAAAACATTTGAAAATTAATTACAATAAAGAAGCTGAGGCCCCAAACAGGGAAACATTTCATTAAACTCGGGTCTAGCCGCCGTCCCATCAAGCAGCTGCCATGCTATGTAGATGTGTTCAACAAGGCTGAGGTCTGAGTTTCTTGCAGAAAAACACTTTGCCGTTTCTACCTTCACTATCACATGAATTCCTAGCAGCATACAAGTAATCTGGGCCAACTAAAGGTGAATTTTCAATGTGTTCGAATTTTCACATGAAAAATGACAACATTGTTTGAGTTTAAATCTCTCATCTACTAATACTTATGTTAATACTTAGTAGAAACATATTAATTTAAAACTGTTCTGAAAATAGTTTCATGTATTATGTGCACGCAAACATTCCTTTGATTTGTCCCTCAAGGTTTATACTGGTTGCTAAAATATTGAACTGTATCTCCACTGGCTGGCAATAGCATCACTGCTAGTCCCCCCAGAAATCCTTCCACTGACACCCATCTCCTTACATTCTAGCAACTACATCATAGCAATGGCCTCTCGGTATCTTGACAAAACCATACCAAGAATTTATTCTGATGAGTCTGAGACCATAACAGACAATTTCTAAAGTATTTTTGGATATCTCTATTATCATCTGAATTAACATATGTGGGATTCTCATCCAAGGACAGAATTTGCCACAGGTCATCTGCTGGGCTTGAACGCATTGTATTAGCTCTCTGGTTTTATTTTTATCATTTGTAAAAACACCCTTTACTGTATAAATCCTTTGTCACAAGCTTGTGCCTGGGACTAGAGATAGAGTGACAGACACACACACAAAAAAAAGACTCATAACCTTCGCTGTCAGTGTGATATTATGGGTTAAGCCCCAACCTATAGAGCCAGTATCCCGCATGTGTGCCAGTTTGAACCCCAGCTGCCCCACTTCCCATCCAGGTTCCTGCTAATGAGCTTGGCAAAGCAGGAGACCTAATGAAGCTCCAGGCTCCTGGCTTCAGATTGAGCCAGCCCTGACTGCTGAGGTCATTTGGAGAGTGAATCAGCAGGTATAAAACCTCTCTCTCTCTCTTTCTGTCTTTCTCTTTCTTTCTGTCTCTCCTTCCCTCCCTCTCTGTAACTTAGCCTTTCAAATACAATGAAATCCTTACAAATAAAAAGATTCTGCAACTTACACGATTCTGTAACAAGTGAGCATGTAGCTGATGATGAGACAAATGCCAGCGTAACGAGTGGGGAGTTGGTAGAGATGACAGAGCAAGCGATCCAGCCAGGGAAAGACTACCAGGCCAGAGAACTCTTCCTGGAAGAAGCACCATCTAGGCTGAGATGTTCAGGCATATCGAACAGGAGGCAGGGAAAGGGGAGAGTTCTTAACACTAACAAATATTGGGAAAGGAAGGGAACTTAAATTGAATATATTTCAAAAGGTCCATGAAAAGTGGAATAACAACATCAGTTTATTTTGGTGCAATTTTTTTGTGAAATTCATTATACATTTTTCATAACATTCATTTCCATAAAATTTTAGAAACCTGTGCATTATGAATATGGAAAGAAGATCAACATAGCAGAGAAAAGTGAATTTTAGATGGAGCTGAGCACATAGGCAGAGCTCACATGAAGTTAGACTTTTTTCTAATGTGAATTTAGATTTTTGTCTAAGGTCAGTGAGAAGCCATTGATGAATTTTAAGCTGCCTAATGACAAGAGTAATCTATTCATTTACTTATAAAGACTTATGGATTTATTTAGGAGGCAGAGTTACAGAGAGAACCCTCACCTGCTTCCTCACTTCCTAGACGGCCACAACGGCTAGCACGGGTCCAAATGGCCACAGTGGCCAGGGCTGGACTCCATCTGGGTGTGCCGTGGGGGTGGCAGCCATGCAAGGAGCATCTTCTGCTGGTAGGAAAGTGCGTTTACAGGGAACTGGATCAGAGAAACAGCAGCTGGAACTCAACTGGCACCCACCCGGGATTACAGCACGGAAGGGGACAGCTTAACCCCCTGCAGGCCAGTGCCTGCTTTACGATTTCTAACCTCGGCCTGTGAGGTCTTCTTGCTCACTTAAAACCAAAAAAGACGGATCAGCCTTCATTTTGAAATCAGACATGGTTTTGAAACCCTAAGAATCACACTTCCTCCATTTAAAACCGCTTCATGTGGCAGTGACTAATGATTTCAGGCACAGTCCCAGGAAGCAGCCTGCCCGGGTGCAGCCTCTCCCCTTTGCAACGCGGTGTCTCCTCTTCCTTGGTGGGAAAATACGCAGAATCTTTACTTCACAGAATGGCTAAATTTAAAAAACAGAGTCTTTGCATAGATGCAGGAAGCATAGATATTTTATTATTTCCCAAACCTGAATTTTATATACTTGCATTCTTTGTTTCTAGGAGCTGGGCTAAGATAGAACTTCTTTTAAAAAAAAATTAGGGCTTCAGGATCACAGCAGACAATTTATTGCTCTGAAATCTCCATTTGGAAATTAGGTGCAAATAAAATCTTAACTTCTTTCTTATAAATTATTCAATGATACTAAAATATAGATACCATTGAGACGCTCCAGATAGTGTTTATAATAAACACCTGGAATTGATTCAATCAGCAAGAACAAACGACTGCAGCCTTTGAAGTTCGGAATGAGATATTTGCAAGCAGAAAGTTTCCAGCATCTTTACCTCCAGTTTTAATAACTGCACCTTCCTTCTCTTCCTTGTTGCACTTGCTAAAATATGCAGTGGTCTGCCCTGTCTATACAGCTATTAGTACTTGTGTTCATTCTATTGCTGCTGCAATAAAAGGCTATACTGTATATTGGCAAAGGCCAACACAAATTGATTATCCTAGAGCACAAACATGAAAGGGGTCTCGCAGAACTAAGATCCAGGCGTCAACAGGATTGTGTTCTGTTCTGGTGGACCAAGGGGGCAATCTATTGCATTTTCCACCCTCTAGATGCAGCCCACTGACCTTGGCTCATGGGCTTCTACCACGGTCTTCAAAGCCAGCAACGTTAGGCCAAGTCCTTCCCACATTCTCAGTTAGCTCGGGCTGCCATAGCAAAACACTACAGAGGGATGACTCCAGCAGTAGAGGCTTACCTCCTTAGCATCTGGGAGGCTGGAAGGCCAAGAGAGAACGCAAGCACGGCTGGGTTCTGGCGAGGGCACACGGTGCTTGGGTTACAGATGGGTTCCTCTTCACTGTGTCTTCAGTGCAGAGACAGTCCCCCGGTGTTTCTTCTGCCAAGGACAAAACCCCATCATGAGGATTCCATGCTCAAGAGCTCATGTTAACACAATCACCTCCCAAAAGTCCAGTCTCCAATACCACCACACTGGACATATGGACTGCTAGATCTGAATTTTGCTGGGGGACAGGGAAAGAGTAGATATATTTAATCTGTAGCATATATTATCATTCCAATTTCCTCTTTTGCCTTCCTCTTCTGTATTTAATGAATATTATGACTATTCTGCATCCACTTGGCTTATTCAGGATACTTTATCTAGTTTAAAATAGGCTAATGTAACCCAGGGGCCTGGCGCAATAACCTAGCAGCCAAAGTCCTCACCTTGCACACACCTGGATCCCATATGGGCACTGGTTTTAATCCCAGCAGCTCCACTTCCCATTCAGCTCCCTGCCTGTGGCCTGGGAAAGAAGCTGCAGATGCCCTAAAGCCTTGGGACCTTGGGACCCTGCAACCATGTGGGAGAACCAGAAGAGGCTCCAGACTCCCTGCCTTCAGATTGGCTCACCACTGGCCATTGCGGCCACTTGGGGAGCGAACCAACAGACGGAAGATCTTTCTCTCTGTCTCTCCTCCTCTCTGTATATCTCACTTTCCAATAAAAATAAATAAATCTTTAAAATAAAATAAAATACACGAATATGAATCTTTATTCCCCATTTCCAAGTAAGGTAACATATTCACATGTTTGGGCATTAAGAAATGGATCTCTTAACGGCATCATTTTATGATAGTATCTTTTTTTAAAAAGATTTATTTATTTATTTTTATTGGAAAGCCAGATATACAGAGAGGAGGAGAGACAGAGAGGAAGATCTTCCATCCGATGGTTCACTCCCCAACTGGCTACAACAGCAAGAGCTGAACCAATCCAAAGCCAGGAGCCAGGAGATTCTTCTGAGTCTCCCATGCAGGTGCGGGGTCCCAAGGCTTTGAGTCATCCTCAACTGCTTTCCCAGGCCACAGGCAGGGAGCTGGGTGGGAAGCGGGGCCCCCAGGACCCTACATGTTTTTCTAATATGTGAACTTTGTCATGGGTACATAGGTATGTACTACAGTAAACTAAACACACAGCATTGACAGCGTCTGATAGATTTCATAATCCTGGGATATATCTCTTGAGGAGAAGACAAGACTAATGAACAACACTATTTCTCTGTCAGGATGGCTTGCAGTGGGAAGGCCTCTTTATATTCCAGGGAGACAATGGGGAAGAAAATGCCAAGGTGAAGGCTGTTATCGTCCCATGACACTCAAGTTCAGAAATATGAAGACAGTGGGTAGAGCACCTAGGACACTCGCCTTTACACATGTTTATTTATTTGAAAAGCAGAAAAACAAATGTTAGGCAGGCACACAGGTAATCCATCTGCTAATTCAACCTCCTAGAAGCCAGTAACAGCCAGGACTGGGGCAGGACAAAATCAGGATCTGGGAATTCACTGTAGATCTCCCATGTGGGTGGCAGGTGCTGTGCAGAGTGCGCATCGGCAGGAAGCCGGAAGCAGGAGGAGACTCAGAACTGGAACCCAGGAACTCGGACAAAGGAGGCAGGTGTCCCCAGTGCATTCTAACCACTACATCCCACATCTATCCCTCGGTGTTCTTTCAAAGTTTTGTTGTCCTTGGGCCCGGCGCGGTGGTGCAGTGGCCAAGGTCCTCGCCTTGCACGCCCAGGATCCCATATGGGCACCGGTTCTAATCCCGGCGGCCCCTCTTCCCATCCAGCTCCCTGCTTGTGGCCCGGGAAAGCAGTCGAGGACGGTCCAAGGCTTTGGGACCCTGCACCCGCGTGGGAGACCCGGAAGAGGCTCCTGGCTTCGGATCGCATCGGCCCGTTGCGCTCACTTGGGGAGTGAATCATCGGACGGAAGATCTTCCTCTCTGTCTCTCCTCTCTATATATCCACCTTTCCAATAAAAAAATAAATAAATCTTAAAAAAAAAAAAAGAGTTTTGTTGTCCCTCCAGTCATGTGCCCATAACCTCTGACCCAAAGTGGCTAGCTGAATTTAACGGCAGGGTCTGAGCAGAGTCTATAGTAAAAGTGCTATTTTCTGGAAGTAAATGATTTATCTATATGAGGTAAAGGAAATTTTCCAGGAAGAAGAGTTGTTACATAGCAAACACCATTAAGCTTATCAGTGTAGTTGTAATCATTGGTTGGCAGAATGGTTACTTTGTACTCATTACTTCCTTTGGTAAGGTCCGTCTATAAAACGAGAAGCATGCTTTGTAAATTACTCCTGATTTCTTGCCCCGGCCCTTCTTTGCTTTCTTGCTGAAAGTAATTGCAGGTAGACTGCAGACATGCTTATTGAAAAGACTTTTTTATCATCGCACTGGTCATGTGCGATTGGGGACTGGGGACCGACTCTTAGGTGGTCAGCTGATGGGTCTCTTAGGCCTGATCTCCAACCTCAGGGAACACCTCAGGGACATGTGGTCTGACCTCAAAGCCCAAACTGTGGGACCGGGCCACCCCTGTTGCTGACCCCATATAAGGAAAGACAACATCCTGGGCTGCACAGGAAAGACAGGACAGCCACTCTCCGATTCAACAGAAAACCTCGAGTGCCTCACCGAAGCATGGAAAGAAGAGCAAGTTGAATGACACAACAGGCCACATTCTCCACCGAGCATTCCGAAATAGACACAGACACCGGAAAGTGTGGGAAGTACCACCTCACGTGTGGTGCCATGAAGCCAACACTGCTTCGGAACCACCAGGACCACTCAAGTCACAGCCTCAGGACACTCTTGCCCGCTCAGAATTCCTGGGATGGAATCAAGGGATCATCTCTGTCTCCTCACACTGATGTGATCTGCCAAGAAGTGTTGCAAGCTCTCCCCTCCCTCCACCCCTGCAGTCACTGGGAGAGGTAGGGTCTCTCCCCCGCTCCCCATCCCTCCCCATCCCACCCAGAGATCTACATGGGTATCCCCTCACTTAAGTGACAATCATTGAAAAATAAATGTCTTTTTATAAAAAAGAAAAAGAAATCGGGCACCACATAAAACACTGTTCACAACTAGGAAGGACAAGGTGGAGCCCACATGAGGAAGTCTCTGCTTTGCATGTGCTGAGTCCCCGTAAATACTTAGGATACTCATCATTAATTTCTCTTTTTCCTCAGTTTTGGTTTTCTCAATCTGACCCCACATCACCCTCCAAGAAATGGCAATTTTAGATACCTAATGTAATAGAGGATGCTCAGTGAATGGAAAGTGACCGCTACAAATCCTAATAGCACCTAAAATAGCAATTCAGCTAAATACATGCACAAGTTTGGGGTAAGGCAGAGAGTCTCTTAAAACTAGAGTATTCATTCCCAACCAAAGTCCTTGCTTTCCAATCAGTGAAAACAAAATTGATTTTCAGATTCTCTACTGGCTGAAGGAATCTGAATCTAGGGGAAATAACTGACTATAACAAAAGAAGAGTAATGGCAGTGTAAATTCATACGTTTCTGTATGTGTACACATGTGTACAGTTTTCTTTTCCTGCTAAGACAGACTTGGGTTTGAATCATTTGCTTTAGAATGTGAATCAAATAATGAGTTCTTGAAGAACAAAACAATGTTTCAAAGAAAGCTGTGACTCCTTTCTGGGGAAGTGAGACAGCAGTGCCTTTGTGTGAGCCGGCTCGGGCGCAGCCAGCCGCAGTCAGCGGGAGAGCCACGCAGTGCCTTGACACTGCAGCTACCCTCCTTGGCCAAGACGCTCAAGTGAACCCATGTCATTTTTCCTTCTGTAATCCTGTATTTTTAGGGGAGTGACTGTCACTGTCCCAAGCTTGAACCCCATTTCCATTGTTGCCCCTGCTCATGAGTACATCTGGGCCATGAGCTCTTAAAAGGATTATGTAGTTGAGCACAGTTTTAAAAAAACAAATTTCTTGAGAAACTGAAAGTTGTTGGATTTTTCTACCACTTCCTTCTGGCATGTAAGTTTCTAGAAAGAGGTAACCTCATAAGCTAGCCTACTCCTAGAGTAGTTTAACATTTGGTTGAACTCTACATTAACGCTATTTGCCATTACAATCACAGGTTCCACCGAGGCAGGCTCCAGGCACAGTTCTGGAGCTCATGGTGACCCCGCAAGCGGGGGGCTACATGCGCAAACTGCAAATTCAATCATTCAAAGGCTTCGGGAACTTGATTTTCAAAGAGTAATTTTAGGATCCAGAACTGGTTTCCTTTGTTTCAAAGACAACATGTTTGAAAGTACCAACTTAAAAGCCATGTAACAATTATTTCTTTAAGCATGCAGGTTCTGCGGTGCTGTGAGGTACAGGAATACAGGAACAGAAAGGCCGCTTTGATAGCGGCTCACAGATGAAAGATACCCTCCGGAGCAAGTGTTCGCTGCAGCAGCTAACATGGAGCTTCCTCGGGGCCAGCGCTGTGGTGTAGTGGGTTAGGCAGCCACCCACAGAGCTGCCATCCCATGAGTGCCAGTTCATGTCCTGGCCGTCACACTTCTGACTCAGCTCCCTGCTAATGCACCTGGGAAAGTAGCAGAGGCCAGCTGCTGTACTCACATGGGGGACCCAGAAGAAGCTTCTGGCTCCTGGCTCCTGGCTCCAGACTGGCCATAGCTTCAGCCATTGTGGCCCTTTGGGGAGTGAGCCAGTGCAGAGAAGACCTCTCTCCCTGTCTCACTCAATCTCTCTCTCTCTCTCTCTCTCTCTCTAGTTCCATCCATCCAGTAAATAAATACATGCTATTATCTAGACGCAGCTTAGACGCACGTCATGGTGTATGTGCTTCGTGGGCTGCCCCGACCCAGCTCCCTGCTGCTCGCCCTCAGCAGGCGGTGGGCACCTTATCGCCCTCAGCAGGCAGTGGGCAGACGTGCAGACCGCCAGAGTGAGCCTCTGGCTGCTGACCTGGCCGCGCTCTGCCCTGGCTGCTGTGGAGATGTGCAGAACGCAGTGCAGGTGAAATGCCTCTCTAATCCCGCTCCTTTCAAACACAAGGAAGATAAACAGTGACTAAAACATACCCACTAACAGGACACATAACCTCTGAGGAAAAACTATTTCAAAAGCATTTCCTCCTTTTGGCCACACAGAAATCCAGTTCCTACATAGACGCACATTCAAAATATCTTCGAGGGCCTGGTACGATAGCCTAGTGGCTAAAGTCCTCGACTTGAACACGCCAGGATCCCCTAATCCTGGATGCCCTGCTTCCTATCCAGCTCCCTGCTTGTGGCCTGGGAAGGCAGTCGAGGATGCCCAAAGCCTTGGGTCCCTGCACCAGAGGGGGAGACCCCAAAGAGGCTCCAGGCTCCTTGGCTTCGGCTCAGCTCAGCTCCGGCTGTTACAGCCACTTGGGGAGTGATTCAGCAAATGGAAGATCTTCCTCTCTGTCTCTCCTACTCTCTGTATATCTGTGTATTTTCCCTGCATATCTCTCTGTATATTTCCCAATACAAAATAAATAAATCTTTTTTTAAAAGAAGACACACATAGCTTCCTAGACCATGAATATTTAGGGACTAGCACTGGGGCATAATGGGTAAAGCCACTGCCTTGCAGTGCCAGCATCCCACACAGCTACCTGTTCAAACCCCAGATACTCCACCTCCGACCCAGCTCCCTGCAGAAGCACCTGCAGAAGCGGAGGACTACATCAAGCACTGACCTCTGAACCCACGTGGGAGCTCCAGGCTCCTGGCTTTGGAATGACGCAGCTCTGGCCCTTGCAGACATTTGGGGAACTAACCAGTAAATGTAAAAGCAATCTCTCTCTTACACACACACACACACACACACACACCTATGTAACTCTGACTTTCAAGTAAAATAAATAAAACTTAAAAACAACAACAACAGAAAAAAGAACATGAGAGCAGCACATTTCACAAGAAGTGCAGGCACGGGAATGCCACACAACCCCCTCCCCCGCCATACACACACACATAAACACACTGGCATTTTCAATAATTGCTCAAGACTTTGCAAAACATCTCATCACTACACAAGAGGCACATATTTTGTCAACCAAGAGCAAGCTGTCCTTTCCCTCGCCGTGCTAGGTAGCACTAGTCCTGCTGCGCAGAGAGCTCACCATGTACCCTGAGCAGGGCTGCAAGCAGAGCAGGTGGCTCAGAACCGCCCTGGGAGCAGAGCACACCGTGCTGTGTTGAACTCGGGGCCTTGCAGTTGCTTACGTGTCAACTCGGTTTTCAAAACAGATTGGCTGACCTTTATGCCCTGCAACTAGTGGTTTTCCAAATCCCACACAAGACCTGCTCAGCGTTTCTAACACAGGACGGCAGTGCCCATCCTTCCAGAAGGTGGACTGAATGCGAACAAGGACCGAGGTGAGCCCTCCGAGACACATCACGACTAGAGACAGTGTGAGCTGCCGGAAGCCCACGTGGGAAGCTGGGTGGCTCCTGCCCCTGCGTGCCACTTATAGCGTTCACTGTCGACGCAGAAAAGCACCGACACATTATGAGCAGCTAACAGCCAAAAGGAAACCGTAGTCCCAACTTCTAACATGAAAGGAATCCAGATGTCTCAACACCTTTCCCTAAAGAGAAGTTGAAAGTACACACTAAAGCATAAAGATAAACCTGCTTTGATTTACAATTATTGATTGATCTTCTACTTAACTGCCTTGGGACAACAGATCCGTCAGAGGAATCACTCATGTTTATTTTTCTATATTGGCTCAAATGTGAAAAAGAACTACTGAGTTGACACAAAAAGTTTTTCCTCCTTTAAAAAAAAATGTATGATGCTATCAAAAATTTTATGACAATGCTGTCCAAAAGTTTCAGAGTTTAAGCCGTTGTGTTGTGGAAGTTAACTTAGTATGGTAAAAATTTAATTTTCAAAATTGAAAACTTTCCAAACTTTTCCTATTTCTCACTATCATTTTTAAAGGTTTTTTTTTTGGGGGGGGGGGCTTGGTTTTGTTTTTGTTTGGTTGGTTGGTTTGTTGTAATGAAGTTCTGCTGAAATGAAAATGCCTATTTCTTCTCCAGGAAAATCCTGCTTCCTTTTTTAAAGAATGCACAGCGAACAGGGGCTGGCATGGTGGCACAGCGAGCTAATAGTATCCCATATGTCCCAGCTACTCCACTGCTGATCCAGTTCCCTGCTTTTGACCTGGAAAAGCAGTGGAGGGTGACCTAAGTTCTTCAGTAGCTGTACCCACATGGGAAACCTGGCAGCTCCCAGCTCCAGTCCATAGCAGCCATCTGAAGAGTGAACCGGCAGATGAGTGAGCTCTCCCTCTAATTTCTTCAAGTAAAACTCAATTTTTAAAAAAATAGTAGGCTTTTTTTTTTCCTTTTTATTTGAAAGGCAGAGAAAAAGACACGTTAACTAGAGATCTTCCACTTCTTATTTCACTCTATAGATGTCCATCCAGGACAGCCAGGGCGGGGCCAGAAGACAGCCAGGGCGGGGCATGACCCTAGCCAGGGCGGGGCCAGACGTTAGCCAGGGCGGGGCCAGACAACAGCTGGGGCGGGGCCAGACGACAGCCAGGGCGGGGCCAGAAGACAGCCAGGGCGGGGCCAGACAACAGCCGGGGCGGGGCCAGATGACAGCCGGGGTGGGGTCAGAAGGCAGCCAGTGTGGGAGGGGGGTCAGACGAAAGCCGGGGCGGGGCCAGACGACAGCCGGGGCGGGGCACGCCAACCAGGGCGGGGCACGCCAACCAGGGCGGGGCATGACGCTAGCCAGGGCGGGGCCAGACGACAGCCGGGGCGGGGCCAGAAGACAGCCGGGGCCCTGGGACTCCAGCTGGCTCTCCCTCGTGGGAGACAGAACCAAGCACTGCGGTCATGCTCGCTGCCTCCCAGGCTGCAAAGGAGCGACTAGCTGGCTTGGAGCAGAGCAGCTGGGACTGGAACCAGGCCGTGGCTGACACTGCCTCTGAGTTTTGGTCATGGGCTCTTTGTGAATTAAATCTACATTTAAAATATACCTGTGGCTTGCCTTTTTATCAATTTTTAAAAATATTCTTAGTGTTACTGTAATTGCAATTTTTAAAAATATTCTTAGTTTTACTGTAATTAAGCACATCAACCTTTGACTTTAAGATTAGTACTTATTTCAAATATTTTTTAAAAGATGTATTTATTTTTATTGGGAGGACAGATTTACAGAGAGAAGGAAAGACAGTGAGAAAGCCCCTCCATCCACTGGCTGAGACGATCCGAAGCCAGGAACCAGGAGCTTCCTCTGTGTCTCCCAAGTGGGTGCAGGGTCCCAAGGCTTAGGGCTGTCCTCGACTGCTTTCCCAGGTCACAAGCAGGAAGCAGTCAGGGTGCATGAACCCGCACCCATATGGGATCCTGGCACATGCTAGGAGAGAACTTCAGCCACTAGGCTACTGCACTAGGCCCAAGATTAGCACTCCTTAATGTCCAATATATTCAGCAAACCATCCACTCACAGAAAGATCATTGATATCATTTTTTTAAGTCTCACTCTTTCGCCTTTCACATTCAAAGTGACTGCAATTTACCTGTAATTGGTATTTGATTTATACTGTAAAGCCAATTTTGCTCTTCATTGCAAACAGCACACCGGCTTCTGCGCCCTTCTCTGCAGTCACTTGTCTTCACTGCTTCATTCTTGCATACTTTCCCAGCACCTTTTCTTGACTCCTCATTTTGTTTGTACCACTCCTTCCCCTCGCATGCCCCAAATCTGTCATCCAGAGTTTTACTTGAACATCATCAAAGCCGAGGCTTTATATTCTGCTCTCAATCATGGTTCACTCCTCCAGGCTTAGTGATAGCTTTATTTTTAAAGTCGGTAATCAATAAACAAATTCTCTATTATCATAATTAATCAATGGGCTTCTCACCCAAGAGCCAGCGAGCACTAATAATCACGTGTTTCTGATCTCACAGCCCTGTGCTCCAAAGTTAAATGCCTTGTCCTCGTCTGTCTCTTGTTAATTGCTAAGAGAACAGTATCACAAATTGTTTCTCCTTTGCAAGATCACATTCCCGCAGTGTTCTGATCTACACAGTTTCTGCTTATTTCTTGTTTATCTTGCTAAGATCCTCGGGCTTTTTCCATCAGATCTTGCAACTTCCCATTAGCAGGAACTAATATCTAAAATATATTTCGTTCTTTTCCTGGAAACTCTTCTACGAGTTTCAGTTTAATTTCCTTCCCAGCCCACGACACGACTGTCATCCTTGAATATTGCTTCGTTACACCCTGACAGTAGTAAGAAAGCCTACGTGTCCTTGAAAAGAGTGAAGCGGCTGTGATGGGAGAAGGAACACGGCCCACAGGAGACCACCTTCTGTGACAACATCACTTCCAAGTTACGGAGTTCTCCACCCCACCCTCGGTCTGCAGAATTGGCTGCAAACACTAACGGAGCTCTCTGAGCTCAGAGCTCATTTCTGCTACAGCGAAAGGAGACGGATGGAATCGGCAACGGAAGAAGCGCACGGGGCAGGGTCTGAGGAAGGGGTACTCAGGGCAGAGCTGCCCTTGTCCTGTGTCCCCCAGGTCAGAGCCTGTCCTGTCAAGAAGCACTAGTGCCAACCAGGAAGTCGCAGAGAGCCTTACTGTCTAGTTCCTGTTGATATTCTACTAAGTGAACAAGATCCATTCCCCACATGCTGAATTGTAGTCTCCAGACCCTCAAGGTATGATCGCCAAAAAAACACGCCGTTACCGTCTGGCCTTCACCCTAGATCGTATTTTGGAGTAGATCGACACTCTACCCTCAATCACGCTGTAACTGACTGGCTAGCAGTCAGACAGGCACTCCTCTCGGGAGTCACACTGGAGGGCTTTGGGGACGACCCTCCCCCCCAGAGGCCTAAGAAAAAAGCCAGACTTTATTTGGAAAAATGTTGAGTTCTTTACCACTCAACCACATGTCTTCTTCTTCTTGATTTTTAGTCTCATGTCATAATTATAGATATGTATATACAGATATATCCACTCTCTCTATATATATATATTATATATATCACTCAATATATACTTATATATCCTGTATCAAAATATATTATATATGTCCTATGTTTATGTGTGTGTGAATACATACACACACATATCTCTATATATCCTCAAATTAAAATACACGGATGGGGTCAGCGTGGTGGCACAGTGAGTTAAGCCGCTGCCTGGAGTGCAGGCATCCCATATGGGCACAGGCTCAGGTCCTTGATATTCCACTTCAGAGCTAACTCCCTGCTAACATTTTTGGGAAAGTAGCAGAACAGGGCCCATGTGCTTGGACCCCTGTACATACATGGGAGAGCTGGATGAAGCTCCTAGCTACAGCCTGGCCTAGTACTGGCTGCGGCAGATATTTAGAGAGTGAACCAGCAGATGGGAGACTTCGCTGGCTCTGTTTCTAACTCTACCTTTCAAACAGTTTTTCTTGTTGTTGTTGTTGTTTTTTTTTTTTTAATAAAAGGCACACGGGCCCCACACGATGGCTCAAAGGCTAAATCCTCACTTTACAAACACTAGGATCTCGTATAGAGGACACTTCATGTCCTGGCTGCCCCACTTCCCATCCAGCTCCCTGCTTGTGGCCTGGGAAAGCAGTCGAGGACGGCCCATAGCCTTAGGACCCTGCGTCTGTGTGGCAGACCCGGAAGAAGCTCCTGGCTGCTGGCTTCAGGTCTGCTCAGCTCTGGCCATTGCAGCCATGTGGGAAGTGAACCAGTGGATGGAAGATTTTTTCTGTCTCTCCTTCTCTCTGTAAATCTGATCTGCCTTTCCAATAAAAAAAAAAGAATTAAAAAAATAAATAAAATACAATGTTGAGGCAGAAGTACGTGGATGGCAATTGTCATGATAAATTTTGGTATTCAGAGATCTCACAACGCATTTCCTACTACGGGTCTAGTTTTGTTTTCTGTACGTTGCTCGGGGCATCCTTCGAACTTGAAGATCTCCCATTAGCTCTGGAAAGATGACTTATTTAAAAATTCCCTTCACAGTGTTGGCATTGTGACATACAAAGTAAAGCCAGCACTGTGGCATACAGGCACCGGTTCAAATCCCAGCTGCTCCAGTTCTGATCCGGCTCCCTGCTGTTATCCCCGGCAGAGCGGAAGAGGATGGCCCAAGCGCCCCTACGTGGGAGATGCAGCACCGTGCTAGGCATACACAGGCACCAAAGAGTTGGGCGATGTCCCTAGTGCACTCACCAGGCACTGGCACTGAGTCTACCTTCAGCTCACTCAAGATTCTTGGAAACTCTACCAGCCTTTTATTCCCTTAACAAAATACTCAAGACAAGCTGCATGGGAAGGGAAAAAAGTGCTTAATTTTGACCTGTGGTCTTAGAGATTCCAAGACTGGGAGGCCCCACTGGTCAGGTGGTGAGGACACTGAATGATCACGACAAACAACAAAGCCTGTGCAAAGCAAGGAGCGAGAGAGAGACCGGGCTAAACTCAGGCTTTCTAGCCGAGATTGGGTGAGCCCCACCTTCCAGGCACGCAGGCCGCGCGACCTCAGCAGCCCCGTCCAAGTCCACCTCCAGGACTCCGTACTGGAACAAGTTTCTGCACTCTCACTGATTTGTAACCTTGAGGTTTAAACATCTGTATGAGTTTAGGAAACAAATCCTTTTCAAATCACAGCAATCCACCCATGGCTCCCTAAAACTTATGTCCTTCTTATGGATAACCTAAGATTCGAAAGCAAACAGGATCGCTTCTCGGCCTTTTGGCTAAGAACAAGTGCAGAAAGCAAACAGGAAATACAGACCATGAACAAGGAGGGCCTTCATTTCTACCGTGTCCTGAACCACACTTAAAGCTTAAAACTGCCTAGTTCAAACCCGATCCCTCGCCACTCCAACAGAATCAGATGATTCCCCCACTCCCCTAACCTGACAAAGGCATGTTTGTTTCAGTGACAACTGCACGGTTCCAGCACGGACGCCTGGAAAGAACAGGAGCGCCGAGCTCACAGCTGTCCAACAGGGAGCAAAGGGGAGGAATCCAAACCATGTTGAGTTGTTTAATCTTGGGTGATGTTTCTCCAATAGCTTCCCTGCTAATCATGCCAATTTGATTCCTAAAATCAAGGATTTTTTCAGAGATCTTTTGATACAAGTTTTCTAACATTTAAACTGATTAGGATGAACATTCTTCCATCTCGTTTTTCTAAGCTTGCCAAGCAGTAAATTCCTTGTTTCTCTCACGAGCCCTCGCCCTGCCCATGCACGCACACCTAACTTTTCCACCACCCCCTCCACCTCTCCCCTGCCCGTTTCCTTTTAGAATAAGCTGCGCCTTGGAAATGCTCCAGCGCTGAGCCTTCTACTAGGTCAAACTTCTTTTTCCTGGTTATCGAGGCAAAATGATTGAACTGATGAAACAAATGATTAGCACACTTCTCCCTAAATCCTCAAGATTTCTTTTTCTTAACTTTCATACTTGTTGTTTAGTTTAGGGAACACCACAAGATTATCTTTTGTGGAAGTCCAATGCTCAGAGATAAAACTGCTCAAAGCAGAGTTGAGGTTGAAGCAGGTAAGTGGGAAAGAGGCTTGAAAGAAACTGAAATCTGTTCTTTTTACCCTCACTCACGTAATGGGTGCTTTACTGGACACAGAATAAAATATCAACCTTGAATTTGACTCATGATCTTCATGATCTTGGAGCATGAAAATACTGAGTTAGATCACCCTTCTGCAAATAGTGGAGTAGTTGGTGCATTTTAACCCTTTATTTTTTTTTTTTCCAAGCATCACTCACTGTTCCAGACATCAAGAATAGGGCAACAAGCAAAGAGGTAAATTCTCCGTGTTCATGGAGTTCACATTATTTTGGGGGAAGACACGAACCAAATAAAAACATGCATTTCATGTGATAAGATAAATAGGAAGACAGGAGAAGCAGGATGATAAGGGAAGATGCTTGTTTCTATGGGCTCTGCCACTGCACAGAAACAGAAAACAGTCTAAAAAAAATAATAGTTGCGTGTACTAAACACTTCCTTACATCTTTTGGTCATTATTCCCTAAACAAAAATATAGCAACTACTTACATATGTTATGTTGTTTTAGATATCACAAGTAATATAGAAATGATCTGAAGCATTCGTAAGAAACACGTAGCTTTCACACAAATATTGTGCCATTTTATACTGCAGGACTCAAGCGTGGAATGACCCCTCTGTGGACACGGATGTGCAACCACGTATGTGGGAGCGTGTTTATGTGCTTGTCTGGAGGTGTGTTCTTTCACAGGGTGGCCAATATTCAATCAGGAATAGATTCTGTTGAGATATATGGGACTGGTGCTGCCCTAACTAGACAAGCACAGATCATCCCTAACATGGACCTCCAAGGACCAGCAGGGAGTAACACTGGGTGTTCAATGTGCTGAGGAGAATCAGCCACTCTTTTAAGTCCCACAGGACGTCTTAGGTGGCAACTTTTGTACATTTATCTGATTAGAGTTCAGAACACCCCTGCCTCTCACCCACCTCCTCCTCTCCCTCCCCAGACTCCTCTGCCTTGGAGACAAAGTGTCCCCTGTGATTTCAAGGCCACATCCCCTATCGCATTCCCAGCCTTGGTTTGTGCTGTTCTAACTGCTCAGATTACAGGGTACGGGCAGGCTTCAAGGAAAACGAGGATGGGGAAATCATGAGTGCCATTAATAGATTAAATCCCCCAGGGCATAAAACTGGCTGTTTTCAATCAGAAAATAAACAAATTACTGCAAAATCAATGGCCTTACGCTGCAACCTTGAGCATTACAGGGTTTATAGTGTACTTTTGGATGACTTCTTCACACAGCTACTTAATGCTTTGTTAAGCGCAATTTCAGAGTTAAACTGGCCCTATCAGGTGAAAGCTGGGTTACTCTTAAATTTGATATTTCTGGAAGCAGACTATTTTTAGCATTGTTTCTTAGGTGGAGCAATTGTTAAATGAGATTGTTTTCCTGACACACTGTATAAACTCTTAGCAAACAGGCCCTGTGGTTTTTTATTTATGTATGTACGTATCTGGTAAGATGGACTTGGTCCCATCATTCCTCTCTTGGAAACCACCATCTGCTAAGAAACATGACTGCTTCTTGAGTTCTGATCTATTTTACAATTTATGACTAGTTTTTTAAAAGTTGCTATGTTTACAACTCTGAATATCATTCAGTGTGTCAAGATTGTTCAAGAAAAAAGTGCAATCTTGCTTTTAATATTTTATCTTCAAGGCGCATGTCATGGAATGGCGTTAATTGCAGGTCACGTACACACACACACACAGCCCTAACTCTGTGACACTGACAGCGTAGCAGCTTGGGTTACTGACTGTAGCTGAGACAAGGAAAAGTAGGATATATTTTAGGTCTGTGACGGATAAAGACAGCATTTCATTTAAAACGTCTGCCACTGAAAGCCAAAAAGCATCCGAATCGGCCAGGAGTTCGTGTATTGCAATGCAAGCTAGGTGACAGGTTTCTCCTTTGCCTCTTATTCCTGTCCCCCCCGCAGAGACTCTAGTAACCCCGTGGGGAGGGCAAGTGGGCAGCCTGGACCTTCCTTTATGCATCTGAATGAAGAGAATTACGGGGGGGGGGGGGGATTTTGCAACAAAGGTTTAACAATGCTCTCTGATGCCAAGAGATAAGGCTACCACCCACCATTACTCTCAACAAACACAAAGGGCTGCGTGGCTTCCTTTGTTCGACTGTAACGCAGGACTTTCAGTGCTACAGCTGGGTGAGTCCCAAGCTAAGCAGAGCCTGCTCCCTGGCTCTGAGCCTCCCACCAGCCGCGACTGTCCACAGCGGCCCTTGGCGGGGCTGCCGGGCTCCCGTTCAGCACAGCAGCAGACCTTCGTGTCCCAGTGCTCTGAGCTGCACTACACGCAAGTGCTCTTGCTTTTCTGTTACGACAACCACTACTTTCACATTGACAAGTGGCAATAGCCATTATATCTATCTTAGCTTTTTTTGTTTTTTGAAAATTTGCATAATTTCTTTGGAAAGGCAGATTTACAGAAAGAAGAGACAGAAGGAGATCTGCTGGTTCACTCCCTAAATGCTTGCAACGGCCCGAGCTGAAACAATGCAAAGCCAGGAGCCAGGAACTTCCTCCAGGTCTCCCACACAGATGCAGGGTCCCAAGGCTTTGGGCCATCCTTCACTGCTTTCCCAGGCCACAAGCAGGGAGCTGGATGGGAAGTGGAGCAGCAGGGATGTGGAAGGACACTGTGACCCTAGAAGGTGAAGGAGCACAGGATTACAAATGATAGGATAACGTTTATATGAGAGCTGATTGTAAAGCATGTGAATGAGAACACTTGATGGGACTTAGAAAACAAAAAGTTCCAAACAAGGGTACAGAAACAAGTAAAGAGCTGATGGGTTCCATAGATGAGCTCAATGCCTCCTCCTTTATCCCATACGCCCCTCGGTCTATAAGAGTCTAATGCCACCAATAAGTTGGGGCTATTGATCACCAGTTCATAGTCCATGTGTGTTATTACAGGCCCCGTGCACCAAGTCCATTGCTGCAGGACAGGGACAAAGGGACACAGCGACACGGAGCGGTGCCCAGACGGGATCCTGGTGCTGGGAGGTGAAGGATTAGCCAGCTGAGCCAATGTGCCAGCTCCTACATCTATTTTCTAACTCTCCTATGAAAGCTAAATTAACATAGAAAGTGTTGACAAAGAAACCTGGTGCATAACCTGTGTTTAATAAACGTGTCCTACTGCTGCTTTGACGTTTAGGTTAGGGTCGACACAGAGAGAGAAACGAGAGAAACGACACAGCATTTCTCCACTTTGTGGTTGATCCCTTAGAAGCATAAAGCTTGGAACATCCTGCAGGGATCATCTTGGGAAAAGGGGAGAGAGTGGAAGGAAGAAGGGAGAAGGGAGAGAAGAAAGAAGCTTACAAACAGACAGAAAAAGAAAAATCTTCTTCCTCTCTGTCTCTCCTCTTCTCTGTACATCTGACTTTCCAATAAAAATAAAATAAACCTTAAAAAAAATAAGGGCCCGGTGGTGTGGCCTAGCGGCTAAAGTCCTTGCCTTGAATGCGTGCCTGGATCCCATATGGGTGCCAGTTCTAATCCTGCTTGTGGCCTGGGAAAGCAGTCAAGGACAGCCCAAAGCCTTGGGACCCTGCACCCACGTGGGAGACCCGGAAGAGACTCCTGACTCCTGGCTTTGGATCAGCGCGGCACCAGCCGTTACGCTCACGTGGGGAGTGAATCATCAGACGGAAGATCTTTCTCTCTGTCTCTCCTCCTCTCTGTATATCAGACTTTGCAATAATAATAAAATAAATCTTAAAATAAAAAAAGAAAAATAAAAAATTATGTTCAGTTAAGCAAATAAGATTTTTTTCCTTGTTAAAAATTAATTATATGCAGCAGGAGTGATATTGGATTACAAATAAACTCAAGTGAAAAATGTTTTTAAAATGCAAATAATTAATGTTAATGTACTTGGTATTTCAGGATAAGTAACTGCATTATCAACATTTCTGCTTCACAGCTAAGAAATGCAAACACCCATCAGCACTGTCATGACTTAAATATTGACATTGTGCCACACTCTGCAGTTTGTTAACTTGAGTAAGGGAGATTTATAGTGACCGACACGTGACGATCCCCAAGACAAGCCACTGTACAACCACACATGTAGCAAAAACCCAGGGATTCAAACAAACAAATCATAGAACGAACACCTAAGCATTATCTCTAGGAAAAGAGAATAGGTTGGAAGTAGCTTAAACAGCATTAATTTCATGTGAACATCATACGTTCCTTGAAATTTTCACACAAAGGGTATATTCATATGCCATTGACACCTTGTAATTTAAAAATATACCATAATAAAAGAACGATGGCAATGAATTCCTGACAACAGTTAGTGTTGTTCCTTTTTGTTCATCTTTCTTTTTCCTCATCCTCCAAGATCCTTCCAAAAAAAGAAAACAAGTTCATCATGAGTACCAAAATGTCTCCAAAACACCGGACGTGGCACACCGCATATAAGTCACTGCCTGATAATGGGAGTTGACCATAGTAGTGTTCACAAGTCATACCCAAAGGAAGCAAGGCACAGCCTCACTGTTATAAAATGTGTTAGCGCGCATTTATACTGTCATTTTATTGGAAAGACAGAGATATTGCACTTGCTAGTGTATAGCCCAAATGCCTGCAACAGTCACAGCGAGGCCTGCATCCTGCCTCCCAGCCTGGGTCCCACGTGAGTGTCAGGGAGCCCAGCCCGCCTCCCAGCCTGGGTCCCCCATGAGTGTCAGGGAGCCCAGCCCGCCTCCCAGCCTGGGTCCCCCGTGAGTGTCAGGGAGCCCAGCCCGGGAGTTGTCACCCGCTGCCTCCCAGAGTGTGCACTAGCAGGAAGCCGGACTCTCAGGCCCAGTCAGAACCTGAACTCCTGCATCCTGAAACAGGTGGCCAGTATCCCAAATGGTGTCTTAACTGTGTATTAAAATGTGTCACAATTCAGCTGTAGCTAGCCAATGTGAATGGAACACAAAGGGTTCCATTTAACAGGGCTATAGTCAGAAACTCCTCATTAGGCAATTGCATCCTTTGAACACCACAATGTACTACAAGCCTAAGACGTATAATACACACATGCGTGCATGAACCTGAGAGCCATCCCACACAAAACATGAGATTAAATCAAGCACAGATGAAAACAACTCAAACAAGAGATGCAGCAAACATGAGATCTTGGAGGCCACTGCCAGTGTAACATGGAATTCTTGCTGCTTCTCTGCAAATACTGTTTTTACAAGTACATTCTGTAGTAATGATAAAAGGTATCATGGAATAGTCAATGTCAAAACAGTTGCACAGCCATTGATTAACCTCCTCAAGCTTTTTGGACTGTACATAATTGTATGTGTCAGTGCAGGTTTGCACGTACCAGCCTCACCCCAAACAGGTGAGTCATGCATCGCACTGTGACATGACGATGGCTATGCTATCACTAGGCAACAGGCATTTTTTTCTCCAGTAAAATCTCATATGCAGATAACACAGTCATCTACGGGTGACCAGAAGTTCCTGACACAGAGGGGCATGACTGAAGTGGTCATCATTGAGGCTCATTCTCTTATCCCAAGCCCAGTGAGCCCGTGGTGGTCCACCTCATGTGGATCCTGTCAGTGTTAGTACTCAACTCAAGGCTGCTCCAGTCCTTGTCGCCATTTGGGGAGTGAACCAGTGGACAGAAGATTTTTCGCCCTCTCCTCTCTGTCACTCTGCCTTTCAAATAAATATAAATAAAACTTTAAACAAAAGAGAAAATAGGAAAGAAAAGGAAAAAGGAAAAGAAATCCTCATGAGGTATTAAGTAGTACTGGCGGGTAGGAGGAACATACGCTCAGAAGTATGATTAGATCAACAGACTGCCTTCAAGATGGATTAAGCCGAATGAATGGAGAAGTCTCAGCAGTAAGTCTATCATAAATTCCAGTTTGACTTGGTCTCTTGGGATTTTGCAAAGCACCCCAATAACAAGAACACTCCCCCTCACTAGCCTTTCAGATCTCCCAGCTTCTAGAACTATGAACTAGCTACACAAGCCTTTATTTTTTGTGAATTACACAGCATATATTCAGGTAGAGTACCTGAAGTAGACGAAGAAAACGTTCGTGGTAGCCGGGGCTCAACAATTTTTTGGCTAAATCTACCTAATTCCAAGAATCCTGTATTTCATTTTCTCTTCCTGAAGTCTGATTAAAAATGAACGCAGTTCTTAAGCTCTCAGCTGGGAAGGACCTGGAAGAGCAGAGAAGCTACAAGTGCTCCTTGGGTGCCAACATCTCCTCTCAGACCTGCCACACTATGTGACCCTCAGATGTCCATGGCACCCATGAGCAGCGGCCCACAAGGCCCCCTTCTCGAATCTGATCTTGTTTGGAAAAAATCGCAGAGAGCTGACCTGAGCCACCCTTCCACATCTGGTGACACATCACAGAAAAGGTTCAGGGCATTCAGTTCCCCAGAAGACACACCTCCTTAAAGACAATGCTGCTGCTGCATAGGCAAGTTCCTCGGAGTTCCTCTGTGAATTCGTCTAGCTCCCACCCTAAGATTTTATTCTTCTCAGTCTCTGAAACCTTCTGTGACATCCACTGGACCATACTCCTAGTCTAGTGTTTGAGAGGAAGAAGGAGAAAGAGAGGGGAAGAGAGAGAAACAGAGAGACACAGAAAGAATGAGACAAAACGCCCACTGCTGGTTCACTGCTCAAATGCTACCAAGGGTCCCTAGCAAGGCCTAACGCTGCCTTTCTTCCTCTTCTTTTTTTTTAGATTTATTTTATTTTTATTGGAAAGTCAGATATACAGAGAGGACGAGAAACAGAGGAAGAGCTTCCATCCAATGATTCACTCCACAAGTGAGCGCATTAGCTGGAGCTGAGCCAATCTAAAGCCAGGAGCCAGGAACTTCCTCCAGGTCTCCCATGCAGGTACAGGGTCCCAAGGCTTTGGGTCGTCCTCGACTGCTTTCCCAGGCCACACGCAGGGAGCTGGTTGGGAAGTGGAGCTGCTGGGATTAGAACCAGCGCCCATATGGGATCCCGGGACATGCAAGGTAAGGACTTTAGGCACTAGGCCACCGTGCCAGGCCCATCACTACCTTTCAAAGAAATAAAATTTCAAAAAATTAAAATTTGAAGAGGAAAAGATCTCTCAATCTGCCTCTTTTTCAATTTTCATATGACTTTTTCCCATGGCCCAATAACTGAAGCCTCAGAGCCAACTGCCATCCCCTAAACTGTTGCCATCCTAGTTACTGGGCTCTGGCTGGACCACTGACCCTGTTCTTGACTTCGTCGCTGCTCCACCACCCTCCTTGAGCCTAACTAGGGTATGCCCCACGGTGGTGTCTAAGGCAATCTCAGAACCACTGTGGAGCTGCAGAATTTGTACTTACTCCCACCTGTATTTTATTGTTTAGTCTCACACATTTCTAGAGCTCTTCAGATCAGAAAACCTGGTTTCTTAAAAGGTAATCTCAGCAGCAGATAACATGCATGTCTATTAAATCACCAGTTGTTTTCATTTTAAGTTCTTGATTGATATAAAGGCTTGTTCTTTTAAATACTCTCAAAAACTGTGTATGTTAGCAGTGTCTGGACAATAGCAGAAAGTCTTTTTTCATCTAGTAAGACCTCCACAGCATTTATTTGAATATTGTTTGATCAAGCTGTTCCCATTGAAAATAAATATGTATTTGAAATTACCAAAGGGTCTACACAGTATGAAATTACTACTTGCTTTTTTAATTTCTTAGGGTAAAAAATAAAGTTAATCACTTCTTGAGTCTTGCCCATTCCATTACTAGATTTACTACTATTTAATTACTTTGAATTGTTAATAAGGAAAACATTTTAATGAAATAACATGTTTAATTTTTCAATGAGTTGATTACTTTTGAAAGTAATTTTTAAAAATTATTCTCTCGGGCTCAGCACAAAGGCTCAATTGGCTAATCCTCTGTTTTTAAGTGCTGGGAGTTAATGGTCTCCCACACGCGTGCCAGTTAATGTCCTGGCATGCCAGTTAATGTCCACTTCCCATCCAGTTCCTTGCTTATGGCCTGGGAAAGCAGCAGAGGACGACCCAAAGCCTTGGGACCCCTTACCCGCGTGGGAGACCTAGAGGAGGCTCCTGGCTCCTGGGTTCAGATCGGTTCATCTCCAGCTGTTATAGCCACTTGTGCAGTGAACCAGTCAGTGGATGTAGGATCTTTCTGTCTCTCCTCTCTGTAAAATCTGACCTGCCCTTCCAATAAAAATAAATAAGTCTTTTAAAAAATTGATTATCTTGGAGCAGATGTTTGGCATCGTGATTCAGGTGCCGATTGGGGTGCCTATTTGCCATGTTAAAATGCCAGGGCACAAGTCTTACCTCTGCTCCCAATCCCAGCTTCCTGCTCATGCAATCCCTGGGAGGCAGCAGGCAATGACTCGAGAATGGGATGTGTGCCACATGGCAGACCCAGGTGGAGCTCCTGGCCCCCGCCCCAGGCCTGCCCCAGCCTGGGCACACGGAGCAGACCCAGGTGGAGCTTCTGGCCCCCGCCCCAGGCCTGCACCAGCCTGGGCACACGGAGCAGACCCAGGTGGAGCTTCTGGCCCCCGCCCCAGGCCTGCACCAGCCTGGGCACACGGAGCAGACCCAGGTGGAGCTCCAGGCTCCCACCCCAGGCCTGCACCAGCCTGGGCTATTGCACTTATCTGAGGAAGAAACCAGCTGAAGAAAGATCTCTGTCTGTTTCTCTTTCTACTTGCATTTCATGTAAAATATTTTTCTGATGAGTCTCTGTTCAGGCCGGCTGGCCGGTGGCACAGACACGGCGAGGGTCAAGGAATCAGACACCGACAGGAGACCAGTAGTGGTGGAAGAGGTCTCTCCCAGCCTCCCTTTATTCAGCCATATATACCTTTTTCCCAAGCCTCTAGCAGAACAATTGGATGCTAATGAGTCTGACAGACAAGGTGCCACTAGCCTCCAAGCCCATTTCCTGCAGGAGCCAAGCTTAACAAATGCTAATCAACTCCTCAGCCCACAACAAGTCTCTTGACCTTATTCTTTGCAATCAGAGAAGGTGCAAGTGAAGCAAAAGGGAGGAAAGACACTAGGTGAATATCAAATGACAACCAGAAGTTTCTAAAACTTCAGCAAAGGTTTTATGCTCTATCAAGCTCTTCTCAGCTACAGAGAAAATGGACGGTTATGCCTGACAGGGTGTTATAATAATGCCGTAGAAACAATTCTTGTCTCCGTAATGGAAAGTTACATGTCAAGATAGAATAACTCTGGGTCTTTTCTATTTCACATGGACTGATAATTTATATGGCCATTTTGAAGGGATGTCAGTATCTAGTTTCTCATTCCAACTACATTTGTTCTTTTCCAATCATCCATTTCCTTTATGACTCTTTCCTAGTTACACAGAAAAACGTGAAACCGCACTGCTTTTATCTGAATCCTTAGGCAGAATACAAACTGCTGGGACTTTCTCAAATGATATGCCAGTTTACCGGCAATATCGACTTTGAGGAACTAACCCTCCCCACCCCCACTGCCAGTGGGGTACTGGAACTGGGAGCAGGGTGAGAGCTTTAAGCTTTATTACGATTCGTTATATGCCCCCATAATAGTGTTCAGTACTTTTCTTAAAAAAATAAATTATTAATCCTGGGGTTGGTGTTGTGCCACAGCAAGTGAAGGTGTCACTTCCAATGCCAACAGCCCACATGGCTGCTGGTTCAAGTCCCATGTGTTCCACTTGTGGCTCCCTGCTGTTGTGCCTGGGAAAGCAGTGGAAGATGGCCCAGACGTTCAGGCCCCTGCCACTCACATGGAAGACCTGGCCTGGTCCAGTCATGAGCATTGTGGCCATTTGGGGAGTGAACCAGAATTCTGTCTTTCAAACAAACAAATTTAAAAAGAAAATCCATTCAGGGCTAGTGCAGTAGCTCAACAGGCTCCAACTGTCAGTGCCAGCAACAAATAACAGCACCAATTCATGTCCTGGCTGCTTCACTTTCGATCTAGCTTCCTACTTGCGGCCTGGGAAAGGAGTATAGGACAGCCCAAAGCCTTGGGACCCTGTACCCACGTGGGAGACCCAGAAGATCCTGGCTCCGGCCTTTGTGGACACAGAGGGAGAGTTTCCATCTGCTGGTTCACTCCCCAAATGGATGCAGTGGCCGGAGCGGAGCCGATCCAAAGCCAAAAGTCAGGAATAGAAAATACTAAAGGTCAATTAATCAGATCTTTAAGAAAAAAAAAATGTTTTTGATTAAAAAGAGGGCATTGAGAATCCTTGCCAGTGTGGAGCCCAGAGCTGGTTCCAATTCCACCTAGAAGGCCCCAGGAGCAGTTAACAGGAAAATTAACAGGCAAGAAACTCCCTAGTTCTCAGGTTTAGACAACAGATCAAAGAGAGGGCTTCCTCCCCCCAAGCTGGGGAACAGGAATGGACAGACTAAGGAAAGGAACCTGCTAGGCAGAACAAATTGTGTTCTAGGAGACTGGCTCTTGCTGGCGAACCCCCCTCCCTGATGCCTACAGTTCCGCTTGTCTTTAAAAGCTCGCATGCTGTTCATAAATTTCGGCTATGGACCTTCAGTCAGTAGCCCACGTGTATACTTATCGGCTCCCTGCACCAAGTCCATCGCTGCAGGACAGCGAACAGTTAGCACTGTTTTATCAGAGAGCACTGGTCCCAGTCACTCGCTGTGTCCCAGGAAAGAAAACTCTACAGAAGGTATTTCTGAACAACGGCAAAGCGCGCTATGTCAGCAAACTTTCCCATGACTTCTGTCAGAGGTTGGTTTCAGGACAAAGCTGATCTTTCCTGGTGACTACACAGTGAAGCCCTTCTGCATTTTTAAAAAGATTTATTTATTTTTATTGCAAAGTCAGACATACAGAGAGAAGAGAGACAGAGAGGAAGATTTTGCATCCAATGATTCACTCCCCAATTGGCCGCAACTGCCGGTGCTGCGCCAATCTGAAGCCAGGAGCCTCCGTCAGATCTCCCATGTGGGTGCAGGGTCCCAAGGCTTTGTGTCGTCCTCAACTGCTTTCCCAGGCCACACGCAGGGAGCTGGTTGGGAAGTAGGGCTGCTGGGATTAGAAGCAGCACCCATATGGGATCCCAGGACATGCAAGGTGAGGACTTTAGGCACTAGGCCACCGTGCTGGGTCTCCCTTTGCAGCTTATATTAGTAACATCCTACTATGAATTTTGTGCTCTGTCTGTTTAAAGAGCAACTGAAAATCTACAAGAGCAGAAAATAAAGACAAAGCAAAAGCGTTCTTCGAGACTTCTTTTTTTTTTTTTAAGATTTATTTTTATTATTTTTTCATTGGAAAGGCAGATATACAGAGAGGAGAGACAGAGAGGAAGATCTTCCGTCCGATGATTCACTCCCCAAGTGAGCACAACGGGCAGATACTATGCCGATCCGAAGCCAGGAGCCTCTTCTGGGTCTCCCACGTGGGTGCAGGTTCCCAAAGCTTTGGGCCGTCCTCGACTGCTTTCCCGGGCCACAGGCAGGGAGCTGGAAGGGAAGCGGGGCTGCTGGGATTTGAACTGGCGCCCATATGGGATCCCGGGCGTGCAAGGTGAGGACCTTTAACCACTTGCGCCACCGCGCCGGGCCCGAGACTTATTCTTAAATTTGGTGTCAGAACTGCTCCGCTTAGAATCCAGCTGCCTGCCCTGCCCGGTTCTCAGACCCCCTGCCACCCATGTAGGAGGCCCGGATGAAGCTCCTGGCTCCTGGTTTCAGCAGGGCCCAGTGTCGGCTGCTGCAGCCCTCTTGAGAGTGAACCAGCAGTTGGAAGGTTTACTGTTTGTTTCTCCCTCTGCCACTCTGTCTTTCAAGTAAGTAAAGAAATCTTTAAACAGGACATATACTTGAAAGGCAGAGTGATGCGGTGGGCGGGGGGTGTGGCAGAGATCTGTGGGTCCACTCTTGAGATGTCTGCCACAGCTCACACTGGGCCATGCCACCAGCAGCATCTCCACCTGTATCTCCCACGAGGGTAGGTGAGCTGCTGCCCGCCCCTGCCCGGATGCACGTTAGCAGGAAGTTGATCCTAGGCATTCTCCAGGGATGCATGTGTCCCAAGCAGAGGGCGAACCCACAGCGCTACGACATTCACCCACTTCACCTCACAGGGTGAGAACACTGGGAATGAACGAGTGGTCTCTACTTAGCAGATAAAGGAAGGTCAATAGCTTCCAAATGTGGCCTGGAATCCCGAACACCTGGAGGATTCTTCCATAAACCACGTGTCCAAGCCAACTGCACCAAGTGCGGGGGCCTGAGAGTTTGTAGACCTTCCAAAGGCACGCCCCTGTGTGCCAAGGAGCTGCCCAGCAGGCACACTTTTTAAAAAATATATTTATTTTTACTGCAAAGTCAGATATACAGAGAGGAGGAGAGATCTTCTGTCCGATGGTTCACTCCCCAAGAGATGGCAACGGCCGGTGCTGAGCCGATCCGAAGCCAGGAGCCAGGAATTCCCTCCAGATCCCCTACGTGGGTACAGGGTCCCAAGGTTTTGGGCCGTCTTCAACTACCTTCCCAGGCCACAAGCAGGGAGCTGGATGGGAAACAGGGTTGCTGGGATTAGAACCAACGCCCAAATGGGATCCTGGCGTGTTCAAGGTGAGAAATTTAGGCGCTAGGCACAGCACCGGCCCAGGCACACTTCTTAAACATCACAATTGCACCACTTTGAGAACCACTACAAAATAATTGTTGGCAGGGAATCTTGCTATGTACAGGTTCAAAATTAGCACCACTGGCCTGGCACAGTAGCCCAGTGGTTAAATCCTCACCCTGCATGCACCAGGATCCCACACGGTTGTCTTGGCTGCTCCACTTCCCATCTAGCTCCCCCCTTGTGGCCTGGGAAGTAGTGGGGGATGACCCAATGTCCTGGGACCCTACTCTCACATGGGAGACCCAGAAGAGGCTCCTAACTCCTGGCTTCAGGTCAGTTCGGCTCTTGCCATTGTGGCCACCTACAGAGTGGGCCAGTGGATGGAAGTGTGGTAGGGTAGGCAGCTAATTCAAGGTCATGAGCTTGGAAGCCACTCCCCCCACTACTAAGGAGGCATTCCCTCCTGCCCACCTGTTAAGCTTACCTATCATTGCCTGGAACCGGAGTGTGACCACGCCCCTCACCAAAGGCCATGACAGGGAGGGCCTCACTCTCGGGGTCGTGTGCTCCTGCCGCTCCGCCACTCTCCTGGCACAGACTCAGGACAGGTAGGCCCCGAACATGTCCCCTGTGTGTCTGTACTCCTCACCCTCTGTTCACTGCTTGGGCAGATGCTGATGCTAAGATGCTTTGTGTTTCTCACGGGAGTACTTCTGGAGAGTTCCAGGAGGGGTGAGGCCTAGCGGTGGTGGAATGTGGGCAGAGAAGCCAGGGAAAGGTGAATGTCTGCAGCTGTGTGGGGTGTCCAGGTTAGTCGCTGCATGTGTCTTAGGATAACTTACATCCTGGGCACGCTGGGACATAGGTTAACAGATGGACTCGGGGTAATGACCGTTTGTTCCTCTTGGGGTTGACTGAATTGCCATACGGACTTGTGGGCCTCTTATCACCAAGCTTGGTTAATAATGACTCCTGAATGAACCTTAGACTTGTCTGGCGTGATCTCGCTCGCACCCCGCAACAGATCTTTGTCTCCCCTTCTCTCTGCAAATCTGCCTCTCCAACAGAAAGAACCCTTAAAAAACAGCACCATTCTTGGTTTCAGTCTCTCCCTGGGTCCCAGCCCTGCCACTGCTGCAGGTAAGCTGCTCAGGGCGGGGTGCTGCCCCGCGGGGGCACTTAGCACTTAAGTGGCCAGTGTTTCTACTAATTTAAAGAGCTAAATACCAACAGTCCTGGGGCCAATAAACCAAATTATCCGCCATCTCTAGTAGCAATATACAGTATCCCTCAAACGGTGTTCTGGTCCAGGCTTACAGTGGCCAAGATTTGGCAACATTGCCACAGGGCACCAATCTACCATACTATAAATAAAACTTTACCTGAGGCACAACTTTAGGCGTTCCACTGCCAAACCATCCAAAACTGTTGTGTGGCTTTGAGCAATCACCTGAGGTGATTTTTTTTTTCTGGTAAGCACCCTGGGGGAGGCACGGGGCTGCCTCGCTGCATTCCAACGGGGGCTGCAAGAAACCTGACTCCCTGCAGACACTTCTGCCTCGGTGTCGGTGGAGGTGAAGCGCCCTGGGGAGGTGAGCGCCAGCTCGGCGTCCGGCCTCGGGCTCACTCGCCCTCTCCTCCCCGTCGGGCCCCGCGCTGCTGCCCGGCCCGGCCTGCCTCGGGCCGCGTGGGCCGCGTGGGCGCCCGAGCACCGCCCGCACACAACACGCGGCGCTCCGCCGGCCCCAGGGCTTTCCGACGGGAGGCCGCCCGTGACCTTGGGCGAGCGCCACCTGGCCTGGACTTGGGAACCGCGCAGCCGGCCGAGGGCGGCTCCGCAGGCCGAAGCCCCGGGAGCCGTGAGGCAGTTCCTTTTCTGGAAACGAACGCCTCAGGGGCGGGGAGGGGAAGAGCTGCCAGGCCCGGAGGGGAACCAAGACAAAGCGTGAGAACTGAGATGGCAAAAGCGGGGCTCGAGTGAGAAAATCGGAAGGAGGGAGGCTGAGCGAGGAGGACAACCGGGCTAAAAAGAGCAGCGCGGCCTGCGGTGGCCGCGTCCGCCCGGCTCCACCCTGGGGCGGCCGCCGGGGCGGCGACAGCCTGGAGGCCGCGGCGCCGTGACGTCAGCGCGCCGCCGCCCGGGCGTGCGCGGTCGCACAGGCCCCGCCCCTCGTCCCGTACAGCCCGGGCGGCCGGCGGAGAGAGCCCGTCAGTCGGCCTGTCGGCGCGGCGGAGAGCGCGTCGCCCGCGGGCCTCGATCGCTCGTCCGCTCGGCTCGCTGCCGCCGGAGGCCGCGCTGCGCCGTCGCCGGCGGAGGCCGGGAGCCACCCCGCGCACCCCGCGCGCCGTCGGCGGGCCTCGTCCCGGGGAGGCGCCCCTCGAGCAGCCCGCTCCGGTCCGCCCGCGGCCGGGCCTCGTTCCCCGCCCTTGCCCCCCTCGCCTCCGGCCCGAGCTGCGGGGCGTCCCGGCCACGCTCGGCGCTGCGGCAGGAACAAAGGCGGCCCCCGCGGCGGCGGCGACCCGCTCCCTGCCCCTGGCGGCGGCGGCTTCTAGAACACCCGGAAGGCTCGGCTCTCGCCCAGAGGCCTCGGCCCGGCCGCACGGCGCCGGAGTCGGTGGTGCGCGCGCGGGAGCGAGCCCGGCCCGGCTTGTGCACTCGGGGTCCCGGGGACCCCCGGCTGGCGGCGGCCCGGCCAGGTGAGCCGTGCGGGGGTCGGGGCGGGCAGTGCGGGCGGCGGGCCCCCTCGGGAAGCACAAAGGCCGAGGCGTCGTCCCGCGTCGGCGTCGTGGCCCGCGGCCCGGGTGCGGGCGGGGAACAATGCCCGGCGTGCGGGGCACACAAAGGGGCCGTGTGGGCGCGGGGGTCGCGCGGGGCCGGCGGGCGGCGGCGGGCGTGACTCAGGGCTTTTCGGGGCGGCGAGGCCTGGTCGGGGAGGGAGCGGGGCGCCTGCCCTTTGTTCCGGCCGTCGGGGGCTGGCCGGGGGCGTGCGGGCTTCCTCGCGCTGGGGGAGCCCCGGGGGAACAGGCTGCGCTTGTACCTTCGGAGTCGGGTCTCGAAATGCTCCCTCGCGGGTCGGGGCTCCCGGTGGCCCTCCTCGGGACTGGCCCAAGGTCAGGGTTGAGAATGCACCAGAGTGAGGCATCCTGCTCAGTCTGGCCCACCTCCAGTCCGAACTCTAATTCTCTCCAGTTGTCCCCTACCAGGCCTGTTCCCAGTCGCAGGTCTTGCATGGGCCAATGGATGCTGTGACCAGTTTGAGAGAGTCTGCTTGCAGTCTTGACATTTTCCAGCAGGTGCAGCAGTCTAGCCTACGTTACTGAGCGTGTGATTCCCAGAATTACATGTCAGCAGAAAGCAGAATCAGAATGAATGTCAAACCTGGGGAGTCTGAAGGAAAAGTGGGCACCCCAAGCAGCAACTGAAGCTGTGTGCCAATTGCCTGCCCCTCAGGTCAACGTTTTATATGGACATATTAATGTTAAATTCCAAACTATTGCTTTTTTTAAAAAAATGTAATTCCGTAGGGTTAGGTTCACCCCCTGCCCTGGTTCTCTTGCATGCTGGTTGGTGTCATGGTTTAGCATAATGTGACCCATTCCCTTATCCAACACGCACTGTCAGACAGGTCCCCAGCCATAGATTTCATGTGTGCTGGTATGTGGTGGCCAGCAGTGTTCCATGCTAACAAGCCCAGCCCAAGTTTCCCATGTGGGCTGGTGCATCAGTCAGACCCTTAAAGATCTTTAGGTCTCTCCCCTCTGATCCACTGAGTCTCATTCCCCTTGCTTACCTGCAGTGCAGTGGTCTTGTCATTGGGAGTCCCTCAGGATCCATTCCTCATCCATACAATACTCCCAGGATGGTCCTTCCTACCCCATATCTCCTTGCTCCTTTCTCTAATCAATCCACAAGCCTTGTGCCTAGCCCAGTCTTGGGAAGCCCAGTGGGTGGTGTGGTGGTCCTGTATTTTGCCGTCCACCAGGGTCCCAAGCTCCTGTCATATGTGCTGACCTGGTGTCTTACCCCTCTACACGCCCAAGATCCAGGCCAATTGCGGGTTCCAGGCCTGGTCCACCAGTTCACCAGAGCAGTGTGCTGACCTGGGGTTCTCCCCTGTGCTCTCCTCACCTCACCCAGGACCAGACACATAAGGAAATCCCCAGGTTCTCTCCACCTGCCTAGTGATGAGCTCCTGGTTCCCCAATGCCCACCCGTGTTACGCCCTTAGCCTTTCCCCAACCCAAGGCTGCAGCTTCAGCCCCTTCACCCCCTCACCTGGTGCCCTGGGAGCATGGCAACAGGATGATGCCATCCCCTGGTGTGCCTAAAACGTTTTTAAAACTATTAACTTCCATGTGGTGAATATATTTCAAACACGTGGTTTTAAGAAGATGGTATGCTCACCCTTTTCCTTCTCATATTTTTCCTCCTTTCTTACATTTCTTTTAACTTTTTTTCCCATTACTTCAAGTGGGCAGCTTATATCATGGAAAGAAACCTCGAAGGCCTAAAGAAAGAAAACACTTGTGATGGACAAAAGTGAGTATCTTAGTGTTAACATTTTTTTTTAAAGATGTATTTATTTATTGGAAAGTCAGATATACAGAGAGGAGGCGAGACAGTGAGAAAGATCTTCCATCTGATGATTCACTCTACAAGTGACTGCAACGGCCGATGCTATGCCGATCCAAAGCCAGGAGCCAGGAAGTTCTTCTGGGTATCCCACACGGGTGCAGAGTCCCAAAGCTTTGGGCCATCCTCGACTGCTTTCCCAGGCCACAAGCAGGGAGCTGGATGGGAAGTGGAGCTGTCGGGACTAGAACCCGCACCCATATGGGATCCCGGGCGTCCAAGGCGAGGACTTTAGCCGCTAGGCCATGCCGCCGGGCCCTTAGTGTTAACATTTTAAAACTACTTTATTTTCTTACTTTCTTAACTAGGTAATTCTGTCATAAGGATTTGTAACAGATTTTGCAGTGCATCTGGCCTCTTTCATTGTGAATTATCTACTCGTTATTTTTCCATTTGAAATACTTAGCTAAACTGAACTATTTCTTGGAAGAAACTTTTGTCACATACTTGTAGAGAATTTTGTTTTTCACTCTTTGTTAAAGATAATGTCCTAAGTCAGCAGCTTGTGTAGGTTCACTAAATTGGAAGCCACACTTTGCCCACCGATGTAATGCTATCTGCTCACTTGTGAAATAACTCCTTTCCAGGGATGCCTGTCTGCACGTGGGACCTGAAGTGGCAGTATGTCACATACCAGTCTCCTTCATGCCCCCTTAGAGCCCAGGCTGAAGAGAAACTCATAGTCTTGCAAGAGATGCAGCACAGACGTGTAGAAAAAACGTAGGATTGTGAAGCCAGAGTTGCCGGAGTCAGAAGGATGGAATGTGAACGGACGAAGCTCTGACACAGTTACGCTTGCAAGTAATAGCATCTTTTGATGACTGTTTGAAGAACAATCTTATTATCTCAAGTCCTAGTTTTGCCGTATGAAGACTGCAGCCCACAGCAGAAGAAGCAGGAAGCAACTCTGGAACACTTGAGTGCTGCACTGTGGGGAGGGGAACAAGAGCAACTCTTGTAAGATGGAGCCATGAGCAGCCAGCCTCTATGGGTGCTGGGGGAACTGGCCAAGCCCTTCTGGCCGTGAAGTGGCAGGCAAGATAGTTTGGGTATGGGGAGGTTGGCAAGCTGGCTCTGGAGAGGATGGTAATAAGGCTGTGGGCACAGGAGGCATAGCCAGAGCCAGGCGGACTGTGGAATGCCTGCGGGCTGGAGGCGCCAGCGCAGTCGACGTGACCCTGGAGCAGCCAGCTGCCAGAGGGTGGCTGTGGGCACTGGCTGAGCCTGCCTGGCACTAATGGTCAACAGCAAGCTGGGGACTTAGGAGGCGCTACCAAAGCCAGCCTAACCCTGGCTTGGCTGTGGTGTGTGGTGGCAGGCCAAGCAAGCTAGATGAGCTGGGGACCTGGGCTTGGGAGCCTGGTCCTGGGGACAAGGGATATTGCACTGTGGGCAGGAGGGTCACCGACTGAACTGGCCTGTCCCGAGTGGGAAAGCTGCTGTGGAATGGATGTGCAAGGTGTGCAGTGGACATAGGACAAGTGGACCTGGTGTTGGAGGAGCAGGCCAGTGAGTGGTGTGCTGGGGATGCTGGGTCACTGGGCTAGTCCTGCAGATCCTGAAGCAGCTGGCAGGGTGGGAGGGTGGCAGGGTGGGCAGGATAGGAGTGCAGTGGGGAGGGGTCCTGGGAGAGTCAGGCTGGCCATGGAATGGATGATGATAGTCCTGTGGGTGCAGGGATACCAGCGGAGCCAGCTTGGCAATGAAGCAGGCAGTGGGTGGCTAGGGACACAAGGTGATCTGACCTATCAGACTTGGCTCTGGAGCAGCCAGCAAATGGCATGGGGACTGGGCTGTCTCGTTGAGCACCCCCTGGCCCTGGAGCATACCCCATGCTTGCTAGGCATGCCTATGGTGCTAGGGGAACTTCCTGCAGGCCACTAGAGCAGTGGGTGGGAGAGTGGCATAGGCAGGCTAGAGTCATGTGGGGCAACAGCTGAGCCTGCCTGGCCCTGTAGCAGCCTAGAGGCAAGCTGGGGAAGAGAGGGGTGTTCTGTGGGCCAGCCTGGCCCTGGGTGGATGGAGGGTGGCAGGTGCACCGGCCATTGTGGAGTGGTCCTTGAGCAGCAGGGGATGGTGGTGAGACAGGTGGACATTAGGAGCTTGGCCAGCATTGGCAGAGCCCACATGGTCTTGGAGCAACTCATGGCACAACTGGGTGGGTAGGCTAAAGGCATAGGGGTTTCCAGTCCAGTTGCCCTGTGCCTGGCTGCCTAGAATATTAGAAGTATGGCAGTGCCTGGAGGAGTGACCCTTGTCCTGAAGTGCCAAGAGGAATGACAGAGCATGCCAGGCCGGGACCCAGAGTCTCTGACAAAATGGGCCAGGTCCTAGAGCAGCAGGTGGCCATGCTGCCTACTGAGGGAGCATGGTCACTGGGCAATCCCATCCTGCCCTGGAGCAGTCAATGGGGCTGGCAGGCTAGGGTTCGGGCCTAGTACACCAGCAGAACCTGGCCCTGAAGCAGCAAATGGGACAGTATGCAAACCTGCTTTGTGTGGACAGCCTTCAGCAGAGCTGGCCTTGAGGTGTTGCAGTGAACAGGTGGGCTGGGGATGCGATGGCTGCTGCCCAAGCCGGCGTGGCTCTGCAGCAACAAGTGGGGTGGCAGGGTGGACGTGGTGGCAGGGCGGGCATGCTGGCTGTGGCTGGGTGCTAGCCAGCTGGTATGTCCCTGGAGTGGGTGACAAGTATCTGTAGGCAAGGGGTGGGGTGGGAAGGGTTGCTGATGGAGAAGCTTGCCTTCCCCAAGAGCAGCAGGGGCCAGCGGCTTGTTGTGCATGAGGCATTGGCCAAGTTCCGCTGACAGTAGAGGGGTTGACAGGTGGGCTGGGAATGTGGGAGGCCACACATGAGCCATTTTTTCACTGAAACAGGTAAGCAGGGCAGTGAGGTGGACATGTGTTGCTGACCTTCAGTGACACTGCCTACGAGGCACACTCTTGAGGGTCTGGGAAAAGCCGGAACCACAACCGCACCCCTTATTGCCAAAAGCGGCTGCTTTGATACTTTTTCTCCACTGCTTTTTTCCCTGTAGATCTTCTCTGCTGCTTTTCTAGCGGTCTCTCTGCTGCTTTTTTCCCTGTTCTTCTCCTCGTAGGCCTTATTGCTTTTGTACCCCTCTCTGCTGCTTTTTCTCCCTCCAATGCCTTAGTTTTTTTGCTTAGCTTTTCTACCCCTCTCTGTTGCCCCATTCTTCTCATTCCATCCGTGGTTCTTTTACTGGTCCATCTTATAGCTTTTAGCGGCTGCTTTTATACCGCTCTGCACCAATCACTTCTCCCTGTGGATCCACTTGGTGCTACCTGATAGGCCAGTTGCAATGACATAATTGCAGCGAGGGCATCTGGCTGTCCTTGTGACTTCCGGTTTGCCTGCTGGTGAGACCAACCCCGCCTCCTGGCCTTGGGGAAGCTGCCATCCTGAGAGGGCCTTTCCTATTCCTGGGACGTGCTTTGGCACCCTGCTCCCCTCAGATGTGGGCATGCTCTGGGCCCGGGGATTCAGATCCTATGGGCTGGTGCTATAGATTGCTGTCAGATGGGCCCAGCCCTAGATCAGTGGGCAGCCCTGCTGAGGGAGCAGGTGGATGGCTGAGTGTACATGTGCCTGGAACAGTTGGTGGGGTAGTGATGTTGGTGGGGTTGGCTAGAAGTCCAGGTGGCAGGCTGGGAACTGGAGGGGTGTCAGCCAGCTGGCCTGGCTCCGGAGTGGATGGTGGACAGGCTTGGGGTACTGGGGGGAGGGTAGAACCTCCTGAGCCTGCGTTGTCCTGGAACACCCTGCAGGGCAGCCAGGCAGGCAGGATCTAGGAACATTAGACACGCCACCTGTGTCTGCCTGGCCTTGGAGCAGCCTGTGGGTTAGAAGTGCAGGGATCTGGTCCTATAGTAGTTGGTATGGAGCAGTGTGGTGCCCTAGAGGCCCAGTTGTCATGGCCAGCAGTCTGTGGGAGTGTGTTACAGCACAGAAGGTCCAGTGTCAGCCTGGCCCTGGAGTGCCAAGCTGAGTGACAGGGAGTGCCCACCGGGGCCACAGGGTCCCTGGCAGAATGGGCTGGCTCTGAATAGCAGGCATCTGAGTGGTCTGCTGAGGGAGTAGGATTGCTGGCTGATCCCCACTTGCTCTGGAGCACTGCATGAGCTGAGCCTACGTGGTCCTGGAACAGCAATCAGAGTGTTGGTGTGTCCTGACTGGATGTATGTGGGGTCGGCTGAACCCTCCTGGGAGGGGCCTGGCCCATGAGCATGGGAGGCACTGGCTGAGGCCATGTGGACCTTGAGCTGCTGATGAGGCAGCTGGGTGGGTGAGCTAGAGGTATAGGGGTCACCTGCTGAGGGAGCTGTGCCTGTTGCAGTGACCACACCATGAGTGCTGGTGGCACTGAGGACCCAGGGCCCCATTATCCTGGCCCTGAGATGCTGGGGAATTGGAGGTTCGTGCTGGCTGGTTCCTCAGTGCTGGCAGCAGAATGGGCCCCGCCCTAGAGTGGCATATACAGCATGTGGTTTGCTGAGGAAACTGGGTAGATAGCCAAACTCAGCTGTCCCTTGAGCAGCAGCAGGGTGGTGGACCTGGCAGGCTAGAGGCATGTCTGGCACTTGCCAATCAAGGTTGACCCTGGAGTAAGTGGCAAGCAGGACCTCAGTGTATACTGTCTGGGGCCCCAGAGACCCAGGAGAATGGCACTGTCCCCAGAGAGGCTGGTCTGCAATGAGCCATGTGAGGGAGAGGTCCCTTGCTGAGCCAACTGGCCCTGGATCAGTGTAAAGGCCGATGGAATGGGTGCACCTGGGATCCCTGGTGCCAGGCAGCTGAGCTTTACTGGTTCTAGATCAGCTGGCATGTGGCCTTGTGTGTAGGAGGTGCTGCAGGAGCCTGTGTGGCTGTGAAGCAGGTCGGGGAGCAGGGTGCCATGCTGTGGTGTGGAGTGTCTGGTGAGCCTCCCTGGCCATGGAGCAGCCTGCGAGCATCTAGGCAGATGGCCTGGAGAGTCAGACCGAGCTCATAGGCAGAGCTGGCCTGTGCCTCTTGAACTGGCCACAGTGGGAGTGCTGGAGATGTGGTTGGCCCATGGCAAGTGAGCCTGGGTCTGGAGTACAGTGTGGTCGGGCATGCCAGCTGGGGCTGTAGTGCCACCAGAAGAACTGGCCTGGCCCTAGTTAGGCATACAGCAAGCAGTCAGCTGAGGGATTGGGGTGACAGGCCAAGACCAATTGCCCTGGAGCAGCAGCAGCAGGGTAGCATCCACGCCAAGCTAGAGGTGTTTCTGGCAACAGCTCACCAAGCCTGGGCCTAGAGCACCAAGCCAGATGGCAGGCAGGCGCGCTTTGTGTCTAGGGCCTGTTGGCCAAACTGGCCTGGCACGGCAGTGAAAGACAGAAAGGCTGGGGATGTGATGGCTGCTGCCAAAGGAGGTGTGGCCCTGTGGCAGCAAGGGGGCATGTGGTGGGCTTGCACAATGTGCAGGGGCACTGGCAAGCCGGAATGGCCCTGGAGGAGGCAGCAGGTGGCTGTGGGAGCGGGATGGGTGTGGGTTGCTTGAGAAGCCCACCTTGCCCTACTGCAGTGGATATGGGAGGCAGTGGCCTCAGGCTTGTGGAATGCCAGCTGAGCTCTAGCGGCTCTGGAGAGGCTGGTAGACAACCTGGGAGTGTGGAAGGCCCTGCCAGAGCCCCTTTGGCCCTTTATTGCCAGGCGGGATGGCAGCATGGGCATGTTGTGAGGCAGGGGATTCAGGTCCTGTGGGCTGGTGCTGCAGGTTTGCCTAAGAAAGCACCAGGATTACAGCGCCTTGTGGGCCAGCAGGTTGCTGAGGGAGCAGGGTTGAGAGTGCTGGAGGCCCCATAACTACTGTTTTGGCCTGGAAGTGCAGGCAAGACGCTATGTGCGCATGCTCTGGGGGGTGGGGGATTCAGTTTGTGTGGGCTGGAGCCGCAGGTGGCCATCAGAACAGACCCGGCCCTGCAGAGCCCACTGGTGAGCAGTCTGTTGAGGGTGAACTATCAGGGTGCGAAAATGATAATATGCTGTCTGTCAATGAAGAAACAGTAGATGGCACTATTCATTCCAAGTATATCTGCTAATATTGACTTCTTTTGGTTTCTCTAACATACAAATAAGGGAATTAATGAATTCTCAGGACTTTTAAAAAAAGTACTTTGTTTTATTGCAAAGGCAGATTTCCAGAAAGGAGATACAGAAAGATCTTCCTTCATCTGGTTCACTCCCCAAGTGGCCGCAAAGGCCAGAGCAGAGCCAGTCCAGAGCCAGGAACTTCTTCCGGATCTCCCAGGTGGGTGCACCAAGCAGCAACTGACCCTGTGCCTCTTGGCTGCTCTCCCAATCCCATTCCTGGGCTCCCTGACCCGCATGGAGGTAAGGTGGAGGCAGTGTCCCCTGTGTGTGCAGATCAGAGCTCCGCTGAGTATCTGAGTCCCGTTCCCTGGGTGAGGGCACCCTGCAGACCACTTCAGCATCTTGGGAACCCGCCGTAACTGCAGCCCCAGCCTAGGATCCAACTCCTGGATTCCCAGACAGTGAGCTCCTGGACTGCCCAGCCTCAGTGCAGGCCAGCAGGGAGGTGGCTGGGCTCCTGAAAGATGTATTTCTGGTGCGAACTGCACCCCCACCCCTCCAACATTACTGGAGGTGGCCGCCCAGCCCTGGCCACAGGCCCAGCAGCCCTGCAACACCGGCTCTCTGGAGTCAACCACTGAGCTGTGGCCACAGGCCCAGCAGCTGCGCAGGCTCTCTGGAGGAGGCTACCCAGCCATAGTCATAGGCCTAGCAGCCCCTGGTCCCCATCCCCACAGCCTTGCTGGATGTGGCCGCATACAGGCTGAGCATCCAGCAGCCTTGCTGGAGGTTGCTGCCCACCTGTGGTCACAGGCCCAGCACCCCGCAGCCCCCCTGGAGGCAGCAGCCCATTGTGGCCAGAGGCCCATTGTCCCTAATCCCTGACCTGGAATAGGGGAGGCTAATTTACAGGCCTCCCTGTTGGACTAGGGCAAAATCACATAGCTTGATGAGACCTATTTTCAGGGCTCTGCCTCTCCCCAAAAACAGAGCTGGTCCAACGAGAGCATGGGCAGAAACATGAGGCATCAACTTCCCATGCCTGCCTTGGCTGTGGTGACCCACTGTGTCAGCCACATTCTGCCCGGGACTTTACCAATGGTGGTTGTTGTGACTCTCGGGAGGCCAGTGTGCAGCCACCAGAAGAGAGGTGGGCTGGGTGGCGCAGGCGTGCTGCTGTGAAGAGGGTGGGGAGGCATGGGTCTGAGTGTGGGCCAGGCCTCGCAGTGTGGGATGCATCTGAAACCAGAGAAGTCTTCTGTGAGGACAGCAAAGACCCCAAATTGTGGCATGATGAAATCTTCCCCACGTGGAGACGAAGCTTTCTCACGCGGCGCAGAAGTAAAGAAGCAGCGTGGGTCACCGTGCAAGAGTGGTGGCTGCAGAGTTCCCAGGTGAACCCCAGATGTGTGGCAGTGGGTGGAGACCCCTGAGGAAGCCACCAGGAGGGCCAGTCCATGGTAGGGCTGGGAAGGGGAAGCAAGAAGGGGCATTCTTCCACGGGTGGCTGTGGTGGGGAGGGTATGTGTGCATGGAATGCAGGGTTGGCTGGAAACCCGGTCAGGGACTGGGAGCAGTGGTGGGGGAGCGTGGGATTCATCCTTGGTCCTGGGGAAGCACAGTTCAGCTTGGGGAGAAGCACGCAGGTCTGCATGTGAGAGAGGAGCAGGTTGTTGGGCACTGGAGCGAGCATGTCCAGGACTTCCTTGGGATGTGAAGGAAGCATGGACTTCATCTGGTCAGCATGGAAGTGTGGGGTCTGCCTAGAGCAGGGAAGGAAGCTAGGGTCTGAGGAGGCATCGCCTGGGACCCCAGGTAGGGAGGATGCTGTCCTGAGCAGCTGAGGTGAAGTGAGACTGTACTTTGGAGTTGGTGGAGACCCGTAAGCAGGGGCGGTGCAGGTGGTAGGTTCTGTGTCCCAGGTGGTGAGCTCAGGTCATGCAGGAGGTGGGCGAAGGCAGCACATACATGCTTGCACCATCATGGGATTATCATGTCATTTTTTAAAAGGATTCTTTTTCTATGATACTTATTTTTAAGTGAAGGGTCTCACCACTCTCCCCCATTCCCTTCCATCCCCCCCTCCTGTGATTTGTTCCTAATTTATTACAATGGCATACTCCTTGATCCTTCTATTATAAGCTTAACTTCCTGATCTATGTGTGTATATGTATGTAGGTGTCTATATGTATGTATGTGTGTATATAAAAATTTACAAAACATAAAATTTCCAGCTGCACCCGGGATTCATCTGGCATGCGATGTTTGGGGAGATTAGTGTAAAGTTCTCCCAACCCCCAAGAGAGGGCTGGCCCCCACCCACTCAGCTCACTGACCAATGACAAGATTTCCGCTATATAAATGTGTATAGTGCTTCAAGGTTTGAGTCCTCCTTCCAGTATAGAGTCATTTTTCTTTCCTTCTAAATTTCCCATTTTCTTGGCCCCTCCTACTCACATAGCCTGTTCACTTAGACTGATGCCTACCTAATGCTGTGATATTGCCCCCTCACAGAGACATACCCCACAGCCTTAACTGGATGATATGGATGGAGGTCCATTTGTACCTGTGAGCAGCCAGCTGTGGTGACAGGTGCAGGGCATGGAAGGCGGCATGTCCGGGTGCAGGTGTAGGTGCAGGGTGGTGAAGGGAGCATGTCCTCAGAGTAAATGTGGGGGGTGACTCAATGTGTAGGTCCCTTGAGTTCCTGACGCTTGGAAAATGTACACACCTCCCTTGTCAAAGTGGTGACCATCTCACTGCCTACACTTCCATGGAGGGAAAACACTGTTCCTAGGTGTGTGGTAACTTGGGGTTCATGTAAAATGCACATCCTGAAGGCGGTGGGTTTGGAGCTGGGATGAATCTGCCCACCTGTTCGCAGCTCTGCCCCAGGATTCCTCGGATCTGGCTGAAGTCACTCTCCCTGATGACGCAGATGTGCTTGAAGCCGAGCTAAAGAACACCTTACCCCCTAGCCTGGCATGCCTAGCTTTCAGGACTTGGCAATGGAAATGACTGACCTCTGGTCTCGCGTTTCTACTTTTCAGTGCATGAGGTGAAGGTCCAGATGCAGGAAAGCCTGACCTTGCTGAGGAAGCCCTGCCTCTCCCACTCCACCTGAAGCTAAGAATGCTGCACAGCCTTGTGAAGGTTTGAGCCTGGTTGCTCTCAGTTCCTCCCAGCGTGGATGCGTTCCTGCCTTTCCCAGCCTGCAGGAGTCAGAGGGCGCTGTGCAAGCACACTGAGCCAAGGCCCAGTGGTGATGGTGGCAGCAGTGGTTGGCCATGGATGAGGCTGGTGGCCCTGAGGAAGACTGCTGGGTAAGTGAGGTGGTCCTGAGGTATCCCTGTCCTCATCTGCTCCCTGTTAGGGCCTGGGCCTTCCTTAGAGTCCGTGTGGGGTGGGAGGTCCCTGAACTCAGTTGTGGGAGTTGTGGCTGTAAGGTCTTGAAGGTATCTGGAGCAAGTGTGGGCCAGGTGGCTGCCAGCTATAGGTGCTCTGTGGAAACCGAGGTCCCTGAAGGCCTATCACTTCCTTGGGGATTCTGACTCAGGTTTTGAGAAAATCTGATTGACTTGGGCTGCGGGGTGGTCACTTTCATTAGCTGTGATGGGGGCAGGGCAGGGCAGTGGGGAGCACTGTAGCCCCTTGCAGAAGATCCAACATTCTGCTCCATCTGTAGTTAGCTGGGATTGTGACAGAGAAGGCAGTGCAGGGTTTGTGGTGCAGGAGGAGGTAGCCAGCAGGGTGGGTCCCCGTTTTTCTTCTGACTGACAGGGTGCTTGCTGTGTGCCCTGCTATCCTGGTGCATATGCACACCTGGTGTGTGTGCGTGTGTGCTTTCATGGGTCAGATGTGTGGGGTTTGGAATTTTATTCGTTTTTAAAAACCAACTAAACAGATTAACTAAATCAATGAAGTGAACAAGCCAAAATGGTTGGTTAATTAATTCAATCAGCTTATTGATTGAATGAATTGATGAACTTGTTAGAGCAGATGAGTGAGAATCTGAGAGGCCTGCAGGAGGCAGGCCCTGGAAGCTGACTAGGAAGCCTGTCTGCCAAAGGCCTGGTGAGCAGTGACAGTGATCAGAAGCTGAGAAGATGTGCCTGTCTTTTGTAGCCCTGCACCTGAGGGAAGAGCTGTCAAAAGTCAAAAAGAAGGACTTTGAGCACTTGCTGATGGAGGTGATGCAGATCTGGGACTTTCTGCTCCGGATCCCCAATTAGGAAGTCCTGGAGAGTTGCTCCAAGTTGAAGATTGTCAACAAATTGAGTCTCCCTGCATCCCTAGTGGGCCTCAGCTCAGGGGTGTGTAATTCATTCATTGCTGGTTCAGCCTAGATGAGCAGCTACTAAGTAAGTACAAGTGACTAGAAAGGATAGTTAAGCATTGGTGGGTGCTGGGCAGAATTGGGTTGCTTTCTGAAGCACCTGCCATGGCCTGTCTCTCTCTCTCTCTCTCTCTCTCTCTCCTTTCTTCTGGCTCTCCTACCCATCAGAGCACGTTTAGGTCTTTACTAATTGGAGAAAATGAGGTCCTTTCCTTGTATAAATGAAGGACTTTGCTGTGTGGACAGCTGGCATGGAGTTGCTGGCTGGGCCATGTGTAGTGTAGATTTTGAACTCCGAGTGGAGCTGATGTGAGAAATAGCCTTCCAGGATCCTGCTGCCATCGGAGATTACCCTACGGGAGATTTGGACCTGGCCTGTCTGGGATGGAAGTAAGATGAAGGTAGTCTTTTGTGGTTAAGGATACTTCACCAGGCACTGTTTGACAGGGCCCCCCCGAGTGTCGGTCTGAGCAAGGAGATGTCAGGGGTCAAGAGTGTGAGTTTCTGGGTTGAGCAGATGAATGAGCCTGCCAGCATGAAGCCAGAGGTAGAATGTTGGTAGTGCTATGCGACAACAGCCTTATGTTCTAGGGGTCAATTTTTTTTCATTTTTTTTTAACTTTTTTTATTATTTTCATTTTGTGATACAGTTCCATAGGCTCTTGGCATTTCCCTTATCCCCTCTCCAATTCCCTCCCCCCACCTAGTTCCTCTATATCATTACTAACATATAGTTCTTCATACACAGTCATATGTCCATCATTGCAGGCATGGACAATGGCAGAGTCCAGAATCCTATTGTCAAGATATAGTATACAGGTTCATTGTCAGTCCATCTTTGACTGGAGGCAGAAATGCATCCTACACTGCATCCTCACATCTGGATGTTAGTCTCCATTTCATAGCTACTGTACATCCCCTTAAATAAAAAGTCATGATACAAAGTCAACAATAGAAAAAATAGAAATTTACAATGCCAGGAAGTTAAATGACATGTCACTGGATATGACTGTCTCCATTATGCAACTACTGTACAGCCCCTTAATTGAAGAGCCACAAAACAAAATCAACATCAGGGAGAAATAGGATATTAACAACACCATGAAGTTAAATAATATGCTATTCAATGACTAACTTGTAGCTGAAGAAATGAAAATCAAGAACCCGGCCCGGCGTGGTGGCGCAAGTGGTTAAGGTCCTCGCCTTCCACGCCCGGGATCCCATATGGGCGCCGGTTCTAATCCCAGTGGCCCCGCTTCCCTTCCAGCTCCCTGCCTGTGGCCCGGGAAAGCAGTCGAGGATGGCCCAAAGCCTTGGGACTATGCACCCGCATGGGAGACGTAGAAGAGTCTCCTGGCTTTGGATCGGCATAGCATCGGCCGTTGTGCTCACTTGGGGAGTGAATCATTGGACGGAAGACCTTCCTCTTTGTCTGTCCTCTCTGTATATCTGCCTTTCCAAGAATAATAAAAATAAATCTTTAAAAAACGAAAAAGAAAATCAAAAACCTTCTTGAAGAAATTGATGCCACTGCATGTTCTACGGAGTCATTGAATGATTTAATCAGATGAAAAGTGTTTTGAAGAGGTGAAACCAACAGAAAACAACAAAACCTATGCAACATAGTTTCTGCTGATCTTTGTTGGTGAAGTGTGTCTCCTCCAGACAATAAATAGATGGGTTTTGTTTTTTAATCCAGTCTACTCATCTATGATGTTTGATTGAGCTTAAACCGTTTACATTCGGAGATTAATATGTATGGGTGGTACTTTGGTCCTGTCATTTTAGGAATGGGCTGTTCATTGGTTTAGTCTTCTGTTGTCATTTTACTGGTATATTCTTTCCGTTTGCCTTTGGTTTTGTTTGGTGCTAGGCCTCTTCTCTGTCAAGAGAACATCTTGAAGTATCGTTTGTAGGTCAGGTTTGAAAGAGGCAAATTCTTTTAACTTCTCGTTACTGCAGATGAATTTTAGAAAGACACTATTAAGAGACCAAATATAAGAGTTATGGGAGTCCCAGAAGGTGCAGAAAGAGAAGCTGAAATAATAAAGGAAACAATAAAGGAAAATTTCCCTAATCTAGAGAAAGAATTGGGAAACAACATCTAGGAGGGTCAGAGAACTCCCAACAGGCTTGACCAGAAGAGATCTTAACTAAGATAACCTCAGGCTTCCTGGCCTGTGGCTGCAGAAATGGTCTTTTAAGACAAGGGTCTATGGGGGCAGAGAAGGCCTCATGCAACAGGACCTTTGGGTAAAGTAATGGCCCTCACCCATCTGGGTCCTGTGAGTATAGATGTGGTCTCGCCGAAGAGGGATCTGAGCTTGCAGGGATGGCATTGTATGACACGGGCCTGTGGGTATGGGATGATATCCCACCACATGAGCCTGTGGAGTTTGGTGTCAGGTTCCTTTGGAAGTGGGTTGGCCTTGCCATGCCAGGGCCTATGGGTGCGGGGCAGTCCGGGTGTGATTTTGGCCTGTGTGTGTGGATTAGCTCACCATCTGGTGCCTGTGGGTTCAGACATGGCTTTGCATTGACAGGGTTCTGTGGATGAAGAGATGGCCTTGTGCAACAGAACCTTTGGGTTCAGGGTGGCCTCAAATGCTAAAGGCCTGGGGGGCAGGGAGGCAGCACTGTACAAAAGGTGTCCATGGGTGTGGGATGGCCTCTCATGCCACAGAGGCCTTTGGGTGCAAGGAAGGCCTCATGTGTTGGGCTCATAGGTGCAAGTACGGCCTCTGTGTGCATGGCCTGTATGTTCAGGACAGCCTTGTGTGATGGGAGCCTGTGGGCTGTAGGGTAAGGGACTTTTGGGTACAGGGACAGCCTTGCCATTTAAAATCTTGTGGGTGTGGGGTAGGGCTAGTAAGACCTTAGCCCATGCATGTGTTGACAGCTCCTATGTTCAGGGCCTCTGTGTTCAGGACAACCTAATCCACCTGGGTCCTGTGGGTACAGGACAGCCTCTCATGGGTGGGTGGGTGCAGCCTGCCAAATGACAAGGGTCTGAGGGAGCAGGGGTGGCCTCATGTGTCCAGGGCCTATGCATGTGGGGATACCCTCGTTGGTGCAGGGCTTGTGTGGTCAAAGATGACCTCACCCATCATTTTTGTGGGTGCAGGGATGGCCTCAAACAAATGGTGCCTGTGGGTGTGGGGATGACTGTGTGTATGCAGGGTCTTTGGGTGCTTAGACTGCCTCATGCAACAGTGAGCTGTGGGTATAGGGATTACAACACATATCTGGGACGTCTCTTATGGAGATGGCCTTACACGTCCAAGGCCTGTGGGTGAAGTGACATCTTTATATATCTGTGGCCTGTGTTTGCATGAGAGGTCTTAATGGGTTGTTGGATGACCTTGTAGGTCCAGGGTCCATGTAGTCAGGATGGGCTTATGTGTGCCAGGATGGCCTCTTGCAACAAGGACCTGTAGGTGCAGCATGGCCTTGCACTACCTTGGCCATTGGTTGTAGATGTGTCCTCCTCTGACAGAGGCTGTGTGTGCCTGATGGCTTCCTGCAACTTGGTCCTGTGATCCAGCATGGCATCAAAAATTGGCCCCTGTGTTTTCTGGGAATGCCTAGAAAGCAAGTGTCTGTCGGATCAGTTACAGTCTTGAGTGACCCAAAGGGGTTTTGGATGCAGGCATGGTCCTGCATGAAATGAACTTTTGGTTGCAAAGAAGGGTTTATGCAACAGGGGCCTTATTGTGCAGAGATGATCTCATGTGACAGGGGCTGTTGGATCAAGATGACCTTATGTGACAGCACCTTTGTATACATGGAAGGCCTCACGTGACATTTGTCTTGTGTGCAGGCATTGCCTCACATGATGGTGACCTGTGTGTGCAGGGAGGGCCACACAATGAGAGTGGCTTTTGGATGCAGTGATAGCCTCATGTGACAGGTCGTTTGCATGCAGAGCTGACTTGATGGGTGTGCGATCTGTAGATGCAGGGTGGCCTCTAACAACTGGGTCTGTGAGTACAATGATGACCTTGTGTGACAGAACTGTGGCCTAGGATGACTTCACATGACATTGGCCTTCAGTTCCATAGATAACCTTGTGCGATCGGAGCATGAGGATGCGGGGATGGTCTCACGTTACAGGGATGTGTGGGTAAAGGATGATCTCCTGAGTCCACGTCCTCTGGATGCAGGGATGGCTCACAAGGCAGAGGCCTTTTAGTTCTGGGATGGACATCCCACTTGGCCCAGCAACCCCCAGAGCAGGTGATCACGCTTGCTTGCTTGCTGGGCCAAGTGGGATGTCCACCTTGGATGAAGAAGTGTCTCAGGGAATGGATTGAATAAGGAGGCACGGTGGGCAAAAGTGTCCCTAACCAACCTCATTTGTTTCTGCAGGGAGTCCAGCAAGCAAGCATTGCATGCCACATTCTCTCAGCCACTTCTTCAGTAGAGTTTTCTGGGTCCTGATCTGTACAGAGGGACAGGCAATGGGCAGGTGAGTGCTGTGAGAACCCAGGACTGGAGAGACCAGGGTTTTGCATCAGAAATGAGGCTTCCTGCCTCTGTCCTTTGGCATGGTCCCTGGACTGGGTCAGGGCTCCGAGTGAAAGTGCACAGGTGCCATATCCTCAGAAGGCAAGAGGATGCCTGTTAGTGGGTGGTCCCTGCCAGCCTCTTTCCCAGGTGGGCACATGTGGAATGGAGCTCCCAGATTCCTCCCACCCTTTGAGTGTCATGATAGACCAGCTAGCTGCCTGATGGCACTTGGACACTGACGGGCTATCCTCATGATTTGCCTCCGTTACCGTGGATCAGCTGCTGAGGCTCAGGCCTGGGCTGGCTAGCTGCCAGGTCAAGGGGGCACACTGCAGTCACCTCATGGAGCTGCACCACGAGGACCTTGGGAAGAGCTTGGCAGTGACCACCACAGCTTCCCAAGTCCTGAGTGTCTGCGCCACAGCCCCAACCTTCCTGGCTGTATAGCCCAAACTACAGCACAGGGCCTGAGGCCCCGTTCCATTCTCCAGGCCCAAACACTTTTATTTTCTGGGTGTGTGGGGCCTCCCCAGGTATAACACCTGCCCATTTCAGAGAGCCTTCCACCAAGATGGAGGGTGACTCCCAGTGGCAGTTGGACTATTCCATTTATGAGGAGGGGTGAGCTGGTGGCGAGAGGGTATGTCACAGGCTCTGGTGGGATGGGTTCAGACCTGTATTATGCTGGGATAGAAAGTGTACCAAAGGGGCCATCATGATGCCCTATCAGTTGTGTGTTGTGGCACCACAGGCCTGTGGGATCCATGTTCTGTGGCTCTCCCTGGTCCCCCATAGCTGGCTCTGGAGTGGTACGCTCCAGTTGCCAGGAGTGGATTGTAAACAAAGCCAGTATTCTTCCCATGGAGGCTGTGGATGGTGGTAGTGGATATTTAACCCTCTTCTCCGTGAATGGAGCCCCCCCGGGGCCACCCCACATTTACATGTGGGGTAGTTCCAGGATGAGCTACGTGAAGTGAGTCTGGGTGCCCTCAGGGTTATGTAATCTGAGCCAGTGTGATCTCAGGGTCTGAGGCCAGCCCTCACTGTGGCCAGGTGTATTGTGTGGTTTGCTCCTGTGGTAGAGCAGGACCTGGGTATCAGGAACTTGGTCTACACAAAGTATGGGAATGGTTCTTGAGTTCCAAATGAAGTAGCCTTTTTGTTTTAAAGTTTGAGCGGGGGTCAGTGACACATGGTCCTTCCAACTCTGACAAAGTTAAGGGCAGAAATCCCTAAATCCATGTAGTGATGAAACCTCTTGTCTTGAAAGGACACCTGAGCTAGCTTCAGAGTTTGGGATTATAATTCATCATCTTCCAATAAAGAGTGCCCCTGAGAGATGCTTTTAAGTGAGATTGTTTACCCTCTTTTATCTTTGTCTTGTTAACAGGGATGATATTGTTAAAGCATAGCGATTATGAATTCCCAGAGGTTTTTTGTTTGTTTGTTTGTTTGTTAGCTTCAGTTTATTATTAGGTAACAGATTTTTCCTGCTTCAGTATTCATGGTAGTAGTTGTGGGCATGTTAAGTGGTATTTCTCTTGCCATGTTTTATTACACACTCTTATTTTTTTTAAAGACCATTTAAACATTGAGGCAGTTGCAATTATTCTGTTTATTCATTTATTGTACTGTAGGTGTGTGTGTGTGTGTTTGTTGTCTGTCCACCAGCATCAAGCTGTGCAGGGGGAGAGAAGACAAAAATGAGTATACAACACTAGTATAAAGAATCAAATGCTTACTGAAGCATACACACAGTCTGCTAGGGAAATTGAAGGTTGGAAGAGATGGTATTTTCTTTGATTAGGGAAGTCTTTAGGCTAAGGAGCTGGTTTAAGCAGTGGAGGCATGAAGCACAGTGGTGCATGAAGAGAAAAGCAGCTGTGTTAGTGGAGAGTGGGCTCAGGAACTGATGTGTTGGCGTGCTTGCTAGGGACATAGAGTCCAAGTGCTGTAGGTGTTGGGGAGCTGGTTGAAGCCTTTCCGGGAGTTAGACTTGGGCCTTCCTGGGCCTAGGTAAGGATGTAGGTTAGATGTCAGAGAAGCAAAACTCAAGATAGAACTGAAGTGAGTGATAACAGAGTGGTAGGAATAGAGGAGGAAATAGTGAGTAGGCACATAGTTAGGCACTAAAAGTTAAAACGAGTATTACTTCATTATTAGATATGAAGGAGGAGAGAAAGAAGGAATCTGGAGTAAAACTGCCAGCTTTCTGGCTCTGGCAATCTAGGCATCCCAACAAGAGGACTAATTCTTTTTCTGCCTCTCAAATTATCAGGCTTATTTACTTGGTCTATATTAAATAAATACATAGAGAGCAGCCTGGCTGCGAGGATTAGAGTTATAAAAAAGATCTTGGAGGGGAGAATACTTGGTAAGTTTTTTTTGTCCCCCTTAGGCAGAAAGGTCTACCGTCTACCAAAGGAAAATTTGCTATAGAGATTTTGGATTGAAGCCCAGAAAGAACTAAGCTTGTAGTTCAGATTGCTCTTTAAAATGCATTTGTCATCTTCTTTTCCCTGCCTGTGTGCTTTATTTTTCATAAAGTGGCATCTGGGGCTTGATCCAGAGAGAGTTGAACTACAGAACCAGGTTGAAAGTCGAGCTGTATTTTGCTCAAGACCAATGGGAGAGAAGAAGTGATTTCCAAGGTCACAGTTATGGCATCACAACCATGAAGGGCCAAAAATAGAGCTTCCCTTTCAATTTCCTGAGTGTGAAAATAGATCATTCCCTCCTAGATAATAGGAGAAACCTATAGAGTTGGAGTGCAGGGCTTCAGAATCTAAACACATGGGCAGAATTGTGACATCGCTGATAAAGTTACCTCCCATGACATTGCCCTCCCACACTGCAATACTGGCTGCACCACTTCTGATCCACTTCCTCTGATGCACCTAGGAGAGCAACAGAAACTGGCCATGTGCTTGGACTCCTGCATCCCATGTGGGAGACCTAGATCTGGTCCTAGGCACCTGACTTCGACCAGACCTAGCTGCCAGTTTTTGCCATTTGGGGAAGTGGAGAGAAGTCTCTGACTCTTTCACTCTACCTCCCAAGTAAACAAAATGACTCTTTTTAAACAAGAACTCTAAACCCAAAGTTCTGTCAGTGACTTTTAGACTTTGTAATTGAAATATTTGTTTGAGAGTTGTGAAGATTGAGTCAGAGAATGACGGTGCTCTCACCTGCTTGTCTGCTGTGTCTGGGGCTCAAGCTGGGAGTCACGCATACAACTCAGCTTTCCCTTGTGGGGGCAGGACCTCCGTTACTGGAGCCATTGCTGCTTTCTCGATTCTGCATGAGCAGCAAGCTGGAGTCAGGAGCTGGGACTGGGAATTGAGCAAGGCAATTCTGTGGAATGTAATCTTAATCATTAAACAAAAGACCCACACCTCAAAATTCATTTGAAAGCTTCAGATAACTTTTTTTTCCCTTTCCAGTAGGGAAATCTTTTCACGGAGAATATAATATACTTTATATATATAGAACCCAATTTGGTGTTAAAAAAAGGAAAGAAGCTGAACTTACATTACTCAGCTTCTTTCAGTGGCCTTCTCTGTTCCTGTCCCATCATTTGGAAGGTGTGGGGATGCTCGTATTTGAGTCCAGTTTGAGAAATTATTGCTTTTCTCTCTATCGTGCGTCTTTTGCACTGAGTGATAGTAGGTAGAAGTTTCCAGAAGAATTTCCTGTGGTGCCTTCTGTTTGTTATGATTCTACAGCCCGTTTCCTGAAAGGAAAATAATGGAGTTGGCTATATAGATTTGGATCTCTGTTTACTGCCTCAATTGCATTTTTAAGAACTGAGTTTTCTTTGTCTTGAAGGTTGTTCCTACAGTACCTGAGGATGCTGGACAAAGAGCTCATCCCCGTGGATTTCTGTGGGGTTGCAATATACGTTCAGCCATTACTTTTGTTCTCATTTGCATTTTTATGTGGAGAATTTTTCGATATGTAAGTAAACAATGCTGTATTCAAAAATGTTTGTTCTGTCTTTAAGTTGAACAAGTAATGTAAGATTTGTATTTTTTTGAGAAAGCAAAATCATGTATATGTCTAAGATAAAACAGAAGGGGTATAGAGCAAGTTTTTAAGTATAAAATTTTGAAAGAATGTCCTTGGAGAAGTTTTCTATGGTATTGATACCCAAATACTTTTAGTTCTTCCCTTGTTGTTTTTTTAAAGTTGATTCAAATGGCTGAAAGAGCGAGAGAAACAGGGTGACAGACCAAAAGAAATGGCCAATCTGCTGTTTCACTGTTCAGATTCCTCCAACAGCCAGGGCTGGGCAAGGTGGTTGGGAGCTGAGAACTCAGAGTCTCCCACATGAGTAGCATGGCCCAAATACATGAGCTGTTACTAGTGCCTCCTGTGGTCTGTATTGGTAGGGCTGTGGAGGCAGGAAGCAGAGCTGGAGATTGAACGTAGACCCTCTAGTTTGGGATGTGGCCATGTTACCCATACAGTTTTCAATCAGTAGGTCAGGTTGAGCAGTTTATCATAATGATGAATAATTATTGATGTACTTAATTTCTTCCAGCATAGGTTATTAACTTCTTCCACTTAAAAAAGAAAGCTTATTTATTTGATGCTTTCAAGTAAATGAGTGAGAGGCGAAAAGCAATCTACTGACTGATTTATTCCTCAAGTGGCTGCAGTAACTGAGGGCTGGGCCAGAAGGAAGCCAGGAGCCAGCAATTGCATCAGTGTCTCTCCCATATGTGACAGGAACTCAAGTTCTTGAGCAACCATTAGCTGCTTCCCATGTCAATAATAAGGACTTGGACTGGAGCTGGAGTAGCTGATCCTTTCTCCCAGCCAGTCGCCTTTCACTTGGAGCTGAGGGCGTTGGCATGTAACCACTCTCCTTCTCTGGGTCACAAGAAGCCATGCAACAGGAAGGGGTGCACTCACTGTCCTGATGGACATAGATGAAAATACAAACTTGTCTCTCCCACTTTCCTCACTCTGCACATCTATCCCTGGATGTGTCTGTGACTTCTTCAGCATTTACATAAACAGGACCACGAAGAATTTTAAAAGGTGTGGGGAAAGCAGGATTAATTAATTAATTTCTTTGAAAGGCATAGTAGGAGGGTGGATGAAGACAGAGGGAGGGGAGGTATTTTTCAGTTGCTGGCTCAGTCCCCAAATTTTGGCTGCAACCAGTGAAGCTGAGCCAGGCCAAAGATGACAGGAGCCAGGAGTTTCATCCATTCTCCCAGGTGTGTGGCATGGGCCCAAGAACATGGGCCACTTCCCACTGCTTTCCTAGATGCATTCACAGACAGCTGAATCTGAAATAGAGCAACCAGCATCCATAGGAGATGCTGCTGTCACAGGTGATAGCGTAACATACTGTGGCACTGTGGCGGCCCTTTGAGATTCTTTGCATTTGATGTTCTGATTTCAGTATCATGTGTCTAGCCATAAAATTCCTTTGTCTTTTCGACTTCTCTAGACTCAGGATTGTCTTTATGTCAATTTGGAGAAATCTCTCCATTTAAAAGTCAGTTTCTCTTTTTGAAGTACTATTGTTCAGATATTGGCTCTCCTTACTTTTTTTTATTTTTCAGTTTTTACTTTTTTTGAAGATTTATTTTTTATTGCAAAAAAATAGATTTGCAGAAACAAGAAGAGGGAGAGGGAGATTTTGCATCTGCTGGTTCACTCTCAATAGTGTCACCACCATAGGTGATGCTGGCAGGGACTGAACTGATCAGAAGCCAGGATCCAAGAGCTTATTGTGCGTCCCGCACGGGTGCAAGGTCCCAAGACTTTGGACCATCATTCAGTGCTTTTTTTGTTTTTTGTTTTTGTTGTTGTAGTTGTTGTTTATTAAGTTTGGATCAAGTTTGAATTGAGCATCCAGGCCATAAGGATGGAGCTGGGTGGGAAGTCGAGCAACCAGGGCAAGAACTAACATCTGTGTGGGATGCTGAGTTCTAGCAGGCAAAGGATTAGACAGTTGGGCCATCGTTTTGGCCACCTGGTTTTCCTTTAAGCTTGAGGAGCTTCCCCAAATAATGTTCTGACTTACTAGTTTACTTTATATTTGTTTACATTTGTAGGATTGTATTGTAGCCTGCTTTTTCTTGTTTAATTTTATCTGTATCCTTATTCTCTAGATGAATTCAGTTTCCTTTTATCTTACCTTTCAGCCCTCACTAAGCTCTTAAACTGGATTTTTCCCTTGCTTTATTATTTGTTAAAGAGAAAGATCAAAGAGGAAGAAGATTTGCTTTACTAAATAAAAATGAAAACTAAATAACATGAAAAGATGTTTGTTTGGTGCAGACATACTTTTTGCAGAGTTCCTATTCTACGTGGACTTTTTGTACTTGCCTCATTTAAGTGAAGGTGAGTGAAGTAGAGTTCTGTCACACACAGTCCAGATTGTCGCAGAACACAGTCTGTGACAAAGGCTTCTCCTTTACTAACGGCTACATATCCATTTACAATTTGATAACCCTCGTTAGCTACTGGTAGTTAGTATTCTGCTTGGAGACCAGCTTTGCTTTTCTAGCATTCCTTGTCCTCTAGTTCTGTCTGCTTGCCCCTCTTGTCCCGGAGTTGTATTCCAGCGCACGGTACAGCACGTGTCCTCATCTGTTGATCTGTCACTGAGACTGGACTGGTGCTGCCGTGGACACGGAGCGCAGCGTCTCCCTGAGTGCGCATTCGCAAGTGGACTGGTCGGATCACACCGCTGCCTTGCGTCGCTCCCGTGTATTGCAGTTCCCTTTGCTGCACGTCCTTGCCAAGTGTTGTCTTTTTAATAACCACTGGAATTGGCATGAGATGAATTTCATTGTAGTTTTATGTTTCCGGTGGCCAATGAAATGAAGCATTTCTCATGCATTTACTGTTTCTTCTAAGAAATATCCAGGTCATTTTGTGTGGTTTTGGGTTCTCTACATACCCATATAACAATCCTTAGTAACACAGCGGCTTGCGAAGATCCTCTCCACTGTTATTTCCTTTGTTGTGCGCAAACGTCCACCTTTGTTTTTGCTTTCCTTGCCTTTGCTTTGGAAGCTTTACCCCGCAAAAATGTTCATCTTAAAGTGTTTTCTCCTTTTTCTTCTAGCAGTTTCAGGTCTTAGGTAATTTTGCATATGGTCAGAAATATGGACAAAGTCCCAGTCTATTGTTGGTATTAAATTGTCCCAGCACCATTTAAAAAAATTTTTTTAAAAAAGATGTATTTATTTATGAGTGTGTGTTTATTGGAAAGGCAGATATACAGAGAGGAGGAGAGACAGAGAGGAAGATTTTCTGTCCGATGGTTCACTCCTCAAGCGGTCATGATAGCTGGAGCTGAGCCAATCCGAAGCCAGGAACCAGGAGCTCTTTCGGGTCTTCCATGCAGGTGCAGGGTCCCAAGGCTTTGGGCCACCCTCAACTACTTTTCCAGGCCACAAGCAGGGAGCTGGATGGGAAGCCGGACCACTAGGATTAGAACCGGCAGCCATATGGGATCCCAGTGTGAGCAAGGCGAGGACTTTAACCACTACGCTATCACGCTGGGCCCAGATTTGTTTGTTTTTATTGGAAAGCTAGATCCACAGAGAGGACAGAAAGATCTTCCACCTGCTGGTTCACTCCCCAAGTGGCCACAACAGCCAGAGCTGAGCTGATCCAAAACCAGGAGCCAGGAGACTCCAGTACTGTGTTGTGCTGTCTGGGGTGCTTGTTGGCAGGAGAGTTCAGCAGGAGTGGAGAAGCGGGCATTCCATGTAGGCACTTTGATAGGGGGGTGTGAGCAGCCCAGGTGGCAGCTTAACCACTGTACTGCTTGCCTTGCCCTGTGTGCTAAGTTGGTACCCCCTTCACTCAACTCGTTTAGCAGTTCTAATAGGCTGCTGAAGGCCAGTGTGGCACAGTGGGTTAATCTGCCTGCAACACTGGTATTCCACAGCGTTGCTGATGAGAGTCCCGGGTGCTCCACTTACAGCCCAGCTCTTGCTATTGCACTGGGCTAACCAGTGCAGGACAACTTGAGTGCTTGGGCCCCTGGTACTCTCGGGGAGACCTGCATGGAGTTTGACTTTAGCTCGCATCTGACTGTTGCAGCCATTTAGAAAGTAAACCAACCCTTGCCAGCTCACTCTCTGCCTTCTCTCAAATAAAGCTTCATGAAAGTAGTCTGCTGGTAGTTTTTAGATTTTTCTATACTTGTATTCAAAATCAAAAACACAAATAGGATCACTTGACATTTGCCCTTGCCACATGGCTTTTCTTTCTTCCACCTAGTTGCTCATTTCCAATGTTATGTTGAGTGAGAGTGATGAGAATGGACATGGTTGTCTGATTTCAGATCTTGGAGAAAACACTTTGAATTTTTCCCTATTAAAAAACAATGTGGGGCCCGGCGCGGTGGCGCAGTGGTTAAGGTTCTCGCCTTGCACGCCCGGGATCCCATATGGGCGCCGGTTCTAATCCCGGCAGCCCCGCTTCCCTTCCAGCTCCCTGCCTGTGGCCCAGGAAAGCAGCCGAGGACGGCCCAAAGCTTTGGGACCCTGCACCCACGTGGGAGACCCAGAAGAGGCTCCTGGCTTCGGATAGGCATAGCATCGGCCGTTGTGCTCACTTGGGGAGTGAATCATCGAACGGAAGTTCTTTCTCTCTGTCTCTCCTCTCTGTATATCTGCCTTTCCAATAAAAATAAAATGAATCTTAAAAAAAACAATGTGATGGGCTCGGCGTGATAGTCTAGTGGCTGAAGTCCTTGCCTGGTATGCTCCGGGACCCCATATGGTGCCGTTTCTGGTCCCGGCTGCTCCACTTCCCATCCAGCTCCCTGCTTGTGGTCTGGGAAAGCAGTTGAGGGCAGCCCAAAGGCTTGGGACCCTGCACCCACATGGGAGACCCCAAAGAAGCTCCTGGCTTCGGATCAGCTTAGCTCTGGCTGTTGCAGCCACTTGGGGAATGAATCAGTGGGCAGAAGATCTTTATATATCTTCGTTTCCAATAAAAAAAAAAAAAATCATAAACTTTCTGAGAAGGGTAGAGCCAGACCAAGTACTCCACAATGTCCGCAATGGCTAGAGTTGGGGCAGGGCTGACATTGGGAATTCATTCCAGGTCTTCCGTGTCATAGGAGAACCCAGTTGGGCCATAACCAGTCTCTACATGCCTGCTTTGATGGGAAGCTGGGGGCTGGAGTTAGGAGTTGCTCATACTCCAGCATGGGCAGAGGGCCTGTCGTCACTCGTCTCGCTGCCCCGTCACCTTCTTGGAATGGGATTGGCTGTGGGTTTTTCATATATAACTTTGTTGTGTTTAGGTGTGCTTGTTCTAGACTTCATTTGCTCAAATTTCTTTTTTTCATGAGGTGATGTTGAATTGTATCAAATGCTGTTTCTTGCATCTGTTTAAATGACTGTACAATGCAGTAACATTCATCGATTTATGTTAGTTGATCCGTCTTTGCATCCCTGGGATAAATCCGACGTGATCGTGCTGAATGATTTTTTTAATGAAAGAATTATTTGAAAGAGGGAGAGATAGTTAATGAATAAGTGCTCTTTGATGTGCAGGTAGATTTTATTTTGTTGAGAAAATTTGCGTTTATGTTCATCAGTGAGATTAATATGTTTTGTTGTTTTGGGGGATGAAGGTTATGCTGAATTTGTGAGTTTGGAATGCGTCCCTCCAAGGTTTTTGGAATAACTTGAGAATCATTGCTATTATCTCTTCATTTTCGTACCTTTCTATAAAATATTTATCTGATAAGAGAGGGAGCACCTTCTGATTGACTTCCCGAATACCTGCAACAGGTGGGACTGGACAGGTCACGCAGGAAGCCTCCAGCTCCATCTGGATCTGCGGCATATGTGGCGGGGATCCAGGACTGTGGCCGGCTACCGCTTGGGAGTGGAGTGGAGAGGACTCCAGCTGGCGCCCCTGTGGGGTCCTGGTGCATCGGGTGGTGCTGCAGGTGGTGGCTTACTCTCCTGAGCCGCATGCCAGCCCCGATTCTTTCTTTGAAGTTTGGTGGAATTCAGCAGTGGAGCCAGCCAGTCTCGTTTTTTTTGTTTGTTTGTTTTTGAAGATTTTAAAATTACAATTGGATGTCATTCTCATCCTGCATCTTGGCAGTTTGTGTGTCCTGAACTTTCTCTCTTTCATCCAGTTTTTCAGGTTTTGGGCTTATATTTGCTCCTAGCAGTTTCTTATGATCCTTTATATTCGTGTGTTATCAGTTACACTATCTGGTTGTTTCTAAATTACTTGATTCCCTCCCCTCTTTCCATTGCTAGCTAAAGGTTTGTTGATTTTATCATCCCCCAAACCAAGTCTTCATTTCATTGATGTTTTATACTATTTTTTTTAGCTTGTTTTATTACTGCTCTGATATATATATTTTTAAAGATTGATTTGTTTTTATCTGAAAGGCAGATTTACAGAAAGAAGGAGAGCTAGAGATGGAAAGGTTTCTGTCTTTTGCTGGTTCAGAGGCCCAGGCCTTGGGTGGCCAGTGCACCAAGTGGTGTCAGGCTCTGCCTGCTGGCCGCCCAGCGGCGAGCTCTGGGGTTTTTGATGATATGAAATAGCTGCTTTGGGACACCCAAAAGTAAGACCAGCGTTAGCGTAGGTGAGACACTAATTTCTGGTGATTCCCAGGAACCGGGACATGAAACCTTAATGTAAGTGTGGGACTGAGAGCTGAATGTTCGGACTAAGCAAACCTTAGTCCACTAGCATGACTGGAACACAGGGTGCAACACAGGACATGCCCAGCTTGGTTTTGGCTCCAACTGGTCCACATTAAGCACAGAGTTGAGCCACGGTGTCTAAGGCAGGGGTCATGACAGGTGGATGGGGCTGCGGCAGGGTCTGGATACAGTTGTTGTCTCCCTTGGCACAAATGTGGATTGGAAAAAGATGTACCGGGCCGGGCCAGACAGTAACACCTTCTGGTGCTTTGGAGTACCAGGGTGGATGTGGGACGGACTAGGCTAGGTCCCAACCTCAACTGAGCCATATACGAGCTATATGGGGGCATGGACGACCGTGGCTGGGCTGAAACACTCTACAGCAAGAACCAGAATGGGATGATGGCCAGTTAGGAAAGGCCACTGTTCCTGCTAGGACAAGAGGCGAACTGGCACATGGACCCACTGATATGCGCGAAACCTGGCACATGGAGGGGTTCTGATGGAGGAGCTCAGGCAACTCCTCTAGCAGGACACAGACCCTGCAGGTCAGCGCAAGGAACATGGAAGGTAACAGCCAAGAGGTCATCGAAAGTGTCCCACTGGCATGCATTTGGCATGGGTCGGGGGCAGACCAGGCTGAATCTGTTCATGTCATCCACTGGTAAATATGATCGCCAGAACAGAGTGTGGGTTGAACCAGGTCCAGTCGTGACAAAAGCAACACACAAGTTGGAATGCCAAGGTGAGGTAGCCTGAGCCGGATGCAGCCGCAGCACCCAACCAACACACGTGAGAACCAGGAAAGGAGGAGGCAGAGCTGACAGGAGAATAAGGGGAGGTTCCCTAGCTGAACAGCAACTTACACTGAGGAGCGTGAGCTGGGTTGGGGGGTAGACCAGACCAGGCAGGGACACAGCGCCTGTGCACCTCATGGGACACTTACAGAGAGGAGACAGGTCAGTCTTCCATCCGCTTGTTTCTCAAAGGTCCTGATTTTCTCTTAAGATTTCTTTTTGTTGGGGCCCGGCGGCATGGCCTAGTGGCTAAAGTCCTTGCCTTGAACACGCTGGGATCCCATACGGGCACTGGTTCTAATCCCGGCAGCTCCACTTCCCATCCAGCTCCCTGCTTGTGGCCTGGGAAAGCAGTCGAGGACAGCCGAGAGCCTTGGGACCCTGCACACGTGTGGGAGACCTGGAAGAAGTTTCTGGATCCTGGCTTCGGATCGGCATAGCATCAGCCATTGTGCTCACTTGGGGAGTGAATCATCGGACAGAAGATCTTCCTCTCTGTCTCTCCTCCTCTCTGTATATCTGACTTTCCAATAAATAAATAAATCTTAAAAAAAAAAAAAAAAAGATTTCTTTTTGTTGGGGAGGTAGATTTCCAGAGAGGAGAGAAAGGTCTTCCATCCAGCGTTCACTCCCCAGACGGCCGCGTCACTGGAGCTGAGCTGATCCCCAGGCAGGAGTCTTCTAGCCTCCCACGCTGATGTACATCTCGGGCCCTGGAGCGTCGGGACCGTGAACCAGTGCCCACATGGGATCCTGGCACTTGACAGGGGAGATTAGCCAACTGAACCAACACCCAAATGTCACGGTTTTGTAATAGTATGAGTCAAGACCCGAATCAGGCTCACACATTGCATTCACATTTTTAAATCTGTTCTTGAGTGTACCCTTCTCTTCCCCCACCTCTTATAGAACATTCATTGAAGAAACTTGTGTCTGGGGATCTTTTCTCATGGTAGTTTTATTGATTGCTTCTAAGTGCTTAGTTTTTAAGCAGTTTCCTCTGTATTTGCTGTAATTTAGCTGAATCTAAGGACTTGATCAAAGCTTATTTGTGGGAGACAGAACACTGTCCGCTCATGGTCACTGTGACACTGAAGGCACGTACTGTCTGGTCGACTCCAGCGACCTTCTTCTCAAGCATCTACTGCTGTGAATGGCACAAGCTCAGCAGTGAATCCAGTGTTTTTTGGTTCAAAATTGTAAAGCGAACATCTGCAAAAACAGCTCAAAGTTAAAATTAAAGGAGGGGTAAGCATTGTGGCATAGAAGATAAAGCTACTCTGTATATCACCTGTGGGCCCCAGTTGGTGCTGGCTGTTCCACCTCTGTTGAACTCCCTGCCAGTGGCTGGGAAAGCAGCGGGACATGGCGAGGCGTTTGTGCACCTGCCACCCACCAGGAAGACTTGGCTCAAGTTCCTGACTTTGTGCTAGCCCAGCGCTTGTCATTGTGGCCATCTTAGAGAGCGAACCAGCCGATGGAAGATCTGTCTGTCCTCTGTAACTCTTTGAAATAAATAAGTAAATATTTAGGCAGAATCCATACATAGTGTGTTCCACATGAACCTGGTTTGTGATTTGCTGATTCTTCATCAGGTGACGAATGCAGTATTGGTTCAGCCACGGATTTGACTGAGAGCAGCTCCATGGTGGATGGGGACTGGACGGTGGTCGAGGAGAATTTCTCCACGCTCAGTCTGACTCCGTCCGAGCTGGAGCACATCTCCATGGAGCTGGCAAGCAAAGGCCCTCATAAATCCCAGGTCCAGCTTCGGTGAGTCCCTCAGATCTTCAAGCTCAGTCTCGACTCGGGGAGTTCGTAGAGATGGCTTAGAGGGACCGCTGCCTTCTGATCACTGCCGCCCCATGCAAGCTTCGCTTCTTCCCAGTCCCAACCCTGGTGTTTCCGCTCTAGGTACTTCCTGCATATTTTCATGGAGGCCGGATGTTTGGACTGGTGCATTGTCATTGGCCTGATTCTGAGAGAATCCTCAGTAATCAACTAGATTCTGGCTATTATACAGTCTTCAGAGGTGGATGGAGAGATGTTACAGAACATTAAGACGGGGCTCCGTGCTGTGGACCAGTGGGCCTCTACGGATTGGTAAGTGTGGTCTCCCTGGGCCCCTTAGCCCTCGGTGGATCTGTCCCTTCTCCTCACAGCTTAGTTGTGGTTCAGCTGGTTTAGTTATGTTGTTCAAGTTTGATAGTTTTAAGTTAACTAGAAATAAAAATACTTCCATATATTAATTTTTACTTTAGTCATTCCTGACCCAGCTACTTGAATGATTAATGTCTCTTTAGTGAAGTTGAGTTTATACATTGCAATATGAAAAGACATCACTAGGTTGGGGCTGCCGCACAGCAGATCATCTTAGAATTAGTCTCGAACTTAAGGCTTATAGTTCTATGGAATTGAAGAAAAGGTCGGCTTGAAAAGATGAAAAATCTGTCTGAAGTTAGCATTTCATGGTGGCTGCTAGCAAGCTCACATTTTGAGTGCTTGACGGGACTGGAGAAGCCTCGTGGTCCAGCCCAGCCCCGCTGCTGTCAGCGGGATGTGGGTTTCTGCGTCAGGATTTCCCTTACATGGACCTCATTCTCTTCAGTTGCCACATGTGTTTGATGTTAAAATGTCAGTGTTTGCTTCTAATGCTCAGATCCTGGAGTCGTGGCCCCATGTGTGGCAGTCCCAGGGCACTGAGCAGGCCACTCGGCAGCCTGCCTTCTCCCACAGCCTGCTGCTGCCTTTACTGTCCGCGCTTAGATGTTGATCTAACACTGTACCAAGGCTTGTGAATTTGGAAGATGAGAGCTGCTTTTCTCTCCCCCTCTGCTTAGCCCTGGATATAAGCCATTTTTAAACATGATTAAGCCTCAACTGCAGAAGCTCAGTGAGATGACGGAAGAGCAAGTTGAGCCTGACGCCTTCCAGCCAGTAACCACAGGCAAGACCACGGAGCAGGCCAGTCCCCGGGCCGAGGAGCGCAGGGGATCCTGCAGCCACGGAGCCGTCCCGCAGGGCGAGGCGGCGGGGACCAGTGCAGCCAGCCGCCAGGAGGACGACACGGCTCGGGCAGAGCAGGAGGAGCCCTTTCAGGATGGGACTTACGACTGCTCTGTGTCCTGACCGTGAGGCGACGTGTGACAAGCAGTATTAGCAGCAGCTGAGTCCACTGTGTCCTAGTTGCTGACGGATGACTTAAAGGGGAAGAGAACGCAGGGGCTCAGAGTCTCTTTCGTAAAGTATTATTAGATTTTAAGTAAGAAATCTCCGACTCCGTAAAAATGTGATATCAAATAAAGCATCTTTCATAAAAAATTTCTTAAGCTGCAGGAGAAATACAACATGCTGTACATACGTACATTAGCAGATTTGGGCTTTATTCACAGGCTGGTAGCTCTTAAGGGAGTGCTTGGCCCCGGTGAGCTTTTGACTGCTTAGAGCTTCTCGCGCTTTTCCCTGGTTGACTGTGTGTGCTAAGGTGCTTGACCGGGTCCGAGCTCACTACACTCCCTGCTTGGCCCTCCCGAACAGATGCCTGCCTTGGCACAGCACGGGGACGCGCACGAGGGCCGTGGAAAGCGGAGTTCCGGGATGTTGGTTTTGGTGCCGCGGGGGCCTCCAAAAGCCGTGGAAACTGAGTGTCATAACACGTGAACGCCAAGGGTGTCTGCACCAAAACAAACCTTCTCCGGTTCCGTTCTCCATGCCCGGCTTGGCAGCTCCCCTGCCCGTGTCAGCGTGAGCCGTTCTCCTTTGCCGTTGGCAGCCCGTCAGACCCCAGTCCTATCCGTGCAGGCTGTCCACACGGAGCGAGGGTGCCCGCTGGAGCGAGCTTTGTTCCTCCTAGATCAGTGTGGGCACAGGCTGAGGAATTCTCACCAATTCTGCTGGTAGATGCCACTAAACTGTTTTGTATCAAAAAATTGTACCTTTTTGTGAATACTCTTGGTGTAAATAAATCCAAAGACACTACTCATATTTTTAGCACTTGTATTATAATTTGTAAGGTTTTATGCTGGATTCCGCATGCCTATAAATACTTAGAGAATTATAGCAACAGGGCTTGTTTTTCTTTCCCAAAAAGAGCGGTCTTCATAAAGACAGACTCCTTATTGGCTCAGCTGGTCATAACAAAATGCTCACACTGATCATGAAATGGAACAGATTTTTGTGCAAATTAACATAGTTTACTATTTATTGATTTTGTAAATGGAATAAAATGGACTTTTATGTAAATAGACTGCTGAACCTTATCACGGCTACTAAAAATTAGTCTGTAAAGAATGCATCCTTCATTGTAAACTTTAGAGTATTTTATGTATTTGTAGATGACAAATTTGTTTTCATGTTGTGAAAACTGCATATTTCATAATTGGTTCATACTAGTCACCTATCCTCCACTGTATCTAATTACCTTATAACAGTATTCATTTAGATAGCTTGTTTGTACTGTGCAATTTGAACAAGGAATGCAATGTTATTTTTTACAAAAACTTATTTTTGTAACAACATATTTGATATGGACCAAATTCGTACCACTATGTTTAAAAAAAAAAAAGCCTCTTCTCACAGTGCAATTCCAGTTCAGAAACAAGGCCTGGTCCTCTCGCTGCCCTGGAAAGGAAATACCCGGATTCAGTTCTTAGCCCGTTTCCTTTGAAGGGAATTGAAACTATCTTGAATTGTTTGGTTCATAATTCATCAAACTCTTCAAAATTACTGATTTGGGGGAATTGACTGTCATTTACTTTTTACATTAGAAGTGCAATAATTTCACACCATAAAACTCCTAATGGATCAAATATGGTCTTATTGGTACCTGGTCCTTCTGGTGCTACTGTTACTTAAGTCAGCTTCAAACCACCTTTCCCTGAATGGCTGGAAGGTCAGTGTTTCCTGAATGAGTCCAGGCAGCCCAGCCAGAAAATAAACTGACCTCTCTTCTCCTGCCCCGGTCCGTCAGAGGGAACCAGCATCACTGTCGTTTGCTGCAGATCCTCATTTAGTAACAGCTGCACACAGCTGGCTAGCTCACACCATGCTGCCGCCGAGGTCACCCTGCGAGCAGCGCCCACAGGGTGACTCCTGCGGTGGAGGCCGTGAGCGAGTCCCTTCCTCTGTGAAATGTTGGCTTTCAACTAATAAATAGGCCACAAGGGAAGAAAATTGGTAAGTTTACATGTTCTATTTATTAGATACTTTGAATTCTTTGAAAAACTCATTTTTACCATGTTGTTTGGTTCACATCAATTGTTTTAAGCCATCATTTTAACCAAGGAACTTAAATATTACTATAACTATTTGAATTTTAGTGCATTCATGTCAATTATTTGTTGATACCAAAAGAAATCATCTAAGGGGAGAGTCAACATTTGCTTGTAATTAAATTTGTTGCTACTTCTGTAATTTGTATTTTTTTTAATAAGGGCAATAAAAATGATTGCACAAACTTCTGTTTATTTGTTATCAGGCAACAGCAAAAATATGTATTGAAAGCCACTTTTTGTAATTTTACCTTTTTAAATTTTCCTTATGTTGCAACTCGAAATTCAGAGATTTAAAATTCTTATTCTATGTAGATATGTAATGGGAGAATCAGAGTTGGCAATGTTAAATGTTAACTGCTTTCCCGGGCCACAAGCAGGGAGCTGGAGCTGCCGGGATTAGAACCGGCCATCCCGGGCGTGCAAGGCGAGGACCTTAACCGCTGTGCCATCATGCCGGGTGCTGGATTTGCTTCTTTTTTTTAAAGCTTTATTTTGATTGGAAAGGTGGAGAGACAGAAGGAGAGACGAGACCAAGAAGGAGAGACAGACAGAGAAAGAAAAAGGAGAGACAAAGAAAGAAGGAGAGACAGAGGAAGAAAGATCTTCCATCCGATGACTCACTCCCCCAAGTGGGCACCTCTTTCACTGACACAGGAGAGGGTATCCCAAGTGTCCTAACCTCCACACAAAATCCCTCCAGGGTCATGAGTCTATGACCTGTTACCCAAGGCCGGTGTCTCAGGTTTAAGATGTATGTTCCCCCACCCCCCAAGTGAGCACGGTCAAAGCCAGAAGCCTCTTCCAGGTCTCCCACGCGGGTGCAGGGTCCCAAAGCCCTGGGCCGTGCTCAACTGCTTTCCCGGACACAGGCAGGGAACTGGATGGGAAGCAGGAGCTGCCGGGATTAGAACTGGCGCCCATCTGGGATCCCGGGCAAGGGCCTTAACCACTGCGCCATCACGCCAGGCGCTGGATTTACTTCTTTTTTTTTAAGCTTTATTTTTTTTGGAAAGGTGGAGAGACAGCGAGGAAGATCTTCTCACTCCCGAAGTGAGCACGGAAGCCAGGAGCCTCTTCCGGGTCTCCCACAGGGTGCAGGGTCCCAAAGCTTTGGGCCGTCCTTGACTGCTTTCCTGGGCCACAGGCAGGAAGCTGGATGGGAAGCAGGAGCTGCCGGGATTAGAACCAGTGCCCATATGGGATCCCGGGCATGCAAGGCGAGGACCTTAACCACTGCGCCATCACGCCAGGCGCTGGATTTGCTTAATTGTACTTTGTGGTGTAACGTTCCATAGGCTGTCCTTAGATCAGTACCAGGCGGGCTTAATGGCTGTAGCTTTGCAGGAGTTGATGGAAAATGCCATACATTTGAGGCTGTGTTTTATTTCAACCAAGATCCATCCTGTCCCTTTGAACTTGGCAAATTCCCCAGCTAGATGGAGCCACTAGTTGAGACACAGCCGCGCCTCGTGTCTTCTTGCTCTTTAGGGGAGCTGCCGGCTTGCTGAGTACCGTATTAGCTTGAGGTTTCTCATAGGATTTTTGGAGAGCGTTTACTCGTCTGTTAAGACGCTCCCCTGCTTCTACTCTGTATTACTGAGTGTACTACCTTACTGTTTTGCATTAAATCAACGACCTCTGGGGTAAGCCCCACTGCGTCACTGCAGAGTGCAACTGAGCAGAAATTACAGGTTACATTTTTGAAAATCAAATGTGAAGGCGGTAGTTTCAAAGAGATACGTAAATACTTGTGGTTACAGTCCGCCACGAAGAGCTGCTTCACCTCCAAGGCACGCTCTGTGGGGGGTGGTCACTGTTGAAAAGGAAGTTCTTTAAGATGTATAAATATGGTCAACTTCTCTGGAAGGGTACCACCACTTCAGTTTGTAGTGAAAGTGATGGAGGCAGAGAACATGTGTCACTTTGGCTGGTTTGGGATGCTAGCCACCCTGTGGACAGGAAATGGTATGGCATGTTTCTGCATTACAAGTTAACTGCTTCATTCATTAGAGAGAGCAATCATTTATGGTAAAAAGTTTATTTCAGTAACATTGTAAGGCAACAACAAATCTTCAACAAGGCAGCAAACCAGGATCAGACAGTCTGCTTCCCTCCAGCTTCCCGGGGCGGGGACGGCTGGAGGCATCCTGGCTAACTGTGGAAGCACTCCATGCGACAGTCATTCTTAGCTCAACAGAAGGAAAAAGCACTTAAATCATAATTCTTCATATTTTCCCTGAAAGTGTACTGTGCTACTTGAATTTAACTCTGTAGAAAATAATGCATTAGTTAGAGCTGGGCAAGACCCTCGGGGAAGGTGTTCCGATGTTCCGATGGTGTGCTTCCTAATGGTGCAGTAACGCTATGCTGATTATGACGACCTGTTTCGGGCGCTAAAGACAACTGGCCAGTGTATTAACAAGCCCTGAGACTGCTTAGCAGCTTGTTACTGACTATACAGCATCCAAACTACCATAATGCTGAGGAGGAAAGTACCCCCGAGGACAGCCGTGACCCCTGCTGAGGAGTCCCAGCATCCTTTCCCAAGGAGGCCACGCAGGCAGCAGCTCTCACAGAAGGTCCTCAAGGTGAGATGGGGGGTGGCTTTCCTACGTACTAATTTCTAGTGATTATGTTAGCCACGGGGCAGTGTGCCTGTCTGCAAATTCATTGGTCTCTTTCCTTTCCCTTACAAGTGTGAGTCTAAGCCCTCAACTGTGCTAACGGTTACAAACAAGACCCGGCAGGAGAGGAGCACAAGCCAGACACCTGAAACACCTGAAACAGCACAGCCTGTCTACCAGACAGTGACTGCCGCAGCCCAGGCTCCAGCGGGCACATCCCGGCCCTGCGCCCTTGCCCCTGGCGCCCTGAGGGCGCGCTGCAACGCCTGGACTCCCAGGAGATGCCAACTTTGTTTTCCCCCTTTTGGCTGTGCCTTTTTTCTCACCTATCTCCTGGCCTGTCGTTTCATAGAATTTATCCAGAAAGCTCAGCAGTTTACCACTGACGTCATAGCTAGAGCCCAGATCAGCGTGTGTCGCATGCCCATCTTCCCCGTCAGTGACGACACAAGCACTGGGCACGGTTGAGAACAAAAGGCCCCAATTCAGCCAGGACATCATGTCCTAAAGGATTAACCTTGTAAAATAGAAGACTCCCACGAGAAAAAAAAATAATACTTATAAAATCCCCACCTTCCCCCTTCCACTCTGCTCTACCCCATGGTAACCAGAGCGGCAGGTCAGTGCTGAGGAAGTTAAGGACTTGCACAGAAAATAATTTGGAACCTAAAAAGTCTGCAAGAATCCCTAGGGAAGTGGAGCACATTTCAGAGGGAAAGAGTCCGTTTCGGGGACCCCTTGTCAACTTGTGGTGACCCCAGCCTGCTCCCCTCGGGGCCAGGTGGCTCAGCACAGGCTGGGGCCTAAAGTCCACTGCGTGGCCCAGTGTCCCATCTGCAGGACTGTCCCTTCCCAGGGCCCCCCAGTTAGACCTCGAGAGCTGCTTCCCCTGAGGCAGCACGCGGGCTGGCTAGGACTTCTGTCTCCTTAAGGATGGCCTCAGTTTATGTCCTTGATCCTGGAGGAGTGGCTACTGCGGTGGTCATGGGCTTCTGTCCTGAAGGTCACAGAATGACAGTGGCGATGCCCGCTTGTGCTTAAGTGCCAGAGGACTGGCAGTGTCAAGTGTCAGCAGGCCATGTATGTCCCACAGCTTAACCATTGCAGTGTTGGGCCCTGAAAAGTGCTAACCGAAGTTCTTCCAACATTTCTCCATTAAAATTCAGTGACTTGAGTTACAAACATCCACGTGACCCAGGGAGAGACTGTGTCACAGGAATTATCCACTGGCCACATGCTTCACGCTCAGTCACAAGATCAAAACACATAGACACTGTAGGTGCACACCCAGGCGGAGGGGAACGCCCAGTCTGGAAACTTCTCCTTCAGGGCGTCCAGTGCTGGCGATCTCTTGTCCTCCCCGGAGAGATAGTGGGCGGCGATGGCCACAGTGACCATGCCTTCAGGCTGGTCCGCCGAGCCCTGCCAGGAGAGAAACGGGCAGCTCTCTTAGCACGCCAACAGCAAAACCCGTGGATGCTCGCTAGGGCCACCTGGGAGCCTGGCCAAGAAAATTCCCACCTGCACTTCTATCCAGAACTGCCACGCGGAAGCCTGGAGTCCGTGGGAGTAGAAGACAAAGTAGTCCCCCCCTTTACTTGTGACCGGGGTGCCATTGCCCAGAGACCACTGCGAGAGGGTGGACCCCTTGTGAGCGCGCACGTAGAATGACATGTGGCTGGGTCCTGAAAGACAGCAGGAAGGAAGAAGAGTTAGTCTTGTAAGAATTATCTGAAAAAGCAACCAAGCCACCCAAGGCTCAGACTGTTGTAGCACGTTATGCCTGAGCACTTCAGAAAGCTTGCAGGAAAGCGATACAATTCAGATTTTTTAAGAAAATGCATAATTTCTCATACACGTTTTCCATGAAAATAACCTTACTACTTCCTGTCTTTCCCTCTTGTTTTACTTGAAAATTGTTTAAAAATAAATGTTTTAATTATACTTCCCACAAAGTTTTCTGAAGTCTCTCCATACCTTCTGCATTCCTGTGGTACAGGCTCAACGCCCAAAGTGATGAGAGAGCCGCAACGGGGAAGGATGGGACGCCAAATGAGAAAGCCTAATTAGGTCACCGCCCCGGTGCTCGGCTGCTCACAGCATTCGGTGTGGGGGCATAGCAGGTGGACAAAGCTGCCGCCTGTGGCACCAGAATCCTGGTTCAGGTTCCAGACACTTCCCTCCTGACCCAGTTTCCAGCTAACACACCTGGGAAGGAGCAGAAGCTGGCCAGCTCAGCCATCCAGGTAGCGAACCAGAGAATGGAAGATGTCTTTCAAATAAGACTAGTCCAAGTATCAGTCATGAAAAACTAGATAAATCTAAACCCACTCAGAAGTGAGTGAGTTAGGTTTATTTAGTTTTTAAAATAGCTTACCAATCTGACAAACTTTTTATTGAATTAAAGGTATTAAGTGTTTCAACAACGTCGAAATAGTTTTGGTAAAAGCCTGATAAGCCAAAGAAATTTTTTTTTCAAGAAAAACATATTCAAATGGGCATTTTAAAATTAGTCGGTTAAAAACTATCTTTGCACCATGTAACGTGTTTTATGAAACAGAACTAGACAAGATGGGTGACATTCCAACACCCCAATAAAACATACTGGTATTCTACTCTCAGTAAAAAAATCAACCACAATGACACA